>NC_064424.1:15320948-15629482 GCF_023375975.1 Astyanax mexicanus
GGAGGGTGCTTGAGCACCTGCACGTTTGGGTCTTAGAACCCTTTTATTTAATGTATTGACTAATTTTTTGGATAATTTTTGGGATATTCAACAGTTTTAAGTCACATTATGTTAAATTACTGATGTTGAGAGAACATTATAGTCTTAAAATGATGGATGATATTCTGCATGATTTAATACATTCTGATTACATAAGGTCAATTTCTGTAATACCGAGAGAATCTTTTAAAGGTTTATTGAATCTTTCCTTTCCATACTTTTCAGATTTGATTGTTTGTTTTAATTACATTTAATACTTAATTAAATTGTGTATAATATTTTGCCTTATGATACTTTTATTGTATAATAAAGAATAAATGATCAGTTACTAGTTTTAATAATTAACATGCAGTTAGTAATACTTTTGGGATATAATAATAAAGAAATGGCAATTGCTTACTGTATTTATTGTTTTTGCTGTTCTTTTTTTTTTTTTACTATTGCTCACTTTGGACATCCTGGCTGCAGCTTCATTTAAATTCAAAGTAAACTGACAGTAACTGGGGTAAATTACTTAACATTCTAATGGAGAGAGTCACTAGAGGTGTGATAGGAGGCGGATGCATTGCTGTTGGCACTGCATAGAAAACATGTCTTTAGTAATCATTTGATGAATACAGTGTTCTAATTAAGAATCTTTCAGTAAGTCTAAAAATCTTAATCCTCCGCCCTCACACTCCTCCCACGGCGGCTATTGTTTTACACCCATTGTGTGATGGATAGATTAACAAAAATCCATTTCATTGCAGTGAGAGGGTTTCTGTCAGCCGAGTGAAGAGGCAGTACTCTGCACAGAGGAGATCGGGGTCAGGCCGGCATCATAATCACTGCTATAATATACTAATACGAGCATTATAGACACAACTGCTGACATTACATTCATCTGTCACTGTGGTGTGCTCTGAATGGATAAATATGTGAGGATGAAGTCTCACATAGTGTACAGAATGATTTTATTCACAGATTACAGCATCTGCTAAATATGTAAATGTATGGTAAAAATCTTTTGAAGCTGATTTGTCCGCTTCACAGTTCTGTTTTGCTTCTATATAAAGATTGCTGTCTAAACTTATGAACTTATGAAGAAATCTGCCGATGAACATCAAAAATCACAGCATAACCATAGACTGTAGTCCTTCTGTTTCACTGCATACTTTATCCTCCTTTCACCCTGTTCTTTGTCAATGTCAATGTCAATTGTATTTCCAAAGGACATTTCAAACAACAGATGTTGACCAAAGTGCTGTACAGAGAATGGTTTGGACCCCTCAGCACTGCAGTGACACTGACATGGTGTGTGTTGGCTGGTATGAGTGGATCAGACACGGCAGTGTTGCTGGACCATTAAAACTAACCATCACATCCTTCATACTGTTTCCTTTTCAAGGGACTGAAGACACTGGCTGCAAATTCAGTAATTTATAATATTACTTTCCCATAATATTTCTCATATTGTTTCTGTATTTTACTGAGGTAAAGCTTAAGCTGTCCAGGTAATTAAAATTATTTTAGAAGAACATATGTACCATGGAAAAATAACACAACAAGATCACCATGAACATTTTAATATGATTTCAACTGTAGGTAAACCCATGAAATGCTTTTTTCTTTAAAATTGTCCACCGTGTTGTAAAGCTCGCCATGACAAGGTATATGCATGAACGGCAGGAAATAAAAAGTGATTAAGCTGGAAAAATATGATTTCTGTGTAGTCTGTGTATAAATATGATAGTTAATCAAAATAAATCAAATCGAATTTTATTTAGTTTGAAGCTTTGAGGGCCAAAAGGCACAATATTTCGATAATGAGACTTGCCAACCATGAAAGAATTAAATCAGTACAAAATCACCCCATCACCACCACTACCACCAAATGCATATTCGCAGGTGTGCAATGACCCATGAATAAAACTGCACTGCAAAGTGAGGTAAATCTGTTGTGCTTTGTTGGTTTGTCTGCTGGTGTCATACCTGACTGGGATCAGGCAGAGAGAGAGAGAAAAGGGAGACACTGCTGGGATGGAATACGAAGCAGTTGTGTTTATTAAGAAACACAGGAATAATATAAAACTCAAAAATGGAAAACAAATGAAAACACAATGAACATGCAACAATAACTAACTGGGGAAAACTAGAAACAAACTTAGAAACTGACAAATAAAATGGGACTGGGCAAAGTAAAGAAAAAGCTGAAAAACGGGAGAAACGGAAAACGGCCAAAACAATAAAACCAGGAAGTGGCCAAAACAATAAGACCAGCGCGTAGCGCGGTACAACGGGGAAAACGGGACAACTAGGCTACAAACTAGAACGAAAAACTACTAAGCAGAGCTTAGGGAAAACGGCTAGACTAAAAAACTCAAACTGGGCAAAGAAACAAAATAAGAAAATATAACAGAAAATACTTAGGCAAAGGGGACACCGGGAAAACGGGAAGACAGGATCGTCTGAGAGTACGCTTTGTAAGACAGCTAACAGGCTGGAACCGCAGGGAAACACAGACCATGATAGTGACCATTACTCGGCGAAGAGTGGAGGAGAGCAGCGTGCTTTTAAACTGCTCTCCGCAGCTGAAGCCAGTCTGTGATCAGGGCTGAGCAGCCGTGTGTGTGTGTGTGCGCTCTGAAGGAGCGGATGTCCTTATATGGGCATAGTGCTCTCTCAGAGAGTGCCGGAGGGGGGGGCGCGGTTGCTCAGGCCTGACGGCTGGAATATAAAAAAAATGGCTCAATATGCATCCAGTATTTTTCAACTGTAGTTGTGCAATTGATTTTTCTTCTTTAAAAAGTAAAAAAAAAAAAACACATTTACGCTACTTGTTTACTTCAATAGGAAATAAAATGGCAAAATAAATGAAAACTTGCAAAAACTATGTTCAGTACTTGACAAGTGTTTTTTTGGTATTTTCATTTTGGTGCATCTCTAAATAAAGCCATGGTTTTTTTTTAGCTGGTTGGAAAACTGCAAATGAATGGCCGTCCCTGAACGGAACAATGGAACCTAAATGTAAAAACATAATAGAGCATCTGTTTGGTTTGGACAGAATGTTTGAATAGAATTGCCTGATTGTAACAAAAACATACACACATAAGGAGTTACTTAAAAGGTTCAAAATAGCCCTGAGCCGGAGCGCTGCTGTATCTAGGCAACAGTAGAGCAATGGCGGGTTCCAGAGGTGTTTGAACATGAGTGTCACAGTACACTCTCTAACCTTGATCAGTTCAGCGACAGTGAACATTTGGTAGGCAAACATGTCAATTAATTATTCCACTGCTTCAGCGAATCAGAAGAGCTCCTTAAGCAAACAACAACTCATTATCAGCCTTGTTTCATATGCAGATGAAGGAATTACACGTTACATAATGCCAGTTGTCCTTCGCAACTGTCCTTACTTTGTCTTGCTTTCTCCTTTCCTCATAAAGCACACCAATAGCACTAAGCCAATTACTTTGTCACTGCTTACTATTTAGTTACATTAATAAATACAATATTTACAAGTAAATTCACTTAATGGCAAGTCAAGCGAGTAAAGGCAGCAATTTACCACAGGCCACAAGTAAATGTAATTACCGCCCTTTCCACAGTGAAATCCCAAGGTTCCCAAGGAGCTGAAACTGAGCACCGGAGGCACTGCAAATGTCAGACTATAGCATAAAGGCCATTACACTCAGAGCTCAACCCAATAGTACTGCACAGCATCATGTTCCTCCTCACATTTCTACGTTATAAAGCTCTCTCAATAGACTCCAGAAAGCTCCTCATTATAAATCACTGTAGTCCATATACTGGAAGCCTGAGAACTTCATAAAACACTCTATCCTTAATCACATCAGCAGAAGAACCCATCACAGAAACTGCCACTTCATCCTAGAATTTGTTTTGCTTTCTCAGGCAGTCCTAATGATGCACATCACTCTTGCCTTCACAGAAGACTTCTGTGCAGCAAAGCTATATAGACTAACTCTGTGGAGACATCCTGTGCTACTAGTCATTACGCACTTAGGATGTTATTACACCTGAAAGTCCGGACAAAAATCTGAACCGAGGTTCTTGCTGCTGATAACATTTTGTACATTTAGGGTGAAAGGGACCAGTCTGGACCAAATAACCAACATTTAAAGCAAAAGAGGTGGTCTTGGTCCTCGTTTACTGAACTATGGTCCTGTTTGTCTGCAGTATAATAGCACTTACTAGATGTATCTGATGTATACATATATAATTATCGTACAGCCCATGTAATTAATAATAAGGGTTAATTGACAGCATAAACTGTTGTGTACTGATTTCTTAAGCTCTTAATTTTCTTTAGTTGTTTAATGTTTTATTTAAGTTCCTGTAATTTTCCCTGGTTCAGTTGTTCCTTATTGAGACCACTTCCTTTGTTAGTTTGGTCCAGATTGTGGTTTGCAGCACAACCCAACAAACCAAAATGAAAAGTCAGAAGGTCAGGGCCAAAAACAGATTTTAAGAGAAATTATGTAGAAGAAGCAATATTAGTTACATATAGAACATTTGTATGTTCTGAAATTTTCTAAACATCCATATCTGAAATGAGTGTGTGTATATGTGTTTGCATGCAGGTTTGTGTTATTTAATGAACCTCCAGTTAAAGGTTTTCCTAGAACTGCACATTCGTGCCAAGAGCCATTAAGTAACCTTTACTTCTAAGACTATAAGTGTGCGTTGAAAAAGGTTACCTGAGTCGGAGCTGTACATGTAGACAAACTTGGTCCACTTGTAGTGCTCCACAAGGGCAATCAGGGCATCTTGTAGCTCAGGCCTCAGCTGGATCACAAACTGGTTGTTGGTGTCAATGGGGAAGCTGGGCGTGACGAAGCAGACGTGCAGAGCCCCGCAGAACGACATCAGCATGTTCATAGTCTTCCTGTCATACAGACCAATGATGGCATAGACTCCTTTAGAGAACTGGGAACAAACTGTGGAAACAAATAGATAAAGAAAGGTTAGGAAGTCCACTCCTGAAGGTATTTTAGATACCTCATTTGGTCCCATCATTTGGAGCCTACTGCTTCTTCAAAATGGTATGAAATATCATGAGATTGCAATGAAAAACTGCAGAGTTTTCACTAAACCAACAGATACAGGAAGTGGAGGCATATGATGACACAGCACCCTGTCTTCCTATCTCTACACACTATGAACAACAGAGGTTGAAAAATAAAGAAGACAGGGAGAGGAGAGATGGTAGAAAGGTAAACAATAAGTTTTTGTTCTTAAAAAGAACATTGTGTAAAACAGCGAGTTTGTGAAGAGGCAGTAAACTGAATGAACCAAAGCCAAGCATGATAAGGAGATGCTGAAAGCTTTATTTAGGTTTATTTCTGCTAGTGAATTTAAAAAGGAATTTAAACCTGGAGTATACAGCTACACTATTGATGCTAATGGCCAACTACCTGGAATTAGTATTATGAATAGTGTTATCATTATAGTATCAATAATAATAATTCTAATAATAATACCAAGTGTGTGTTTGAAGAAACACTGCACCATTATTATACATAAGACTGAATGATGAAAAGTGATAAAGTAACTTGTCAGTGCACTCAGAGAAATGTCAAAAAACACAGTAAAATTGTTTATCAAATTAAACTCAAGGTAATACTTTATTAATCTTACATTTTACTCAGTATTAAATAACCATTTATCCATTGAATTTTTTAGCAATTACTTAAGAAGCAATTACGTAAGAAATGCTGAAAGTATGCCGAAAGAAGAGAGCTCCATTTAAATTCCAGGAACATTCAATGCCCTTCAATAGCAAGCAAGACTGTTTCAAATAAAACTCATACTTCTCTAATGAAATATTTCAAACTCTTAAATGACAAACTAACTATTTCCATACAATTCTGTTCTAATTCTTGTCTTACATCTTACAGACAACTGGTCCAAATTTCAAAGTACCAAATATAATATAGGAAGTTATATCTTTGATATTTAAATACATTTTATTATATCTAGCTTCATATAGTATGTAATAATACTCCATAAGGGTGTCAATTGTGTCATTAAAGTGATTAACAAGAAGTCATAGATGTGAAAGGGACCTTCACTAATTAATACTTTATGCTGAGCCCTCATAATTAATCAATCTGTTCAAATTATTGACAATTACTGTGTGACTGGTCTTTTGATTTAAACAAATGTGATTGTCTTTGGTCTTTGGTTTGAATGAGAATTCATTATCCCGTCTCCATGTGTGTCCTCATGATCTGCACAAAAACAGGATGAACCCGAGGCCTCATCAACTCATCAGAGCACTGACACAATGACATGGCCATGAACAGATAATAAATTAGATCAGAACCGCATGTTATTCACCTTATTCTAACAGGGTTATGACATTATTATTATTCATGATTTGAAAGGTACAGTCAAGCTTCTTTGGTTACAGCATGCAGTATGGTCAAGAGCAATGCTCAACATTTATGTTACCACAATGATTTTGCCTAAATGGTTGAGTAAACCTTCCACTAAACACTATCTCCACCAGTTCAATATTAAAATGCGTTTGGGAAACTGAAATCAACTTGACTGTTTTCACTTTTTTAACATAAATTAAACTTGTTATATGTTCTTCACATTGAGTCACAATTTCATGTTGAATAGAACCAATCAAATTTTTTTGACATTTTTCTTTCTTCTATTAAGTTATCATTTGAAAATACAAGTATTTTGTATGACAAGATAATATTTGATAACACCAATACAATCTGAAAGAAATTTCAGAAATATTTATTTATAAAATATGTGGTATTTGCCTCATTCTAAAACACACATACAATATTCATTTTTCTAATTATTGTAGCTACTATGCACGTGTGTATCTCCATTTGCACCTGTAACAAGGTAACTGTCTGTTTTAATTGGAGGACAAGAGTTTTCATAATACACCTGCCACGTTGGGTGTTATTGCAGTCAAATGTTTTTAAAGCTAATAAATCACTGATGAGAAATCAGAGACTAGTGCTCAACAGGAGATCACTCAGTTATGCGCAGTATCCTGCGTGCAACATTCTGCATGCTCCCGAACTCAGAGATCCCAAATCTCTCAAACTCCAGGGAGCTGATGGAGAAGGAGATTAGAGACTTGGCAAGCAGTTTTCAATTTTCCGTAAGATGAGGAGAAGAAACATGGTGAGTGTGAGAAAAAAAGAGTTGGTCAGAACAGAAAAAGATCTGCTAGCATTAATCCTTTTTGCCACGTCTTCATTCACTTTTCCTGATCATTCATTAATTTATTCATTCATTCATTCATTCATTCATTGTCAATCCGCTCAGTCCATTTTGACAGGCATCATCCCAGGGCATAATTATTTAATTTGGGTTTTATATTATTATTTACTCCACAGTCTACACAGACAAATATTCTACGTAGTACCATAAATGTGCCACAGTTTCTGCTGCATACATTCTTTAGTGCTAGCCCACTGACACAAAATTAATGCTAACACTCCTTCCAAATGTCATTCACAATGTGACTTCACAATGACAAATCTCTGTAGAAAGCTTTTAGTTTGAAACAATAAATACAGGAGGAAGAAAGGGAAAGGAGTGAAGAGAAAAATATGGATTTTACTGCCTAATGTTTAGTTAAATAGCTAAGTTTTACAGTTTAAAAAACATGCTCAATGTGACTTAAAATCTGTCACAAACTGGTGCTGTGCATCAATGGCCAAACTGGGCACTGTTTAGATTCCTCAGTGCACCACAACCCATTATGCACAATGTCTAATGAGATACACATACAGTGCTAGATATGGATCAGTCACATGCTGTGCAAACCAGCCCCCAACATCACTAAGCAAGCATTGACCTGGAACCCGCAAGGCAAAAGGAACAGAGGACAGACCATAAACATGTGAAGCCTAAACCATGATGTGGACACCAAAAGAATGGGGTACACCTGAAACCAGCTGGAGCGGAAAACCCAACACCAAGAGGCATGGAGATCTCTTGTCAGGTGTAGGTGATAAACGGATGAACAGTCTAATGAATCTTTGATTTGTGATACTTCTATATATAACCAATGCCTTCATAAAGAATCCTTGAATAAACTTCTTTTCAGAAGTCTATTTTTATCTATCCTAGTTTATTTTAAGCATCATAAATCACAAGCATTTTTGTTCTTTTATTTTTGGCCCAATCAGGATTTGTTACAGAGGCCAAACTAGCTTTACTGTAGAAGTGAAGCTAATACAGTAAGACATCATACTTGACCCACTAATCCCATCATTGCGGCAGAGTGTCTTGTCATTTGCATTGAGCCATGTCGGCTCCCTTGGGCTCAGAGGAATGTGAATGAAGGCTGTGCTACTACGGTGACACATGAACTTGAAATCTTACCTTCAGGCAAAGCAAACTTTCAAGCCATACCAGAACAGCCCACTCTCCTCTGGGAGCAGCTTCTCTAACAGTGAGCCTCTACTATTTCACTCTCCACCCACCACCCTGCGCTCCATTCATACATCATCCTCCGTACAAATCAGCTGCATTCTCACAGCCGCTGCACTGATAGCGCAAATTAACAAATGTTCTGTCATTACTTCAAGATATGTATCTTATGCTGCAGGAGATAACACAGCTGTGCCAGGCTGCACAAAGCCATTATCTCTCATTGGAAGAGATAACACTATATTTCCATGTGCGTACCATAGCTTCTTTTTTATCTGTCTTTCCTCTTCCACTCGCAGATAAAAGAACATGGTTTAACAGATTCCAAAAGCACTGGTGCTTGGAAAGATTGGCAGGATGCGTTTCTAGCAGGGCTGTGATTGTGCATACAAGGTGGAATGTGCGGTCAGACGGGAAAAACAGCCTTTGGCCCGAGGCGATCTTCCTCATGCTTCGATGTTTGTGACACCCGCGTCCAGAGGTGAGCGGTCCTCTCTGATCTCCAGGCTCCCCTGTGGAGATTTGAGGAAAATGCCAGCATCGGCTCGCTCTGGCTCGTGTCAGATTCAGCTCCCCCTGTCTTTAGACCAGGAAAAGAGAACCTGCCAAGAACTGCATAGATCTGCTGAAGGAACCAGCAAGCAAGAAATGGCCAGAATTGTATTATATATATTGCTTATTATCCTCAGACACAGATTAATGTTTTTAATATTTCGATTTTTAGTACTGTGGATAAGATAAAGTTACAGTGGAAAAGAAAGATTTTTGTAAGGGTTATGTAACGATTTTCATTTTTATGTGGACCTTTGCTAACAATTCTTCTTATTTAATAAACAGAAAAAAACAGACAGATGAAGGAAACAAATCCAAACACTAAAAGGTTAGATCCTCCGGCAGGTTTGTGTGCTCTAACATGTTTCCAAAAAAAAAAAGATTATATATATATATATATATATATATTTTTTTTTTTTTTCTGTAATAGTATCAGACCTGTTGTCCACTTCAGAGGACACTCAATAAAAGCAGTGGCTTACTTTCTAAAATCTTAAGAATAAGATTAAGAATCTCATTTGTCATATTTCTATAATATAAAAAAACATAAAATAATCACTTGCCCATGTTTTTGGCATAAAATGTGAGAACTGCAAAATCAAGAATACTGAATGTAAGAATGTCCCTGTGCTCTGTTGGCCACACCCCCGCACTCAAAGCCTCCCTAAAAAGCCCAGGTTGTCATTTGAAAGTACAGCAGGATATAAAGTGATTGCATACTTGGTGCTTGACTTAAATTATACAAAAATGGAATGCCAGGTCTAAGGAGAATATAGTATTTTGATATGTGGATTATAACTATTTTTATTTTTTCTTAAAAAGAATCCACCCTGCTTATAATAACCTGGGAGATAATTAAAACATAGAATTAAAGAGGTATAATTTTCCATTTTCATTTTGCTTTGCTAGTAAAATGTCTGTATGTAATTATTATTATTGGTGGGCCAAAGGCATTCTCTCCCCCCTGCCCTGACTGTGAAGCTGGCCGGTGCAGGCATCTGTTGGCTAGATTATCAGAGCTGAGGTGCGGCACTTTCCTCAGAGAGCTTTGGCTGCCTAGTGATGCAGCACTGGCATTGGTTAAAAAAGAGGTGGTGGCTGATTGTTCTAGTTTTGTGAGCATTGCAAGTCACAAAAGGGAATCATAAGTGTGTGAGTTTACTTATTCAGTTAATCTGAGGAGAAAATATACATTATATATAACTGTGAGCTCAGTTATGTGAATGGAATCACAATTGAATCTATCACTAAACCTTTTCTGATTTAAAACATAATTATAAAGCGACAGGAAGCAACCAATCATGTTTTGATTTACAATTAGTGGAACTGATTTGGGAATACGAGTTGCAGTGTAACCTGATTCAATTGATGAAAATGGAATAAATTTACATACAAGGTAATATATATGTTAATGTCTGTTACATGCTTCACATGTCTATGTATGATCTAGAAAAATGAGCTTTTTTGTAGAAGTGTTTTATGGAGCAGAGGTTTTTCAGTGGTGAATTACTGATAACTGGGTTGTGGGTTTGAAACTAAGCTTTACTAAGCTGCCGCTGTTGGGGCCTTAGGTAGGTCCCCTAAACCACTCTACTTTCTGGGTGCCACACTGAAGGCTGCTCACCCCTGGCCATGTGTGTAATATGTGTCTGTGTGCAGACTAAATGATGAGTCTATATTTTGCTTTTGATATTGTCAGTTGATAATCAAGTAAATTAATATTCTCTATACTGCTTTCTTGCACAAGATGTGACATCTAACAATTCGTTTTTTAGCTAAAACTGACAGCTTTCTAAAGAAAATCATTAGTTTGAAAGACTTATATGTCTCCAAAATATATTATTATTAGGGTTGGGATACACAGGGCATCTCAAGATACTGAATTATTATAAAACATTGCCCATGATAACAATGACACTCTGATTCTGCAATAATTATTATACAGCAACACAATTCTTTGTGATACGACAAGTCATCTGTGTTACTGAAGAGAATAAAATACTCCTAAATAAGCAAATACCAGAAATGATGTATTTATTACTGTGTCAGATTTACAGAATTTGACAACCAAAATTCTTCACAACAAGTTTACCCTATTCATTTTGTTAGCACCAAAATATGGAGTAATAAAACAGTAACTTTAGTAAGTCAAACTGGTGGACGAATCTTAGGGAGCTTAGAGCACATACATTTTAATAAAAACACTGATATTTGTTTCAATAAGGTAACGCAAACAAACACGTTTTTTTTCCCCACCCCTAATTATCATATTATATACTCTTTTTTTTCCAGCATCCAACTGTGATATCCCAAATTGAATCCCTTGTGTTAAACAGCTTACAAAAAAAAACTGACACTGCAATATTTTCTATAGATATTAGTGATCTAATAGGTCATACAATAAATAATACACACTTGTTTACCAAATATTGAAATAAAATAAGCAATTTTGGGTCGATATAATCAGCTTTGTGCAGCTACATCATAGAAAAGGAGAATGGCTAAAAAGTGTCATATAACACTGTATGTTCTGCGATGTGGCTACAGGCATGTGCACATTGCGATATATATTGATATGTGCATTCTTAATGTATGAGTGCTATTTAAAAAAAAACTTTTTTTTATGTTTCCTATATATATATTTTGCTTCTATTTATATACTTTATATACTGTAACACTCTGAAACTGCTATATTTGTCATTACACTATTAAAAAGTCAAATTGTAACATGCCTACAGCACTGTGAGATGCAGAAAATGAATGCAAAATACAATATAAGGTCTGGTAACTGCTCTACAAAAAAAAAATTGTTCCACCACTACACACATTCACAAAATATCTCAGTCACCCCATGATATCGGTGAAGGACAAAGGTCATCCAGCCTTTCACAGACATATATCATGCCACACACATGCCCCAGCTGCCTCCATAATCCCCTCAGGACAGGTGCATATTCCTAGTGGCCAGCAACATCAGGCTAATGAGATCCCTGTCATACGCAATCAACAATGAAGCGCCCCGAGCCAGTGTATGCTGCAAGAGCCAAACACAGTCTTGACTGTGTGACAGGGCTTTATTTTGAAATCCTCTGAGGGCTGGGAGTTCTTGCTAAAGGCCATGCAGCTGATCCAAGAGTGACGATATCAGATTATGACCTGTAGCTGAGGACAGAGAGCAGGCCCCACATTCAGACACCCCTTTTACATCAGGACACGTTTTTTTCTTTGAAGTCACTTCATTCCTTGTTGGCTTCACCTTCGCAGTTACCAAGCAGGTACAACTACCTCAGTACCCTCCCCGAAAGCCATGTAATCCTCAGGGAGAATCCACAAAGCGCTGTTTGTTCTGAGCCCTGGTCTGATGTAAGCTGACTCAATGGGCCCCTTTGGAGTCTTGCTGATTGACATGCTACGGACATTTGGTTTGGCTGCCTGTCAGAGTGATAAAGGGACTGATATGTGTAGAAACCAGGGCTGAGAGAGTCTGATCAGATGAATTCCCTGAGCAGGCTGTCATAAAGCCTTATGCCACTCCAGGTGCCCTATCTATTCAGGGCCAGATTTTCCTCACAAGAAGCACGTCAGATAGATGAATCTGAATAACACTGAACAATGAATGTCTGTCAGAGGAAACTGAAATAACATGTCTTGTTAAAGTTATAAAAAGATGATAGTATGTAATAAAACAAAATGGCATATAAGCATAAAATGGTCAACATCCCTCAGGATCCCAAAGTCTAACAATTTAATGTTACTTAACATGACATTTAATTTTTTTAATATATCATCAAAAACATAGTTGCACCCAGAAAGGAACAAACAACAAGAATGAAACTTCATGGGTAGTCATGCCAGACCGTCATGGAGTGACTCATATTGCGAATGGCAGTGGGTCATATTTAGTGATGATTCCTGCTTTAGTTAAGGTGGAACTGACCAATGAATTTGTGCCTAAATCAACAGCAATTTTGTACAATGCTAGATCACATTTTATTTCACACTACAGCTGCATGAATAATATTTATGACCACAAGTTGCCCCTTTCAGTCAAAACATACAACTCTAAACTATTACTCTGACAATCTAAGTGTGTTTAGAAGTGGCTAAATATGTCATATACAAAACAACTTGTTCATATACAGTTAATATTCAGAAATCTAAAGACATTTTGCCTGGTCTATCTCAAGCTATGCAGACATTCAAATAGAATATAAAACTATAGAAATCTTTACAAATTAACATAAACTAACGCATTTTAAATGTCAAACAGAAATGCTAAGTGCAGGATACATTACACTGCAAGTCATACAGCAACGGCAGCATACAGAAATAAAATAACAATGTAATATCAGATTCAGCTCTAATTAACAGCTTTCAACAATTGCCATTTACTCTTCTTCTTTTTCAACATCTGCTAAGGATTCTCAAGAGGATGTACCTTCAGTGTTCTGTGAGACAGTAGAGTGTTGCAGGTGACAATTATCACTTCAACAGCAGCAAATATCCACTCTCTTTTTAGTGTGTGACCTATATATGCATTTCAAAGCTAATGCTGAGAATGATATTATGTGTCTAAGAATTATGTAGATTTTCATTTAGTAGACATAAATATATATATATAGATTTTAAATTTAACTTTAAACATTCATATGTTAAGTTATCCACTGTCTTGCAGTGAAATAATATTTTCATTATTGAAACACATAATTAAATTTTTTTGATTATGAATTGCTCATTTACCAAATAACACTACGTAGCTTTTGTGTTTTAAATTTAGCAAAACTATTTAGAGGTTGTTTCACGCATTTGCTTACCAACAATGACGGCAACAAAGATGAATATATTATTTACAAAATCACTGTTTTAATGAACTTTCCTGTTAATATAAAAGCTAAATACACATTAACTTCTAATCTAAATGTAAACCCAATAATAATCCCTTAATCTGTTTTCCTAATTTTCCGGATCAGAAAAGCAAAAGAAAATGGAGACAATTTAAAGACAGTTGTCTGTGTCTCCACAACTCACACTTCCATTCAAACGTTCTGGAAAAGTGAGGCCAATTCCTTTATTTTTGCTGCACACTGAAAACATTTGAATTTGAGATTAAAAGATGAATACTCTGCTTTCCACTCACACACCAGAGTGATGACATTGCAGATGTTTGGCTATGCTCAATATGTTGCTTTTGGGCTCTTGTGGCTCAGTGTTTACAAACCGCACCGGTTTTATTCACACACTCTATTCACGTGACAGCTCAGTATCTCTGCAGCTCTCAGGACTAAGGGAATTATTAGTGTAAATGTAACATCAGCAGTATAACTCTGTTCAACACGACTATGGTTAAACTAATAGAATTGACTGAGAAATTGGTAAGTAAACTTCCAGAAAATATAGATGTTCTATTATGAGCTGTTTACGTGTTACTGACAACTAAACGTAGCTATAAGCTTTGTTATCTCAATCTAATAAAAGTTGTTTTTAGATTTGACACTGTAGATATGTAAGACATATATCATTAGTATTGGACAAAAACAATAATGTTTAAAACGTGAAGGAGAAGGAAAAAACGTCTTTAAGGATTTTTAAGGATGTCAGTGTAAAAAAATTGTTTTGTTCATTTAAGAACATTTCTATTGATTCATTCATTTAAAAGTGTGGTCATTGTCATCATGGGATGTCAGTAGGTAACTTGATCATGAAGTGTTAACTCAGGGGAAGGCTTAAGAACTCCCAAACCTGTACAATGACCAGCCTTTTCATAGCAGGCAAATGTTAATCATGGTAGTTTTAGAGAGTCCTGATAGTGGAATCAGTTAGGTGAGACCTTCTATTTTTAAAGTTCTGTGGACTATTTACATTCCTTAATCCACAGTGTCCTGCATGTATCGAGAATACATCACAGAAGGCATTACCATCCACAGTAGACAGAACTTTCCGTGTGAATAGAAACCAGCAGGTCAGTGCAGTGTTCTATAGCTTCCAAGGGACACAAAAGTCACGGTATACTATACTAGTTTTTGTCCATTGATATTTGACATGTTGGTATATGAAGAAGAACTGCCAGATTCACATTTTATCCAAAAGCCAAAAACAAAAAATATACAAAAAAGATACAAGATGTTTGTCTGTCTGTTGCCCTGTGTAATAACTGTCAGTCAATCAAACAAATTTGGACTGGATCAAACTTAGTCTATACCTCATCTACTATTCTTCTCTTAACATCTGGCACATTCCTTTGATTAAACTGTTGCTTTTGAGTATAAAGTGTCTGTGGTGTTTTGTCTGTCATGTGTCAAAACATCTGACATGTGTTTTGCTGTTTGTATAAAAGTGTATTTTCTTGTGTTTGTCAGACATCTCTTTCCAAGCCTGAATGCCAGGATATCTTTAACAAGCTGAAGAGAAACACACTGTCAATACTAATAAAGATTTCATTTCAATTAAAGAGTGTGTCAATATTTACCAATGCTTCTGTTAGACTAACAGGTGAATAACTCAGACTATGTCCTGGTAACAGAAACACAGCCTTGCATTGTAAAATTTTACCTAAATAGATTTTTTTTAACACAGCTATATCCATATCTGCATGTGGGTTTTTGTATCCTATGTTGACACACTAGGATTATACAGCAACGTTAGTCACTTTTTGTTTTTATATACTGAATATATTCTGTCACAACCTGAAGAAATATCTGGGCATTTAAAAATCTAATATTCCCCTTGATATGGTAATTCTAAACACCTCTCAACTCCTACCAACACCACTACACCCACCCAAAGAGCACATGTCCTACTCCAGTTACATACTGGCAAACCCTTTCCTGCATAAATGGATTTTTAACAACTGTACCCCCCTTCTAACTCCTGCCAGGCTGGAGAGGAGTGCTGCTGCATACGCACGAGTCTTAACTTTGGAAAATAATCACTTTAGCTATGATGCGATGAATAATAGATTAAATGAATGTGGCAGAGCTGAGCTGGGCTGCGCTGAACGATTAGCGGAGCTCCTCCGAGACACGGCCACTTAGGCAGCCCTTTCAGGCAACTGTCACAGCAAACCTGCACTGCACTGTGCTAGCATGTGTTAGCATAAGCAGTCCCCTTCGTGTACCTACACCCCTGCCAGCACTGTGGAACACATCAGGCCATTTTTCAACATTTCTCTACATCGCCAAGGTCTCATCCCAGCTGGGAGATGCATGTAAACATGCTGCAAGAAAGATTGTTTATGGTAATCCATAGACGACAAGGTTGATTTGTTAAAAAAATTACTTGAAGGCCACTTGAAGGCTGCAGTCTTCACTTTTATGATAAGGTTTTCATTCACTTGGCTACATGCACACATCAGTATGAGATATCAGATAAAATCATGAGGTGGCCAGCACATCCGGTGTTGCTTTCCTTTTAATCATCTTCAATGACAGATTATGATAATGCGTATCTTGGCTACGGGGCACTGTGACTAATACGCTACATTTGCATTTCTGTGTCTATTTAATAGTTAATCTTTCGCTAGGGAATGGAGTTCAGAAAGGACAGCAACCGACAAGCACATCATGCACACACAAACAGAGCGAAATGAGCATGAAATTACTAGGTTTAACAGACATTTATATTACTGCACCAACTGCTACACTGCGTGGCTGACATTTTCAGGGCATGAATTGGCATTTCTGAGGCACTTACAATAGATGGCATAACAGTGCACAGCAACTGTTGTTTTTTTTGTTCTCTTTTTTTAAGTGCTTCTGCGCTTTCAGCATTTTTGTTGAGCACTGTTATATTTGAAACCCGAAAACTAACTTCAAAGCACCAGGGCACAAAAACAATAGCACAAGGCACATAAAACACAGAATCTCATATTCAGTTTTACCACCATGTTCTAAAAGTGGAGAGCTGGATATAGATGACAAACCTCTTTTTTGTCAAGTCTGTAAGTCTGCGTACTTGTTTCTCACCAGAACAAACAGATAAATATTTGCGGATGCTGCGGATGAGTTCAGCGAACTAGAGGAACCTCCCTTCTAATCATGCTTCCCAAAGCTTGTTTCATTTCTCTCCTCTTTCTGATAGCTCTCAGCTTTCCTGGGCTGGTGTGATAGCAATTGGCAGAGAACAGAAGAAGAAAAAAACAGTAAATACGATTAATATCATATTATGAAAGGGGAATTTCATTTTGATGGTCTTTAAAGCACACTACTCTTCATCACATTCTTCCATCACACTCAACAGAGCCAGAGAGTCACACGCAATCACACGAGGGGGATGAGACAGAAACCATCCATGTACTGCTAACATCCCCCTCTGAGAAGACACTGTAGCCGTGCAGGTAATTAGCTCCATATAATTGCTTTCACACTTCATACATAGCCTACACAAATGCGGTGCCTATGTACTGCTCTGCTTTGAAGCACCCTCCCTCCTCCAGCGCACTTCACTTACACACCTAACACAATCACACAATCTCTCAGGATCAATCGTAAAATAAACATCTCCACCATCACTCGCCCCAAGGCAAATTCAGCTGCTATTCTAAAGCCCATCATCAAGCACCGCAGAAGTTCAAGCTTCTCAGGGCATCATCCATGTGTAAATCACGTAAAGCATGAAGAGCATTCCAGAAGGAACTTTACTGACTATAAAGCCCAGAGCGCACACTCCTCCAACACACAACAACAAAGCCAACTGTTTCGATAATGTGCCATTTGACAGTTCAGTCGATGATCCACCCACATATTTTGATCTTGCATAGAAACTGTTGCTAGGTTAGAAAAGATGGTTCCACTTCCTTTAGAGGTTTGGGATTAGAGATAGTGTTGGGATTAGTAATGGGGTTAGTATTAGGAACGGGTTTAGGAATAGGAATGGGTTTAGGATGAGCATAGCAGTTAGAATTAGGAATAGGTTATGATTAGTAAAGGGTTTAATGATTAGGAACAGGGTTTAGGGTTAAAAAATAGGTTAGGACCTGGGTAAGGATTAAGAATACTATAAGGATTAGTGATGGATTTAGGATTAGAAGAACAAGATTAGGAACATGGTTTAAGATTATGAAAAGGTCTAGGATTGGGTCTGGGGTAAGGAATAGAAATGGGTTTAGGATTAGGAACACTGTTAGGATTAAGAATATGTTTATGATTAGGACTGTGGTTTGAATTATGAATAGTGTAAGGATTATAATGGGTTTAGGATAAGGAATAGGTTTAGAATTAGCTCCAGGGTTTGGTTTAGGTTTTGAATTAGAATTATGTTTTGGGTTGAATTTCAGGTTGTGGACAGGGTCATAATATGAATATGGAAACGAAATATATGACAATTGATAGGTTCTAGGGCAAATAAATATACAACAGAATACTCCTAAATGTTAAAGGATTTCTTTGGGTTTAGGATTAGGACTGGGGTTTGGATTATGAATAATGTAAGGATTAAAATGGGTTCAGCATTAGGAATAGGTTTAGGATTAGGGCGAGGTTTCAGTTTAGGTCTTGAATTAGAATTATATATGGATATATAAATATGTATAAATTATATATAAATACTGTCCACTTGTGCTCACAACATATCCAGCAAGCTGAGTGGCTCTAATTTATTGAAGGGCAAGGCTTTATCTGTAAGCAGACATCATGACCAGTGACTGGTCTCCTCATTTATAACATCTCTGTGAAAAGTCCCTGAGATTTGTTGTGCATTATTGAGGTAAATCCTACAAACTCTTTACCAAATAAATGCTCACAAGCCTGACAAATATGGCCACTGAGTGAACAGACTTTTATATTAAAACGCTGGACGCATACACAGATGCTAACAGTTAACCTGTACATGCTTTACCTAGAATTGTTGTTTTTTTCATAAATGTTTCAACCATTCAACCAATTAGGAAATTGTATGCATTAGAATGTATTAGAATGCGGTTGTTTGTTGGGGAACATCTCATAGCACCGACACTGTTCTGCGGTGATGCCGTTACCTGAGACTGACATTAATATCTGACTACACCCCATGTAGATCCACTCTCAAATACATGCTACCACACTAGTATACAACACTCTGCTAGAGTCTTCATTGCACCCCCTGACTCCATCACTCCAGATCTCAGAATCATACTTAAATGCTCGCTGATCATGGGGCTCCATACACCGTGTCGATAGAGGTTGCACATTGTTCAGGCAGATTCTGGCTGGAGTTGAAATAAATAATGCCAGTTGCCTGAGTCAACCTCCGACTTCAAACACGAAGCAGTCGCTGAATGACACCGCCAGCTGAGTCTTGGGTGAGGATGCCGTCATCATCCGCGCTGTCAGGAGCTGCTAATATCAGCGGGATTCGAAGCGCACCAACGCACCTCTCGCCTTCGCACTCCACAAACACCAACCCGTTTGATGTTAAAAGATTCTTCATGTTAAGCAAATCATGCTGTAATCTTCCCAACAATGCGACAGCAGAACCTTCTAATGTCTCTTTCAGGGATCAGAGGAATATCTGATTTGTTTGGTCTGATAAGTGAACGTGCTTAAAGATGAAAAGATACCCAGCATTCTCAGGTTCTGTTGCTGTTATAGTCCAATTAGGTGAGGATTGTGTAATCGACATGGTAGTGGGATAAAGATGAGATTCATTTGATGTGGCTACAATCAAAATATCTAGTGCAGTTTAAAAGTAACTGAAGAAAACAGTGAAGCATGTCTGTCTGTCCATAATGATAGACTATTAGTTCATATCATATATGGAAACTGCAGTTTAACCATACACAATTCTAACAAACAGGCTTAAATGTAGCGATAGCATGACTACAGGCCATTGAATTTTCTTACAGCAGAACTTTTCACTCTATTATTCCTGCAGTGTTTCCAGAAGGTCCACTTCACAACAACAGCTAACAGGACCACATCCACCAAGTCATGGCAGTGATTAAATTCATTATTTGTTGTTTTTTTTTAAAGCCTCTGCTTTATCCCGTCATGTTTCATGCTAGTTTATCTTCACGTCAGCTTTATTTTCCAGAGCGTGACCGAAACGCTCTGTGTCATGTGGCAGCATTATATGAATTAAGGGTCACAAGTGACGAGAAGCACAGCATTGGTTATCATGGCTACTTATATATTTACTTATATAATTACTTAAATATGGGATTATTCAACTATCAATATGCACAATAAAAAAGTAACATAAAAACTGACTAAAAAAAAACTGGAATATTGTGGTCTTCTTTATATGTTGCATGATAAATCGATGTAATATGTTCTCTAATGAAAGTCAGTCGATGATAGAAGCTGTAAAGAATTTATATTATATTAAATAAAACATTTTGTATTGTGAAATACATTGATACTGAATTATTGTCCAGACCTAATTCAAACAGTCAGATACAGCTCTGTTTCAGCTGTTAAAAGAAATAAATACTACTTCAGTTTCTGAATCAGTTTCTCTGATTTTTCTATTCTATTTATAGGTATATGTTTGAATAAAAGGAACATTGTTGTTTTATTTTAAAAACTATGAGCAACATTTCTCCCAAATTCCAAATACAAATATTGGCATTTAGAGCATTTATTTGCAGAAAATGAGAAATTGCTGAAAAAGATGCAGAGCTTTTAGACCCCAAATAATGCAAAGAAAACAAGTTCATATTCATGAAGTTTTAAGAGTTCAGAAATCAGTATTAGGTGGAATAACCTTCGTTTTTAATCACAGGTTTCATGCATCTTGGCATGTTCTCCTCCACCAGTTTTACACACTGCTTTTTGTTAACTTTATGCCACTTCTGGTGCAAAAAATCAAGCTGTTCTTCCAATTCTTCATCCATCTTCCTCTTGATTATATTCCAGAGGTGTTCATTTTGGTGAAATCAAAGAAACTCATCATTTTTAAGTGGTCTCTTATTTTTTTCCAGAGCTGTTTATCACACAGAAAGAACTGCACTTACATGCATATGTCATGGCGAAGCTGCTGCCCGTGTCCACCATGTCCACCTGTGGTACCAGTTTGGGCACCTCATGGTTCTGAGAGAGAGCAAAGCGGAACACTTCATACTCGTGGGAGTCGGTGGGGAACAGACCCCCTGTGAGGAGAGAGCGAAAGAGACAGAGAGAGAGATGGGAAAAACTGCGCAGTACAGCAGGAAGCAAACACAAACACTCTCGCAGACAAAACAGCTCAAATGCACTCAGTCAACGGATAATGCTATGCATTTTAACCGAAAAGCTGGCATGAATACAGGTCATTGAAGCTCTTTTATACATGCAGTGTGTCCAGCAGGTATAACTCACAGGTACAGAACCAAGTCATGGCTGTGACCCTCTTTTATATTTTGCTTGCTTATCTCTCTCTATGTTTCATGCTAGTTAATCTTAATGTCAACTTTGATTTGCCTTATTTTCCACAGAATGGACTGACTATACGCTGTCATGTGCCATTCAGCAGGAAGTGAACACAAACAGACTTGTGCGTAAAAAAAACAACAATATATCTAAAAAATGCATATTTTCCCCTATTAGCTACTTTTTTTAAAGACAGAATGCTGTAGACAGGTAAAATAAGCCAAAATGTCCACCAAAAACCTGTATAAAAAAGGTGTAAATTCTGACAGGATTCTGAGGTAAAAAGGCACCCAGTCATGTCTAAATTGAAGTTTAGTTTTCTATATTCTGTTTAACTGTGCTAAAACGCTATTAACCAATGACAACACAGCTAAACACACACGTTTAACTAACAACAATATATATACTCATTCATACATATATTTTTCCCACTTTAGCTAAGCTACCTTTTTTAAGGATGCTGTAGCTTAAAAAAGAAGACAAAATAAGCCAAAATGTCCACGAAATGTTGTCTATTCTGACAGGATTCTGAGTCAAAAACGCACCCAATCATGTTTAAATGGAAGTTTAGTTATCTATATTCTGTTTTACTGTGCTAAAATGCTAATATCTAATAAAAAACACACAGCTAAACGCTCATTTTTAGCGGTGAGCTGTCCATACTTTGGCAACGTCAGGACGTAACGTTATTTTCTTCCTTTCCGTTTAGATAAACAGACACCTGCATCTCTACACTGCCTTCGAGGCATCAAATCACCGTTTCTTGCGTTTTAGACACATAAAAACACCTAAAAAGACGCTAAACTAAAGTTGTGTCCACTCTCGAGCTCTCCGCTCAGGAACTTCAGAGTCCGCGCGCGCGAGGAGCCCCCTGTACTCACCTATGTTGATGTTACTGGGAAAGCTGGAGCTGGAGCTGAGTCCCAGCAGGCCGCTCAGGACGAGGAGCAGGAGGAGGAAGAGGGCCGGACTGCGCTGCATATTTCCTCGTGCATCGGCGGCGCAAAAGCAGCCGGAGTGCGCGCATGTATCCCGCCGAGCTCCCGCCAAGCCCGGCCGCACCAGCGCGAGAGAGAGGGGCAGTCTCGAGCTCCGCGCGCGCTTCTCTCTCTCTCGCTCTCTCTTGCTTTCTCTCTCACCCTCTCTCTCTCAGATACTCACTCACTCTTTCTCTCTATCTGTTGCTCTCTCTCTTCGCTTTCTCTCACTCGCACACTCTCCGTTGCTCTCTCTCTACTCACTCCGCGTGCCGTGCTGTGCCGCGCGCCCGCGCTCCGTCGGAGAGAGACAAAAAGGTGTGAGCAGTACAAACGGGGTCACGCGAGCTGAGCTTTATTCACCCAACATCACAAAACATCACCGCGAGCGCTGCTGTAGCAGAGTGCGGACTGGGAAGGGGACGCTGCTGCGCGTGGAGCGGTTTATTCGGAAACTGAGCAGACTGTACCATTCACTCAGAGACGAGCTGTAACAATAAACAGATGTATTTTAAGATAAATATTAATATTAAAATTAATTTCTCGATTGTTTACACACATTTTCTGAAAGCATACCAGCTGGCACACAACCAAGCTTCAACGTTGAAATGTGGTTGAATTAACATCTGTTGTTTCCACGTTGATAAAACATTTAATGTTAAATGGTTGTGCAAACGTTAGAATTTTAACGTTTAAGTCCTCAACTTTCTTCTTTTAAATTTGCATTTTACATTTCATCAGCATACAATTTCATAAAACAGATGGATGAAAAAGGGGTTTTATTTTCATTTGCAGTAATTGCTTTATAATTTGGCACCAATTGTTCACCATACACTGTAAAAATAAAAAAGTTAAGAAAACTCAAAATATTAAGGCAACTTACTGCACTACATTTTTGAGTTTTGAGACCAACTCAGTCTTTTAAGTTTTGAAAAAAAAAAAAACATGCAGTTGTACCAACCAGAAATATTTAGCCCAGATCATATGTATTAAAACATTAAATATTAAATCTCACCACCATCTCATCTTACACACTGATGATGAGTGAGAGGTGGAAGGACACGCCCAATATGCAAATAGTGTGATTAACATTGCTCCATAGACCCCGATCAAATAAAGGGTCAAACTGAGCATGTGCAGAGTAGTTGGCATGGCCTCGACTAGGGTTAACTACAATAAGTAAATTTTGCCAACACAGATTATTTATGTGGAACAACTTTTAACAAGAAACTTAATAAAGTAAGTTGGGATGATTAGTTTGCTATATTTTAGGGTGCAATTCAATATTTCTCATTCAGCTGACTTAAAAATCACACTAAGCAAAACATTTTTTAGTTTTGTTTTTTACAGTGATAAACTTGGGGTTCATGATCTATTTGTTTTACTGTTGTGTTTTTGAGATCAGATGTTGAATCAGATTGGTAGTGGTGGGTAACATTCTTTGTACTTAGATTTACTACAGTGATGTAAGTTTATTGTTAACACTCTGTTAGAAATAGGATTTTCTATTTTTAGCTACTGTATATTCAGAGAGAGAGAGAGAGAATAAAAACAAAATTGTTAATTGTTCATCATGGCAGACATTTTTGTCCTCTATATTTTTCCTCTATATGGTTTATTAAAGGTTGAATGTACTCATGTAGAACTTGAACTCATGTTGAACTTGATGGTAGCAACACAAAGTTGGGACATGGTCCACCAAAATGAAAGAATAGTGGTACTAGTAGGAAATTGCAAAGACCTTGAATATGCCTCCATCTACAGTACATAATATTATTAAAAGATTCCAAGAATGTGGAGAAGTTCTCAAGGGACAGGGCGACAATCAATATTGGGCTCAAGGACTCAAGAAGAGAGGGAACATCAAGCTTGTTATCAGCACAAAGTTCAAAAGCATGCATATCTGACAGTATGGGTTTCATTGTCTACGGCAAGAAACTAAAAAGGCACTATGCATTTTAAACAGTATATAGAGGTTTTAGAAGTACATGTTCCCATCCAGACACTGTATATTTCAGGGAAGGCTTGGTTTATTTTAGCATGACAATGATAACCCACATACTGCAACCTCAATCTCAACAGCATGGCTTTGAAGAAGAAGAGTCCATGTGATGAAATGCCTTGTCTGTAGTCCAGACCCTAATAAAAATCACTGGCACAGCATGAAATGAAAAATCAAACAAAGAAGATCCATAACTGCTCAGCAGCTAGAATCCTATATCAGACTAGAATGGGACAACAGTCCTCCAACAAAACTCAAGCAATTGGTCTCCTCACATCACAGAGGTTTACAGACAGACTGTTGTTAAAAATAGAAGGGATGCTACACAATGGTAGATATGACCCTGTCCCAACCTTTTTTGAGATGTGTTGCTGCTATCAACTTCTTACTAATGTTTTTTTTTCATGAAATGGTAAAATGTCTTTACTTTCAGCTTTCAATGATATTTGTATGAATTGGGGTTGTATAGTTTAGAAGCATTTGTATTTGTAGTAGCAGCAACAGTACTTTATAAATATGCTACTCAAGTTAATCATCATTACTGACATAAGAATTTAACTTTGTTATTTAACATCCGCTCCTTTAGCTCCATTTCAGATTGCTGTTTTAATGATGCACTTGTGAATTGACAGTAAAGTTGTGGCCCTGCCACTTAATGCTTTAAAGTGAAGTGAATGTGTTGAGAACATTTTACACCTCAAACTAATAAATGAAGCACTTCAAGAACTATTTATATCCTACTTATCCTGAAGCTCTTTTTTGCTTTAAATTTGTGTAAGCAGTTAGAAAAGTGATCCTACTTTTTGAGGATAATATAACAATGATGTACACACAACTTGATTTGACTAAATAATGCATTTTTATTTTTACAGATTTCTGCACAGTTTTGTGAGTGAAATTTTGTGCATAACAATGAGTTTTAACACGTAAATGAAACTCCATGCAGAACATAAAACCTAAATTGAAAGGCTGACAACTGACAAGCTGTAGTTGAAATCACAAAACTTAATATAACAAGTTAAGATAAATACAAAAAGTAAGTTAGAATATTGATAGAATATTGCTCTATTTTTTTTTACATTTTAGCCATTTTTTACATTTTAGCTCTAAAATTACATATTTTTATACTTCCTATTTCACTGACTACTAAGTTACCAAATTTTAATGAATATTAATAGAATCTAAACACGCATATTTAGGATTTGTGAATGCTACCAAAAGCTTATATTTCCAAAACAACAAACCAAAAGAGAGTAGGAAATAGTAATTGTCCACATATTATGATGTATATCACCACATGCCATATGTATATATATATATATATATATATATATATATATATATATATATATATATATATATATATATATATATATATATATATATAGCAAAATAATGCTTGACAGAGACACATAGAGTGGCAATACCTCGCAAGAAGCCA
Source organism: Astyanax mexicanus (assembly GCF_023375975.1). NCBI lineage: Eukaryota > Metazoa > Chordata > Actinopteri > Characiformes > Acestrorhamphidae > Astyanax > Astyanax mexicanus. The sequence goes on from NC_064424.1 coordinate 15,346,692, forward strand.
GAGTGAGAGTTCCAGTTTTAAAGGTGTGGCTAATGAGCTCATTCCACACAGGTGTGTGTGTGGGGGAGGTTCAATAGTCTGGAGAAGCCGTTCTCTGAATAGAGGAAGGACCAGTAAGTGAGACATTATTTGTTAATATGTTGGAAGTAGAGACTTATTTCTCTTATGGCCTCCTTTCGCTATAATCATTTCCACTAAAAATGAGACAATTTGAACAGCTCTGAGTTGCTGCATATTACAGTAATGCCAGGAAAATGAGTGGCTCATCCATAATGATGCACTTTATTGTAAATTAATGCTCCTAAGTAGGAAAAAAGACGCAAAATGTAAATAAAATGTAAATAAAAATGCAGCTTTGACACTTTCAAACACAAAACCGCTAGTTGAGCTTTCTATAGGAAAACGATGACAGCCATACTGCATGTTTATGTATTCCAGAGTTGTTACAGAACAACAAAGTTAGAGGGTTGCCAATAGCAATTTTCACATCTGTCTTCATAAAAACATCATCAGCATTCTGGGCATCTGCGTCGCAGTGTTTTCTTCTGCATTGATTGCACAGTGACTCATAGACAGGATGGCATGATAGGAACAGAGAACCAAAACAATGTCAGACAGAATGTGACTACATAACCTAGTGGATGAGTGTTAGACTTAGCTGCACACTCTATTGATTTGCGTCAGTCATTTCATTGGGTTGTCTTGTAGATGACAGAAATTAATGATGATAGTACAGGAAAAAACAAAATACAGAAACTGGAAACCACTGAGCTGCAAGCTGTCTGAGTCTGAGTCTTCTTTAAACTTTTGCTTTTCACAAACTGAGTGAAGCAAACTGTGTCAAAATTTTCCATCTTTGTATTCCTCTGTGTAATATAAACAGAATTTATTTATCTTTCAGCTTTTTCTGTATTTTGAAGTGTGTGCTGCATGCTGGATAGTTTTCTATTCACTGCGCTTATAACTGAGATTCATTCTGAGATTCATATTGACTACAACTGAATTTAAAGAAAGTATCTAGCTAATTCTTACGAGGATAATACATGCAAATATGTTGCTAGTAAAAAAAAGTTTACAAAGGTTGTAGTGTCAACATAAGGTTAGCACAAGATCTAACTGTACATCTATACACTGATCAAGCATATTACACACCCATTTGTGCTCTCCTGAACATGAGCTGACACCATTGGCGTAGGAACTGGGGGAACCGGGGGAATGTCAGAAAGAGGTGAATTTGCCCACCCAAAAAATTATATAGCAGAAAAAACTGAAATTGTTGTAAAATAAACTTTTATTTGGAAAGTGTGCCGAAATCTGCACCCCCTAAAGTTAGCTAAAGCAATTATCTCCGCTTTTATCAAGAAGGCGGTTCGTTTGCGGGGTGCTTTTCATGGCGAGGGTGCAGATTTAGGCACTATGGTGTCTATAGAGTATGGTGTCGAATTCAGCACCCCGCCCAAGAAAAGCACCCCCTCTCAGGAGAGGCTGCAGATGATGTTTCTTTTTCCTTATTTCAGCGTAGCTTAGAAAAGTATCTTGAGTGTTTCCATTTTCTAAGTAAAGTTGAAGCCAAGAATCAAATCAAATCAAATCAAATTCATTTGTATAGTGCTTTTTACAGAAACATGATCACAGGACAAACAATTAGGCAAAACATTAAACATAGAAAATACAGAATACAGAACCCCCAGTGAGCGCGGAGGCAAGGAAAAACTCCCTCAGAGCTGCAGGAGGAGGAAGAAACCTTGGGAGGACCAAGACTCACATAAAAGGGGGGACCATCATATCACTGGTCAAACAGCTTTTAAATTAATTTTAAAAAGTCTTTATACATCCACATAGGTCTTACATATTCAGGAGTATAGCAGCACCACTAATTGCTTGGATGTATTCTGTAGTGGAGAGTAAGATGGATGATAAACAGCTGATCTGTGGTGGGTGATGGAGAAGAGCTGACTTCAGAAACTTCCATCAGTCTGGCCGGACAGGGGGACATGAGAGCCTGAGGGTTCAACATCCATCGGTATCGGGTCAGACAGGTGGGCAGTCAGTAACTCGGAGGAAGCCAGAGAGATGGAATTATTTTTACTGGATTTATGTAAAACAGAGAAACATAAAACATTATCAGAGTGTGGCTAATGACTCCGGCAGATCTGAATAAAACAGCCTAACTAAAGGTAGAGAGCCAGAAGGTAACATAGACACGAAGGCACCCTGAAACACCAGCCTCCACTCACTCCACCGTCACAAACCTGAGTGACCGTGTGCAGTGGGAGAACAGCAGCACCAGCATTTCAGTTTACCACAATTCCCTCTGTCCATGAACCCCTGGAAGAAGTGGAAGAAGACGTGGGTGCACGCACCCGAGAGGGGCGTTTTCCTGGCAGGGATGCCAAATTCGGCACAACAGTGGTTCAGTGATGAGAGCAATGAATTGCAACAATAACAATATACTGCAATAAAAACAAATTTGTTGTTAAATTATTTTAAATATTAAGTTTCTAACAACAGTAAATGTAATGTGGATTAGAATGTTTAGGTTGTAAAGTGACCTTTGGTTGGACTTAGGTAACAATATACAGAAGTACAGAAAAAAGTGTGTAATAGTGTAAGTCACTATAAGGTGGGCTTTGCTTCACTCCTACACCTTTGGGTGATGCAGTGTTTAAAAACTTCAGCAGCACCGCTGTGTCTGATACCCTCATACCAACACAACATACTCTAACACCTCATATACGTCACATCAGAGCCAAGAACGACACACCACCCAAACTGTACCTGCTCTGTGGTGGTCCTGTGATGTCCTGACCATAGAAGAACAGATTCAACAGAAATGAACTAGCTAAACTAGTGTGCTCAGAAGGTGTCTATTATATTTGTGAAATAATGTATGACTCTCTGACATTTTTGACATGTTCGAGTTGTTACTGCTGACATCTTTCACGTTCCTTTACGCAATCAAACAATCAAGCTGAGCAACACTGAGGTTCAAAATCTTAAAAAAAAAGTTCTCTTATACTTGTGTATCACAGTATATCACAGAGCTTGCCTTACTACCCCCTGGCTATGTTGTAAGCACCTCAAAATGAAAAGGAAGATGTTTCCTCCTGAAGGAACAGAACCAGAACCTTTTGGGAGTGATGCCAAAAAAGGAATCACAACTGAATCTTATAAGAAATTTTACATTAATATTATACAAAATGTTTATGGAAACAAATAAAAAAGTAAATCCCTAATAGTGTGTGGAAAATGGTTTGGAAAATATTGTTCTATTCTATTAGTCAGTGAACTGTGACTTTGATCTGCTGTTTCTCAGGAACATTTTACAGTTAAGATCACATTGACAGGTAGAGAGAGAGAACAAGAGAGATAGAGAGAGAGCGAGAGAGAGAGAGAGAGAGAGAGAGTTTGTGATGCTCACTTTACCAATTAAGAATCACTTACAGTAGTGACTTTTCTTAAACACATTCTTCTTTTGCAGTCTTACCTACTGTACATGTTGCAGTATTGAAATAAATATAGTATTGCATGTACTCAAATCACACAGATTTAGGACAGTATGGGAATAAATGCAAATAAAACATTTACATTGACTTAGATTATTATTATCATTATTAGACTGTAGACAGACCCAAGATGTGTCATGTTTTGTCTGCTCAAATTCATATTTTATGTTTTATTTTTGTGAATATACGTCCATTTCTGCATTTAAGGACTGCAACATATTTAAAAAAAGTTGGGATTGTAAAGCATTTCCCGCTTATTCTGTTGCTATTACTTCTCACAACACTTAAAACACATTTGTCACTTAAGTTACCCAGCAATAAAGTGTGTTTCAGGTGTTATCTTGTCACATTCTTCCTGAAGACACTTCTAAAGGTGTGCAGCAGTATAGGGTTTTTGTTGCAACCTTGCAGAAAAACATTTTCGCAAATGCAAATCGCAAATGTTTTTTTTTTTTATTAATTTAACCAGTTCCAAACCATTAAATATCTGGTTTGGTTTATCAGTGCTTCAATAAATTAAATCATCTGCTGAATGATATTTAAACAAATTTATGTGATGGTGGGGAACACTGCAATGCAAAGCTAAAGCACTTTCTTTAGCCCTATCCGGACGGGATTAGTTTCTCAGGAGAATGTCTGTGAAAAATATTTCACACTTCTACTAAGGGATAAAACTCTTGCATCCGGACTGCAATTAAAAAAACAGAAAGACCTGTGAGTTTTTTTGGCTTTCTTGGTCACATGACATCGTGTTCAGTAGCTCCTCCATTTCCACTCGCTGTTGTGTTTACATGGATCTCCGTAGAAACACGCACCCAAAGCGTAATTACGGTGCGTGGCAGTGGACAGTAGCTATTTTATTAAACACAAGGTGACGAAACTCAGAGATGTGCGTCTGGATGGGACTAAAATTACTGGAGGACCACGGAGGTCAGTGAAAAACTAATCCCGTCTGCATAGAGCTTTAGAGTCATTGTGGGATAAATGCAATGTGTTTATTTAAATCCTTGTTGTACACCACTAGTGATAATAGTGTGCTTGAGCTTCCCTTTATGTATAGTGCACATGTGTGTTCCATGGGACATGCCAAAAGTCATGGGATATGAAACTAGTTCTATGTAATGTTACAGGATGTTTAACATTATCTGTGAAATGCTTCTTATAGTAACACTCACTGCAGTTACACATTCTGATGGATTTCGGAAGCATCAGACATGTTTTGTTTTGACAGATGCCCTGGTCAGCGTAGCAGAAATCATAAATTCTTTACATCTGGCCTTTAACATTGCTAATGAATAAATGATAAGTGCATGCTATATTTATTGTATCTATATTACATGTAATGCTTCACAAATGTGAAGCTGTCAGCATTTTCTGAAAACTAGGCTTCACTACACACCATTTCGTGCTCTACCTCTGCCTGTTAAGACTCTGACATCCTTTCAGCGCGCTTCTCTGTTCATCAGAGCAATTAAATAAACCCCTCTGGCAATGCTATTTATTCATCATTATTATTTGTAATTGCTGATTACTTGTAATACCTAGCAAAATGCTTCCTCAGACTCATTTATCCAACTGAGAGCTGAATACAATATTGCTTAATGCAATCAAAATCCAGAGCCAAACATTAACGCAGTCTACCGGGATTAGATTATATCACGCAGTGGAAGGGAACAGCATTATCATGAACAAGTCATTGAAGTAACTAGTGTAATCAAATTAATGTCCATGACGAAAGATTACAGAGTTACATTTAACTGGCTCGCTTTTGTCCTTTCAGGAAATCCTGCTTCCCTCTGGTGTGTTTCATCAGGTGAGTCCCTGGAAAATCCTTTATGGAGTCTGACTGCATGCATGCAAGTGAAGCATGAACATAATTAATAACTAAGGTCATAAATAATGCATGAGTGCCCTAAATGAAATAATCAAGATCTGCTTAAGTAATTCCAGTTTTGACTTGAAAGTACGGCAGAGTCTCTCAGCACTCTATCATGATCTCTTACACAAAAGGAGGGGAGCATCTGAATGCAGATGACCATAGATTTAATTATGGAATACAGAGTTTAACAGTTTTTACACCCATTACATATTTATTATTTATATCTACATTCTAAATTGTTTTTATAAGCTTTTCCCAATATATTTTACAGTTTTGTCTAAAATGACAAAAACAGTGTTTAATGAAATGTGTTGTGATTTAATAAAAAAATGTAAAAATCAAAGTTTAAATAAAGTTTTTTTGTGACGTTATGGAAATAGCATCATTTTGGGAGGAGGAACAGGCCCAAAGGCCATCTTCTTAATCTAACATCCTATAAAAAACGATCTCTAACTTGCTCACAGTTATCTCTCCACATACACAAGGCATGTTCACAATTTTAAAGAAACTAACCATAAAACAAAAGTTTTTTTTTATAATGAGAAAGTCGTGTGAATACAAATATTTACTTGTGTTTAACATTTTTAATGCTTAAAATATGTTTAGAAAGAAACTGTGAATAAGGTTAATGTAGAGATTTCTCCTGCACCTGTGTCTACCATCAATCTTCCAACTCCAAACTCCATTGCCCAGAATGCACCACACCGTGACATCCCTCATTTACTTCTTCACATGACACATCACATGATACTCCCCAGACCACAACCACTGGAATATTGACTTTATCTGTTTCACTCACTATAAATACCCCTTCACCACATACTCTCCTTGCTGAGTATTTGTTCTGATTCCGTCTGTCATCTACAAAGTGTTAAGCTTGCCCCTGTTTTGTTTATTCTCTGTATGATCTTTTTTTTTTTTTTTTACGATTTTTGCCCTGCACTCTGATACTGCCTTGATGTGTTTTTTCTCAAGACTCTATCACCATTCATGGAAGATTTGCTGCCTTATGCTTGTGTACTGTATTTCGGTTTGGACCCTGCCTGTTGTTGACTACATCTTTGGACCATCCCTTTCTAATAAAGCCTCTTTATTTGATTTGCACTTGTTTCATCCCTGCCTGGCCCAGTATTTCGTTTTTTTGACAGACAGATGATTTTACAAAGGCAGGGGTGCCAGAAATGTTATACAATGCATAGCCACCTTTTCACTATGTGCTTTTTGATGCTTTTTAACTTCTTAACTACATAGAACGACAAAATGATAAATGCTAATATAGGTTATGCATAAGTATCTTTCTGTTGGAATGTTCACATGCTTGTGTGCCAGAGTTTAACCAGTCATACATTGAACTTGGCAACATAAGAGGATTCTGTTTATAGCCTTTTCAAATTGCTTTCTCTGAGTGGTCAAGCAGGTAGTGTGTGTTTGCTGCAAAGGCCTAGGGTTATGGGTTCCATTGTCATTCTGGCTGCTGCCTGTGTTTTTTTTTTTTTTTTTTTTTTTGGTGTGTTCTCCTCGTGTCTGTGTGTGTTTTACCACAGTTACCCCAGTTTTCTCCCAAGAACATCAATGGTAGGTGAATTGGTTATGTTAAAGTGCAGCTAGTTAAAAAGTTGGTGCTTCCATTCAGTGCATATTCCTGCCATGTATCACATTATTCTAGGTACACACTGTGTGCCTCACCTGAAAAAGCAAATAAGAAGAAGAATGATAGAAAATAATTTACTATTCATGCAATATAAACATATGTTGCACTTATATTCCCCTATAAAACACTTAAAAAGCATCTGTTTACAGCAATTCCTGAGAATCCACTTCAGTTCTTCATCTGGTTCAATTTAACAGGCTATGATTTTAAAGGTAACATCAGTACACTTTAAAGCAGTGATTACGCTCCTTTATATGGCTGGATATTGATGCATCAGTCAAAAGGCCCTCTGAAGAATTGTTCTTTAAAACACCTAAAGCTTGTCAAAGAGAACTGTAATAACCCAGTTACAGTCAATACAGTTAGAGCTGGAGAAAAGTGTGGAATATCGAACAGAGAAGAGACTGACCTTTGTTTTCAGTCTGATTGCTGAGAATCTCGATTTCCTACCAGGCACTATGGACTTAAACTATGGATTAGAACAGTGGGCCTTTAAGGGTATATCTTCTGTTGGTAATTTGTTTGAAAGTGTTGTATATTATTGCTGTATAATAAAATATTTTAAGGCTTGCTCCTGGTTCCTTCTTTGTCAGAATGGTACTGCATCATTTAGAAACATCGTTTCAGACTTGCATGTTGCTGTGATCATGTTCTCAGGCCTACCTTACTGCTTCCATAAACTCTATGGACTTTCTTTTTTTTTAGAATTTTATTTCTAATTTTTCCCATTTTCTCCCCAATTTACACGGCCAATTACCCAACCCACTCATTAGGACTCCCCCTATCACTAGTGATGCCCCAACACACCAGGAGGGTGAAGACTAGCACATGTTTCCTCTGATTCATGTGAAGCCAGCCACCGCTTCTTTTCGAGCTGCTGCTGATGCAGCATTGCCGAGCAGCCAGCGCACTTGGAAGAAAGCACAGTGGCTCGGCTTTGGTACATCAGCTCACAGACGCCCTGTGCTGCAGACATTACCATAGGAGTGATGTGGGGAGAGAGCGCCATCTACCCACCCAGAGGGATCAGGGCCAATTTTGCTTCCTCTGACGCCGGCAGCTTGATGGCAAAGCTGCATGAGCGGGGGTTCGGACCTGCAACCTCCTGCTCATAGTGGCAGCGCTTTAGGCCGCTGGACCACTCTGTGCCCTAACTCTAAGGACTTTCTGAATGGAATTTCTAAATAATCCATTGAAAACTACATAAGAAAATCAAAAGTAACTTCCCAAAAAAAGGTTATTATCTTTTTTCTAATTTGATTTGTATATACCTTGTATGTCTAGATGATGGAATAAAATGTGTTTAGGTTTACCAAATAATTTGGCAGCTTAATCAACAATATCAATTCCTAAAACGTTGGGACGCTGTGTAAAATGTAAATAAATGTAAATAACCTAATTTAAAACCCATGCAGTGATTTCTAGTAGAGAATGAAGATGTTTTTTAAAACCCTCAACCTGGTCTTTTGTGCACAGGGATTTCTCCAGATTTTCTAAATATTATGTATCATAGGTGGTGGGATATACAATGTTTTTGCAATTTTAGAATGAGGAACATTTTCTGAAAATGTTTCAGTTGTTTGGCAGATTTTAAGAGACTCTAAGAGACAAATTGCTCTTATTGCAGCTTGCTTTTTTTTCTCAGTACCACTTAATTTCCTAGCCTTTTGTTGCCTTTTCCCAACTTAAGATGTGTTGCTGCCATGAAGTGCTAAATGAGTGCATAAAATAGTCAAGGGTCTTAAATTCAACATCTAACTTTTTCAATTTTACATTGTGAATAAAATGGCGTTCTATGATATTTGCAAATCATTGCATTGCATTTTCATTTATATTAATTTATGTTTTGCAGTTTTTACTAAAATAACACAGTATATCGTCGCTGTCCAAGGAAAAACACTTATCTCCATTTTTGACGATTTTTAGTTTACTACATAATTTGAACAGACAAACGGTTCCTTACACTGTGCCAAAATGCCTTGATGAACGGACCAATACAAACTCTTCAAAATGACCTGACATAACCTCTTTTTACATTGACTTCCATTGAAAGTTAATAAGGTTTTTTTCTCTCTCCTGAAAAGTTGCTGTTTTGGAGATAAGTGTTTTTCATTGGACAGCGACGATTTGCTCTCATTGCACTGCCTATTTTTGCTCAAGCATATTATCTCTGCTCTGTTAGAGCAGAGAAACCACACTGCAAGGTATTATACCGGACTGAAAACATTAATTTAGGTAAAGACTTTACATATGTTGCTGCTGTTTAAACACTGGATTTTAAGCTTTTAAGCTTGTTTGCTGTTGTCAGGTGAACAAATGCATTCCCCGAAAGTATCCACTGGAATGTTCACGGTCCAGCCTTCATGCTAATGAGCATTAGGATGAACCAGCCTCGAGAGCTTACTCTGAATGCTTCACTTCTCTCAGGTGTCCTCTCCATCCAGAAGTGGTCATCTCACAGAGCCACGGGCCACTGTGCAGCTTCTCTCTGCAGGACGAACGAGTGCCCAGGCTGGCTGGCCTTTACTGCAATCTCTGGACCAGCCTTCAGAGTGAAGCAGCATGTCCCTGTCCTCTGGCTCTTCATGCGAGAGCTGGCCAAAGGCCCAGCTGATACTGGGCCTCTTTGATTCTCCCTTTTGGAGAAAGTCTGTGGAGACACTTTGATTTTACCCTTCAGAGATGTCTGAGAAGATGCTTTCTGCAGTGTGTGGCTGGGAAAGAAACCAGAAACCACAAAGTCTTCAGTTTAGAAAATCTTCAGAACTCTTCTGAATGAAGCCAATTGTTTTGTGCAAGTTAGTCTGGATGAGCTTTGTTGTGGAGGACTGAGAAGGTCATGTCCTTAAATGAGGGTCCAGTCATTTGAATTTGACATTGTACCATATTATAAGTGCTGTACATGTTTTCAAATGAATACAGTAACTATAATTTTTGTTAAATTAATTCATACTAATGTTCTAGTCTGGGATTAAAAGGTGTTCTGGGGTTCCTATACTGAGCCCTGGGTCTTTTAATGGGAAACAAACAAATACAACTCTTTTATAGCCAGAGAGCAACAATAAGTGTGTGTTCTCTTGCACAAGACAGAGAATGGGAATGGGCAGGGGTGAAGTAATGTTTAAATTATTATTATTGTTATGATGTTTGGAAGTGGAGAGCCATCCAAACATTAAATGGCATGGAAAGGGATAAGGATGTAGATTTCTCCTACTTAATGTGTGAGTAACTTTGCCTTATTTTGATTTGTTTCCAAGAAATATGTCAGTATTGTTTTGTCCAGTTTGGAAATGTTTGTGATACTGTAGATAATTATGACCAATTTGTATAGTAGCAGCAACTGTAGCAACCGTTTGCTAACTAACAATGTGAATGTGAAGTTTTGGGGGCGGACGTTCTGAAGGAGCGCTGAAGGGAGGGTTGTATTTGTTTTGCTGTTAGGTTCAAGGCCAGACATTTTAGCAAACAAGGGCTAGTTGCAACAGTCATACACGAAAAAACAAACAAGAAATGAACAGAACAAAGGAGAGGGTATAAATAGACAGAGAAGCAGGTGAAAGCAATCAATAGTCAGGTGACCGAGATCGAGTGAGTGTCATGTGATGATGATCAGGAGTGTCAGAGGTAAAGCGTGAAAACACAAACATAAAAATAAGTGAAACTAAGCTATTCAAAAATAAAAAACACACGCTGTGTAAACAACCTTGTGTCTTTTCTTTTAAATATTTAAAAAGAAATGTTTGGACTGACCCTGAATGTTTGGTTCAGATTGTCGGCCCTCAATGTTTGATTTAACAAAAAGCAACTTCACTTCAGAGCAACTTCGCACAGTTCACTGATCCTTTAAGAGTATTCTCTTTAGATTCAACAAGTAAACAAGTACCTCTCCTGCCCATCACAGCATGAAGGATATCTCAACTATTATTCATCCACGCATAATAGGATCAATACAAACACTAAAACAACTGCAAATAATATTTCCTTGCTGACTTTTCTTGATGCACTATATGTCCAAATGTTTGTGGACATATGTTTGTGGACGTTTGTGTATTATTTACACAAATGTGCAAATGTACACACACACACCTTGTGTGAATACTCTGTAGCAGATTTAAATGAACCCATTGGTACCATGCCTAATGGAAGGCATGGGCTAAAAACAGAGGGGTATAAATCCCCCCGACATTGAGCTGTAGAAAAGATTCTGAACTACAGCTCTGGAAACAATTAAAAGACCACTTCAGTTTCTGAATCACTTTCTCACTTTCTGATTTTGCTATTTATAGGTATATGTTTGAGTAAAATGAACATAGTTGTTTTATTCTATAAACTACGGACAACATTTCTCCCAAATTTCAAATAAAAATATTGTCATTAAGAGCATTTATTTACAGAAAATGATAAATGGCTGAAATAACAAAAAAAGATGCAGAGCTTTCAGACTTCAAATAATGCAAAGAAAACAAGTTCATATTCATAAAGTTTTAAGAGTTCAGCAATCAATATTTGCTGGAATAACCCTGGTTTTTAATCACAGATTTCATGCATCTTGGCATGTTCTCCTCCACCAGTCTTTCACACTGCTTTTGGATAACTTTATGACATTCCTGGTGCAAAAATTCAAGCAGTTCAGTTTGGTTTGTTGGCTTGTAATCATCCACCTTCCTCTTAATTTTATTCCAGAGGTTTTTAATTTGGTAAAATCAAAGAAATTTATAATTTTTATTCCAGAGTTGTATGTGTTTTGGAAAGAAGAACCACTGACCCTACCTCTTCTTGGTGTGCTATTCCAACAGGACAATGCTCGTCCATATACTGCTTTCTGGAATAACCAGCAGCATTACCAGATCTATCCCTGATTGAAAATATGTGGGTTGTCATTTGGCACACGCTATTAACACTTCAATCCAACACTCCAAAATCTGAAGGAACTGTGCAAGAAAAATTTAAGCTGCAAGGGATGGATTATAGAAGGACACCATTAGTAACCTCTACAACCTAATGCAGAGATATCTGGCATGTTAAATTTTACATGCATTACACCCTGTTTCTGTAGGTGCAGCTCAATAAATATTGTTCATATTAATCTACATTTTTTATCACCTATTGTTCCTGGTAATTTGTTTATTTCAAATCACAATTTCAAAATCACTTCCTTCCTTCCTTCTGTGTGCAACATAGCTGTACGTAAGTAATAGCTGTACCTACCAACGCCTACATCCAGAAGCCTTGTCATGCCTATTTGCCCTGCAGTGTCATGCAGTAGCATTCAACACTTATTAATATGAAGAAAAAAAATGCATAAATAGATAAAAGAAATAAAGCATTGCCGTGAACCAGCTTATATACATCACTGAGTCACACTGGTGCACTGTATTCTGATGTCAGAAGTGTTCTCAAGGAACGATCCTCTCTGGCCTCCACGTACACCCTTCAGTCAAGGATGTTTTTCCCCCGGCTAGTGGTTAAAGGTGACGGGGCATGGCTAATTCTCCGGTGCCAGGAGGTAACATTTGCGTCCCCATTATACCTTAAAAGCTTTTCACCTTTTGAAAGGCAGACAGAGAGGCAGGAGGTCTCTGAACAGGAAGCAATGGGGCCATTACCGTCATTATAACACAAAGCGGTGTGGAGTGAAACAAAAAGAAACTCTTTTCCTTTCATATTAATTTTGCCAGTACGCCTCAGCTGTCAGCTCTCGTTATTGCCCAGGGCGAGGGAAGAGGCGAATGTTTGTTTGGAAGGCAGGCGAGCGGTTCAGATTAGACAAGGAGGACTAAGAAACAAATCCGCATGTGCAGCCTGCACGCCTCGGCTTGTGTTCATCAATCCGGCTCCAGAGAGGAGCATATGATCACGCATTAAGCTACTTATCTCTTCTATCAGCGTTTGATAATAAGTGCCACTTCGACAGGAGAAAAAAAAAAAGACGATTGTGTAATGTGAGTTTGTACATTGTGTGCACAACTACAGACATAAATTCAGTAGCTAATCGTGTTTTCCACAAACTTTTCTGTTAAACGAGCTTTTCTACAATCGGCTTTGTGTCTGAGCTAAGCATTTAATGTTATGCACACACCAGAAGAGACAACAAAAACCTTAACCTGTGATCCTGAGCTTCTGTTCCATAATAATCCACCAACACTCTTAAAGCTAAAGGTGCCCTGAAGGTGCTGAACCTAAATGGCTTCTCTAAAGCAATACCAGTAGACCTGTTACAATAATTACATTATTGCCTTATCATACAATATATGGACATGACCTAAATAATTATTCCTAATCTCAACATTTTCCCTTGTGTTTATTTAGTAAGGCATTCCTTTTAACGTAAATTAGCTGGTATGTTTTTTTGATTTTACCAAATTAAAAACATCTGGAATATAATCAAGAGGAAGATGGATGTTCACAAGCCATCAAACCAAACTGAACTGCTTGAATTTTCGCACCCGGAGTGGCATAAAGTTATCCAAAAGCAGTGTGTAAGACTGGTGGAGGTGAAAACTGTGATTAAAAAACAGTATTATTTCACCAAATATTGATTTCTGAACTTTTAAAACTTTATAAATATGAACTTGTTTTCTTTGCATTATTTGACGTCTGAAAGCTCTGCACCTTTTTTTGTTATTTCAGGCATTTCTCATTTTTTGCAAATAAATGCTCTACATGAGAATATTTTACAGGAAAATGCAGATACATCCTCAAGCACTATCCTCTGAGCCTTGCCTCTGGTTCTGCAGGACAGCCAACAAACCGTGCCTCACATACGATTCTGGCAGCAGTGCAGGTAGGTGAATGAGATCCGGAGCAAGCCTTTCTCTCCAGCTTCCTCCATCAGGTGCCTGAGCTGATTAGGATCAGCTGGAGCTGATTAGCCAGAGGCAATATGGGCCTGTTTAAAAATGGAGTAAAGAGACAAAGAGAGGGAGGAGAGAGGCAGCAGTAGTGATAGAGAGCTTGAAAGAGCTTTGTGCTGAAGGACTGGAAGGTTGTGGTTAAAATAATGGTAAAGCTGATGAAACACAGGTGCCTGTAATGCGTATTTAAGTGCTTTAGTTTGGCTGTTTTCCACTGCAGGACTGAACAGTTCTGAGCTTTAAAGGTTCTGAACAGTTCTTGTGGCTTTTCCACATGGACACAGTTCAGCACAGAACACATACAAACCAAACTCTGTCGGGTTTTCTCAGTACCATACCTACTAATGCTGTGCTATACTGGTTGTCAGGCTGGTAACGCAATGGTGTTGATGTTGTACAATGGTTGTAGAGATGTGGGAGCAGGCTGGTAGCTAGCACCGCAATAGTGATGCCAGGCTGTAGCACTTCCTGATCCTGGTTTAGCAACACAGCCAATGGCAATAGAAACTGTAACCGGTCTAATGTGTCCACTCTGAAGAGTGCTGAGAAGCTGTTTCATTGCAGAATGTTGGTACAGCTGAGACAGCTCCTCTATAAAGAGACTTAATCTCTTCAAACTCTAAAAATTATGTTCTTATTAATAATGCAGTATCAATAACTAAAAACTGCTTAAGATAGAAACTGTTGATACTTTATTTCATAGATACAGCTCTGAAAAAAAATAAGAGGAACAAAACGTAAAATTGATGAGCTTCTTTGATTTTACCAAATTAAAAACCTCTGGAATATAATTAAGAGGAAGATGGATTATCACAAACCATCAAACCAAACTGAACTGCTAGAATTTCCGCACCAGGAGTGGCATAAAGTTATGCAAAAGCAGTGTGTAAGACTGGTGGAGGAGAACATGCCAAGATGCATAAAAACTGTGATTAAAAAACAGGGTTATCCCACCAAATATGGATTTTTGAACTCTCAAAACTTTATGAATATGAACTTGTTTTCCTTGCATTATTTGAGGTCTGAAAACTATGCAACTTTTTTTATTTCAGCGATTTCTCATTTTCTGCAAATAAATGCTCTAAATGACAATATTTTCATTTGGAATTTTGGAGAAATGTTGTCCAAAGTTTATAGAATAAAATAACAATGTTCATTTTACTCAAACATATACCTATGAATAGCAAAATCAGAGAAACTGATTCAGAAACTGAAGTGGTCTCTTAAATCAAATGGCAATAACACAATAGTTATAACAGCTAATAGCAGCTTACTTTACAGTGTAAGCTGATGGTCAGCGCAAGGTGAAGTAGAAGACTAGAAGATTAGGATTGCATTAGAGTCTCCAGGTAGAACTTTATCTAAAGCTAATTTCACTGGATTTAAAGATTTTTTACACACATACATCTCAATTAAACACTGAAACACATGTTTCTTATGGAACCACAACTGGTTCTTCTGTGTTTCCTCTGGCATCACTCAAACAATCCTTTTACACTTTACTCACTCAATGTACTCTTGCTATTTTTTAAAAGGAAGCAGTGTATTTTCTCTTTGCACAGCTTGACTGGCAGATATGGTCTACCAGACATAGGCCAAGTTATTCTGAATCGGTTCTTCAGCTTAGGCTCTCTGCTATTGTTACTGCCACTTTTATACCGCCACAGGCTGCTCCATTCAACCATCTCCACTTAAATAAATCATTGTGGTCCATTCCCCCATGCTGATAGGTTGCAGAAAAACCTGACGGAACAAAATAACAACATGAAAAAGCAAAATTGTGTCTAGCGTGGGCTAAATTTAAACCGCGCTGATGAAGGTACACCGTGGATTTTGACGTAGTTGTTCATTTCAGGCTACATTTGGAATTTCATGATTTATTCACTAGATCACTTCTGAATTCATGTTACACCCTCAGACAGTATTTTTTTTTAGCTAAAGTTTATTTCATAATGTAAATAAGAGAAATGCCTTCCTTTAGACTGTGCTTACAGATTTTAGATTTGTACTTATTTAGAATAATTATGTCTGGTAGTGTTTTAGTAATTTATTTACTTTTTTGTATGCTAAAAGTATACCTATAGAAATGCCTTGTGCATTTGCAGTGACTCCCCTGCTGAAAAACCCCCAGCATAGACCGATCCAGCTGGACAAGATGTTTGGGCTGGTTGACAATATTAAAATTTTATCAGTATAGGGTTATACAGTTTTTTTGCATTTGACGGTTTAGCCAGCAAGCCAGCATGACTAAGCTTGAAAAGCAAGGCCAAAAAGTCATGACCAAGCATGTTGACCAACATAACCAGCATTAATATACTTGTCAACCACCATGACCAATTGGTCAGTCAGCATGACTGTCCTGTTCAAACAATATCAGTCAGCTGGTTGACCAATCAAATGACAGATTATGAAACTAGAATGATCAAACTGGTCGATTAGCAAGACCAGACTGGTTGATCTGCAAGAACAAGTTGGTTGACCACAGAGACTGTAAAAAAAAGATGGACGCTGTGTCGCCGTTCCCATTCATTCAATGAAAATGAAGTCAAAATCTTCCGCCATGTTGGTGATCCTTAAACCCGAGTCTGCGCAGTAGAGACCAGAGGAGGGAGAAAGACTGTAGAGAGCTCCTACTCATTTGAATAACTCCGCCCCTGAGGGCTGCCTCGCAGTCGCAGGCTGCAGAGCGGAGAAGAGGATAACCGGCCCTTTTACAATAACCACACCTTTTTTTAATAGAGCTGAATAACGTTTTTTAAAAATGAATTCTGTGGGGATATAAAAATTTGACAATATAAGCAGAGGTTACACTAGCTGTTGCATTTAAATAAAGGAGGTAGAAATACAGTATATTAGAAAAAAACGTGATTGAAAGTTTTTCTGTTTTGCCATTGAAACCTATGGTGATAGGTGGAGTTACACAGCTTTCTGAAACTGAACAGCAGGGGGCGCCCGACCTGTGGTGGCGTCACTTTTGAGAGACGATGCTCTGTCCAGCTCTACCAGTGTGTTTTCACAGGGATGTCCATCTTTTCAACCAATTTAATCACCCAAGACCAACATAGACCATCTAAAAACATCTACCAGCCCAATTTGGTTGTGATCTGGATTTTCCAGCAGTGTCAGAACTCACTCCAGACCTCCCACAGTGCACTTTCAGTACAGTACCTTTAGATTTCTGTATGTGTGACCAAGTCTGGTCAGTAGAGTGTGCATGAGTCATTGGGTGTCAGTGTGTAAAATGTGGCATGCTGTTATGTCTCTTTGAGTTTCCCTCAACTAATTACAAGTTCTGTCAGGCAGCTTCAGTCAGGGTGAACCACGGAAATAGGACCTGTCAGATTTCCCAAAGTTTTAGCTCAGCTGGAGCCAGCTTTGGCAAGGCCATGCTAACAGAGCTGCTCCCTTGGTTAGTGAAAAGTCCTGACTTGTCAGTCAGCATTATTAATGCACATCCAAATTAATCCTCCATTAGCAGAGTTTTTTTTTCTTCTAGTCCTCACCACTGAAACACAGAACTCCAACCAGAAACTTCCACTCGTTTGTCAGCGTTTTTCGCTTTGTGTATTGAACTCAGGCACGATGAGACCGGGAAGAGATAAAGGAGCATATTAACACCTGGCACTCATACAGCTCAGAGGGTCATGCGAAAATTACAAGTCATCATCTTTTTCTTCTTAGATCACCCTTAATTGCTTTTATTTGCATTGCCATGGCAACTGTGGCAGCACTTTGCATTGGATTCGTGCAGCGTGCGAGGACCCCGAGCGCAGCAGTGGAGCTGTATGAGCTGTGTCCAGAATGTCATATATAGTACAACACATAATTTACACACTGAAAAAAATATGTGTTGTTTATTTAACTTTAATAAGTTCTGTTCACACAACAATCTTTTAATTTAAAATTGATCCAGACTCTGAACTTGTCACTTAAGACTCCATTTCCCAGCATACACTCACACCGGAACTTCCTCACACTACAGATCACGTGATGTTACGGCGTTTCCACTCTCTGAGCTATTGATTGCTGTCACCTGTTCTCCCCTGTGTATGTATATATATACTCCTCAGTTTGGCCTAGTCCTCACTGAGTATTGAATCTAGTTTTGAATCTAGTTTATCTAGCTCTTGTACGAAGGGCTCTTTTGTTTTTGCCTTTTGTTACAGACCTCTTTTGTATTTCAGTTTTCTCATTTTTGCTTTGCCCATTGCCATTTGACCCTGGACTGCCTGACTGGATCTGGATCTGCTTGACAACTTACTTATTAAGTATCGGCTTCATTAAAAAAAACAATACATATATTTTGTATTTTTAATCTGCCATTTTTGACAGCATATTCCTGTGGAATCACAAGAGTAATCCAACCACAGTAGCACCACGCCAAACACAGTTCAGCAGCAGCAGCACTCAATATAGTTCTAATCTTGCTCTTACAGCCTACAACGTTGAGGACTCTCAGCTACCCAATATATATATAAACCTAAATATATCACATTTAGCACCCAAAAGAAGATAGCTTTGGGGGGAAAGACAACACACTGATGGTAAGTGAGGGTCGGACACTCCAGTGGCCAATGGGAAAGATGTACAGTATGTTTTATGAATCAACACTGATGTAGGTGCCTTGACAAACACCACATAAAACACAAAATGACCTTTTAGAATCACTATTAGCTAGAAGGTTAAAACTTTATTATGAATAAAGTAGACTAAGGTAAAGCTTTTGAAATTGCTTCAACACTATCAGAAAGAAGTGGAACATGCTTAAAATCAGTGCCACATACTAACTTCTTAAATCCTACTAATAAGGGTGGTCAAATATTCAAGCAGATATTCTGGGTAACTGTCACATTCTAGAGCTGCAGCCACACACATTCCTTGGCCACATTTCAAGGATCCTACAAAACAGTACAGACTCCAGTGACATAACAGTCCAGAAATACAGACTTTCTTTGGATGCATCCAGGGCTTTCAGACACAGCTTCTGACTCATAACGAGCATCAATTCAGACGTACAAAAACCTTCCACAGATGTGCAGCATGTTTATCAGACAGAGAAAAGCAGTATTCAAAAGCTAGTTCCATCTGACTATTAAGCCAAATATGAAAGATCTGTTATGCATGTTATTAGAGCTGCCGTAATTAGTTAACGCAATAACCTAGTATGTCAATCGAAAAAATATAGGTACCACTTTAAAATATGACTACCCTTATAAAGGGTTTATAAATGGTTGCAAGTGCCTTAAAACCATTGATAAGCAATTACAACACAGTGATCCTGTCACACCCTGCTCTGTTTCTCTATGTTTTCTGCGTTTCCCAGTGTGTTTCCCCAGTTATTTTCCGTCACGTGTCTGTAACTTGTAGCTCCGCCCCTCGTTACCTGTCTCCCCCGGTGTTCATTGTTTCCTGTTAATATAAATAGTGCCCTTTTGTCTATATTTATTCGTCGGTCTTTGCACCTTCCTCTGTCGTTTGTCTTGCCACGTTTGCTATAGTTTATTCACGGTTTTCTTTGCGCTCTGTTTACCTCTTGTTTATTTCTAGTTCCTTGCTTATCACGTATATTTCCTTGTATATATCCCTTTTCCTGTTTAGTTATTTTTCTGTCTAGTTTAGTTCCTCGTCGTTTTCCCTGTTTGTTTATGTTTACTTATTTTCTCGTTTATTCCCTGTTTGTTTATTTATTTATTTGTTATTTAATAAATCTGTCTGTCTTACCCGCTTTTACGTCCGCCCCCCGTCTGCTCTCCCCGTTACAGAAAGACCGACGAATAAACATAGACAAAAGGGCACTATTTACATTAACAGGAAACAATGAACACCTGGGGAGACAGGTAACGAAAGCTACAAATTACAGACACGTGATGGAAAATAACTGGAGAAACACACTGAAAAATGCAGAAAACACAGGGAAACAGAGCAGAGCGTGACAGATCAATTGTTTGCTTAGTCATTCAATTTAAACAATTAAATGAATCATTAAATTTAAAGTAAATAGTTAAACATACTTACAAATACATTAATATGACAGGTTTAATGCTGATTGATGGAAAACACGAAGTAAGATCAGTATCTAGAAACATCTGCGGTTTGACAGTAGAAAGGAGTGTGGAATCACTACTTTGCCATTTTTTTAACTCACTGTTGTCATTTCTATCTATGTTGTTATTTATTTATTAACTGTTTATTAAAAGTTTTAAAGTATTTGCAGCCTAATTCATAACCATTAATAATCTTCTTTATAAACCATCCATAACCCCTTTATAAAGGTAGTCTTATTTTAAAGTGGTACCAAAATTTGTCAACTCCAAATTTCAGCATCTGCTAATCGTTGTAACTGCTCCACACTATGCTGGACACAAAAACACAATGGGTGTACTCTGAGGGGTCCATGGTCTAAAACGCTGCCGCTATGATCGGAACATAGCTGGTTTAAATCCCTGTTATGCTGCTTACCATCAGCCGGCAGAGCCTGTGAGAGCACAATTGGCATTTTGGACTCAAATTGTGCATGGGAGTTAAAAAAAAGGCATCACCATGATTGAAAAAGCAAAAAAGAGACAAAGTGCTCTTTTGGCTGCCCTCCTTATGTGAGTAAAAAGCTTCTAAGATCATCTGCATCTAAGAAAACAAAGCATCGATCCTGAGCCACAGTGAGCGCGGCTTCATCCTTCTGTCTGGAGTGTTACAAGGGCATCCCAAAGTTTTCTCATTAATTTTTACTCTCTCCTCTCTTCTCCCATTAGGAGGGCACTCCATAGCAGCGAGTCTAACTTCATGTGGAGTGACACTCCATCACAGAGTGTTAATGGGGAGGGACCGGTTTGGGAAAGGCTATACATCATCACAACTGTGACTAAGCACTGTAGCAGAAGCATAAAATGGGTGAGAGGGCTGCGTTTAGCATCCTTAGCATTTTTGCTAACATTCAAACCAACATGAAAAAAGGGTATATTTGAAATTTTTAAAAACCATTGAAACCTAAAAATAAACAGGATTCTCTGAGCTCTGGGTGGTCCAGTGGACTGAGACGCTGTCATACTGGTTGAATCAAGGGTCATGCTGCTTGCCATCAGCAGCCGGAGTCTGAGAGAGAGCACAATAGGCTTTGTACTCTATGGGTGAGTATGAGGCATCTGCTGGATGATGTTCAACGGGAGCTGGGTCGCTGCGATTTCCTCAGAGCCCGCTGGCTAAACTGCAAATTTGAAGCTACGAATTCAGCACTAAAAGAGTTCTATCTATTCAGAAACCAATGTGTTAATTCAACATTTCAAAAAGTGTTGGCGTAACTAACACCAACAAATGCTATTAAACCAACATTTTAAGTGTGTTTTAATATTTACACTAGTAAAGACTCAATTCTCCATTATACTGCAGACTAAAACTAAATTAAAACCACCCTCTACAGTGTAATATTAGAGTCAACTCAACATCGTGCAGTCATATTTTCTCAACTCTATGTAACATTAACTTTTATTTTACTTTTGTAACAGCAGTGGAAACCCCTATCCAACTTCTAACACAATAATAATAATGGTGAATAATTCAATCACCACAGCTAAACATGATATAAATAAACAAATTAAACACATAAACCTACATACTTAATCCACACAAACTAATACAACATAAATCCCCTAAAAACTAAGGAAAATGATGACCGCAGACCATGCTGGGAGCGAATCAAAATCAAGTGGAGGAGAATCTGAGAGAATACACAGTGAGAAATTGAAATTTTACTCTTCGGGGAGTTGAAATATAACTATAAATATAAATATGACCAATAACTCCAACTATGTGAATTGTTTAACACCGATGGTTGTTATAAAAACTCCAGTAAACCAAAAAATCACCCTTTGGAGTGATGTGGGGAGAAAGACAGCGCCATCTACTCACCCAGAGAGAGAACAAGGCCAATTGTGCTCTCTTAGGGCTCCAGCAGCTGATGGCAAGCTGCATGACTGGGATTCGAACCAGCAATCTACTGATCATAATGGCAACACTTAGCCTGCTGAATTACACAGAACCCAAACTGCATTTAGTTTTTATCTACTGTTTGTTAAAATTGTGTTAGAACCAGACTACATGTGTTCATCAAGATATGAATGTGCTAAAAAAAAACATTGGTTTAATTGTATTTGCCATATTATAGCAAGCAAACAAGCAATTGCAAACAGTTCTAAAAGGAATGCTTGATAACTAATAGTTATACTGAGGTGAAATGTTACACTGAGAGCTTCTGTAAATTTCATTATCAAAGGCTGTCTGCCTGAAACATTCCACGCTCCAAGTGCCGCATTCAATAAGCCTGGAAAACAGTCGCTAATGTTGTGCTCTTGCAAATAAGTGTATCATGTATAATACTTGAGTTTGGATGCACCCATATACATAATGAAGTGAAGCATTGAAAAGCTGTTATGTTTTTGAGGTTGTTCCGAGCCTCGGAACGCTGAAATTGTGTGGCACCGCGTGAACCTGAAAACTGGAATGGAGAGGTTCCAGCGCTCACTGCGTCCACAGAAGACTAATTAGTAGTGTTAGAGAGTCAGCAGTTTGCTGCCAGAGTTAAGATAGCAGTCGTCAAAAGGCTCAATTAATTCGGTGATGACTGTGCTGAATGATGGCTCTCATAAAGAGGAAGCAGATGGGGGACTGCTTTCATTTTCCGTTTCCTCTCTGTCTCCATGCGCTCACACACACACACACACACACACATACACACATCATAACGTGAACTTAATGTAGTAGAAAAAGTGATGGCCGGTTTAGAACTTGTTTGTCATCAGGAGCAGAAATGTCAGCCAAAACCAGCTTTCTGAAGCCCCGGATTAACCTAAAAAAACATATGTTTGCATCCAGGTTACCCAGAATGGACCCTTTTAACAAATACTCTCTGAACGTTTTTTTCTATTCAAAAATCCAATCAAAAAACAACTATACACTGTTCAAAGTTTTAAAATCACTTGTCTTTTCATAAAGACACATAGTGTCATTTGTTTTACTAGTTGCGTTTTCACTGGAAAGGTTTTTGCAAATGTTAGAATATTCTGGCATTTTCACACAATGCATTACAGTTATACGAAGAAACTTTTAATGACATAAGCAAATGAATAGGAACAGCTTTAAGACTATAAAGTGAAACTAATATGGTCTGAAAACATTGTGCCTCCCCGATGATGTCCAGCACACATATGAGAGTGCAAACACACAAGACAGTTCTAGGGGAGTATATTGTAGGACGACAGTCTTTGTTCAGATAGTTGCAAAATTCAGCAATTCAGAATACTGAAAGGAGACTTTTAAAAGCTATGTGTCATGCTCAAAAGCCCTTCTGATCAAGATCATAGCTTTTAAAATCTGATAACTGTAAACTCTCTAGACAGCCAGTCACTTACAATCACCATCCACTGTATGGTAAAAGTGGCTTAATACAAGCTGGACACTTGTGTGGACTATAGAGAACAAAGGGAAGGGAAACATCTGTTTTGTACACATTACAGAAGGTTATTTTTGAGTATATGCTCAAGTCAAGCAAAAAGAATAAATATATCGGTTTGGAGAATGAAGGCACTTATACAGCTTAATAAGTCTAAAAACATCACATTTTGGCTCTAGTGCTAATCTAGTGCTTCTTCATGATAAATCCCTTGTGAGTAATAACAAATGAAATTTTGGATTTAAATTATTATCTTAGCATATTATCCTGTAGTTTGGAGTGTGAACCTTTGAGTGTATTATTGTGATTATACCACAGTTCCATTATTGCTGTGTATTGAAAGATTTTGAGTTAAAGAGAATGAGAAAATACTATCTGTTTGGTTATAAACACTCTACGAGTTAAAATAGTTTCATTGCTGCCCTGTTTGTAGCTGCGTTGTTTGGCTTGTAAGCGCTGCATCGCTGCTTGGTTACCTGTGTGTGGAGGAGTAATACAAGAAGAGCTTCGGTTGCAGTGCATTACCGGCTGATAAAGGCCATCAAAAAACTCCTCTCAGCCAATCACATTGCAGGGTCGGAACTAACTGTGGTATAATTTATCACATGTAAGAATTAGGACAACACGGTTGGTAGCACGATCGCCTGAAAGCAAGAAGGCCAGGGTTCAGTAATCAGGTCTTTGTATATGTGGAGTTTGCATCTTCTCTCTGTGTCTGAGTGGGTTTCCTTCTGGTTCTCTTGTTTCCTCACACAGTCCAAAACATGCTGTTCAGGTGAACTGGAGGTGTTTGTGATGGTGGGATTGGCTTTAGCTCCCCTGCTACCTGGAACAGATTAAGCAGGTTTGACGATTAATGAACGACTGAATGTAACTTTTATGACTCAACATTAAGGTAGATAAGAGATAGTTATTGGTAAGTTTTTTACTTGTATGTGTTTGAATATTTACATATGTTTTAATTTCTTATCACTAATTTTCAGGAAGTTTGATCACACCAGTGATCACTAGTGCTAATAGTATTTTTAAAAACCTTTTTTCATTTTAAAATATTTTAGTTTATTTATTTATATGGGTTTTTTTGCGCATGAGTGGCTGTGTAACTTATCAGAACTTGAATTCCAGCACTGCAAAGTTTAAAAGCTGCACACATGAGTATAGTTATTAACCTGAAGTGTGAGAAACCACAGGACAAGAGGGAAACCCACTTTGTCTCTCTGAGTGAATCTGATATACAGAGACGGCACATCTACAAGCACTTAGCTCAGTTCTCCACCTTCCTCAAGCTGTCAGCTCTGTCTGCAAGATGGAGGAAAAACACCCTCATCTAGATTCACCCTCTGTTGGGGCAGCACATTGATGCATAATACATTAAATAACGCAATGAATAATTTGTAATCTGACAATTAGCAACGTGTTGGGGGTTCCAGATTGAAAGCGGTGGACGAGGCCAGTGTTGTAGCATTCTTTAAATGTTGTTTTATTCATTACCTACACAAAGCTTACAGCATTCTGCAAAACAAGAGATCAGAAAAGTCAGAAATGGGAGGATAAAATGTAGTGCTGAGTGGGAAGTAGCATGCCAGGATCTTTAGAGAGCTTTCTTTCTTTTACTATGCATTGCTGGTGTCATAAAAACTAGAAGAGAAAGCAGCATAGGCTATAGCTCAGATAGTAAATTATGCATCAGGCAGCTTAGATGTACAATGAATAGTAATTTGCCTCTTTACTGCGTCATTCATAGAAAGCACATAATTAATTAGTCTATGCATTAAACATTTCATAAGCGCTCTTGGATGTAGGAGGATTGTGGTGCAATGCATTAAAGGAAAGCAAAGAAAAATTAGCAACATAATGCAGTTTTCCTTCCATTTGATTAAATTAGGTTTTATTGACACTAGAAGAGAACAGAGCTGCTTGGGTGAAAAATAAATAAACTTTATCATGTTTGATCTCTTGACCTGCATTTTAATGTGAGGACAAATGATGATGATGATGATTAGGACTCCCCCTATCACTAGTGATGCCCCAGCACATGCTTCCCCCGATAAATGTGAAGTCAGCCACCTTTTCGAGCTGATGCTGATGCAGCCAGCACGCTCGGAGGAAAGCGCAGCGACTCTGCTCCTGTACATCAGCTCACAGATGCCCTGTGCTGCAGACATCACCCTAGGAGTGATGTGGGAAGAGAGCGCCATCTACCCACCCAGAGGGAGCAGGGCCAATTTTGTGCCCTCTGAGCGCCGGCAGCTTGATGGCAAAGCTGCATGAGCAGGGGTTCGAACCTGCGACCTCCTGCTCATAGTGGCAGTGCTTTAGACCACTGGACCACTCGGCGCCCACAGTGAGTTTTGAACGTCTTCTGTTTTTAATTCAGTGCCACCTGAGGGCCTGAAGATCACCAGCATCCTATATTGACCATCAGCCTTTCATCAATCCCTTGCACACAGGGATTTTTCCAGATATTAAATAAATTAATAATATTATGTATGAATTATCTAAATGTTAATTTTACATTAAGGAATTACATTTTAATATTTTTTTCCACAATTTTTAGATGCTGTCTTTCACAGACTGGTGAACGTCTGCCCATCTTTGCTTTTAAGAGACCATGCCTCTCTAAAACAAATTGTATACAGTATGTTTTTTATTAGTAGCAATTACCTTTATAGCCTTTTGTTGCCCTGTCTCAATGTTTTTGAGATGCATTCCTGCCACAGCTTTTGGGATCTCTCTGATGTCAGTGTTTTGTTAGGGAGCATAAAACATTAATAAAGACTTTAAAAATAAATGTTTTACCTGTGCTCTTAGTTAGCTGTCTAACTTCAGATAGAATTTCTTCACTCGCTCGGGACTATTATTACTTAATAAGAAGTTGAAGAGGTCAAGATTTTTAAGTGCCCATTAAATACTTATAAATATACTATAGTTAGTTCTGACCTTGCAATAAAATTCCCTGAGAGGTTTTGTGCCTATAAGGGCAGCACATACATGCCAATAGTTTATAGTGTGTATGACCTCTCAATTATTATTGCATTTACCTGCTATATTTGAGTGAGTAATATTTAGGGATGATCTGGATTTATTCTTTAAATAGAATAAGAAGAACCAAAGAAGAAGTAAAGAAGTTTCAGTTCACTAAAAACTTTAATGGAAGCTTTTTAAAGTAAGATGAGAGTGAAAAGAACCATTTAAAAGTTTGAAGAATCTCCACATAATCTAATGGTTGTTGGAAAGTGTATTTAATTAAAGACATTTTATTACACTTTTAAACCTTTAAAAAACTTGTTTACACCCACAAATCTTCTACAATATACACTCTATTCATAATATATTGTAGATGCCTACATTTCCTTCTGGATCAATAAAACATTAAACATCCATCCACCCGCCTGCCCACTTACCCATCCATTCATCCAATCCATCCATGCATCCATCCATCCATCCATCCATCCATCCATCCATTCATCCAATCAAACAAACAATCAATCAATCAATCAATCAATCCATCAATCAATAAAGTCCATCCACACAATCCATCCATCCATCCATCCATCCATCCATCCATCCATCCACCCAATCCATCCACCCACCCATCCATCCACCCACCCAATCCATCCATCCATCCACCCAATCCATCCATCCATCCCCCAATCCATTCACCCAATCCATCCATTCACCCAATCCATCCATCCATCCATCCATCCATCCACCCACCCACCCATCCATTCCAACTAATACATAAAAGTTAGTTATTTGCTATCCATGTCAGAATATTATCATATAAATAAAACTTTTATTTTTAATACATCCCAATGCATTTCTACTGAATATAGTGCTATTTGCTGCTACGAAAAACTATTAAAAAGAGATTTAATCTATTTTAAAGCTACAAGGTTTCAAGGTAAATCTTCTTCTTTCCTTAAAGGAGTGTTAATAAAATCATATTAAAGGCTTTGAATGCTTCTTTATATGAATTAAATTATTATTTTTTTCAGATAGTTCTTTGTAAAAATCTATTAGCTCAATGGAATGTTTTTAACCTGTGAGCTTAGAGTGTAGTTTTTAAAGAAAAGTCCACAAAGTTTTTTTTAAATATCAGTATTGGTGATGGAAGATAGATAGTTATTTTAGTCCACCTCTACTCCAAACAGCAATGTTTTGATTGGATTGCCTTAGATCCAGATATCCAGGAAATACAGAGTGAAGCAGAAGCAGTAATGGGTCACTTGGTTTCTTCCAGGTGTGAAGTTGTGACTTATGAATCTGCCTAAATGGTGTTATTAGAGATAATAGCATAATTATTGGCTATAGATGGGGAAAGAGACCTTTATGAACACATACTGGGAGTAAATTATCACCCTTCCAATGCATCTTTAAAACTGCATCCGTGCCTGGAGCTGCAGAGGCAATAGCTCAGCGCTGCTGTAAGATTCTGTACATCTTCAGTCTTTTTAGCTTTCTGAAGTTTTTCTTCTTTTTACTGAAGATCAGCACTATACATTTATCACTTACAAAAGACAAGCAGCGCACTGCACAGACACTTACATCCATATTATCTATAGGCTGCCATGCAAAGCAGTTAGGGCTTTTATGTTCTTACTATTGTTATTTTTTATTTTCTTCCCGTTTCTTGTCTTTTCTTCTTTTTTCACACTGAGTAGTGTCATCTCCAAGGGTAAGTTTTCAAAAGCACTCAGAGCAAGAAGCCAATTTCCCTCAGAGTCTCTCTCATGTCTAAAAAGCTCTGCGTGGGCTTGTGCAGCTCAGTAGAACCTGCAGCACAATGGATAAGGAACTCTTTGACATGTTTAAAAACAGTTGCCATTGGACCCGCAGTCTCATGTGCTGTGGAGCGCAACTAATCGCAGCATTTACTCAAATTTGGAAGGCTCGCATCTTTTGCCTGCCAGAAATCCTTCAGCTTTTTCCAGTCTGTTGAGTGAGCTCGACTCTGCATATGGTCGTCTGAGATCATTCCTCACCGAGTGTCTGCATGGCTGTGGCTCGAGCCCCAGAAGAGTCTTCCTAATGGCTCTCAATGGCCATTAAACTCAGTGACTTTTACCAGCTTCAGGGCTACCATTAAAGCTAACTCAATCCCAATTCCAATAATGGGGTGCCTTTTTAAGGTACCAGAAGGCCTACTAATATTAACCCTCTCAAAACTGCATTTCAGACGAATCTCTACTGTTAAAATGGGTTAACACACACGGGCTTGACTTATAAAAAGGGTTTTTGTACGTGAAGAGCCAGCAGTCCTGTCTAAACATAGTGTAATGCTAAGGCAAGATATGGTTCAGATACTTACAACTGTAAAATAGATTAACGGATTTAACAACAAACAAATGACACACTGATTATCACAGCTAAAGTGACCAAAACAGACAAGAGGGTCTAAAAGCGGAGGAGTGCGCATTTCTAGCGCAGAAAAAACGGGGTAAAAGAGTCTAAAAGCGGAGAGGGTGCGCATTTCTAGCGCAGAAAAAAGGGGGTAAAAGAGTCTAAAAGCGGAGAGAGTGCGCATTTCTAGCTCAGAAAAACGGCCAAAGAGTCTAAAAGCGGAGAGGGTGCGCA
Organism: Astyanax mexicanus; assembly: GCF_023375975.1. Classification (NCBI taxonomy): domain Eukaryota; kingdom Metazoa; phylum Chordata; class Actinopteri; order Characiformes; family Acestrorhamphidae; genus Astyanax; species Astyanax mexicanus. The sequence continues at coordinate 15,375,601 of NC_064424.1, forward strand.
TTTCTAGCACAGAAAAACGGCCAAAGAGTCTAAAAGCGGAGAGGGTGCGCATTTCTAGCGCAGAAAAAAGGGGGTAAAAGAGTCTAAAAGCGGAGAGAGTGCGCATTTCTAGCTCAGAAAAACGGCTACAAAGTCTAAAAGCGGAGAGGGTGCGCATTTCTAGCACAGAAAAACGGCCAAAGAGTCTAAAAGCGGAGAGAGTGCGCATTTCTAGCGCAGAAAAACGGTCACAGAGTCTAAAAGCGGAGAGGGTGCGCATTTCTAGTGCAGAAAAACGGTCACAGAGTCTAAAAGCGGAGAGAGTGCGCATTTCTAGTGCAGAAAAACGGCCACAGAGTCTAAAAGCGGAGAGGGTGCGCATTTCTAGTGCAGAAAAACGGCCAAAGAGTCTAAAAGCGGAGAGGGTGCGCATTTCTAGCGCAGAAAAACGGGCCAGAGAGTCTAAAAGTTGCCGTAATTAAGGAGTTTTATATTAAGAGGCATTATGAAATTAAACATTAATTTGAAAAATCTTAGTTTACACAACAATGTCAAAGATAAAGATAGTTAAATGTAAAATGGTGTGTAAATGAAAGTAATCAGGAAAATGTATTATTTAAAGTGGTATATTTCATTATTTGTTTTATTACGGAGTCTGTGGCCCGTGACTTCAAATATATTTCTCCTTCTGGCCCCCAACAAAAAAGTTTGGAACTAGGGGGTCAACAGCCAAACCAAAACAACAAATTCAAAATGTTTTAAGCTAAGGCAGAGGAATGCTAAACAGGCAAAGATCGATATAACAGAAAAAGTAAAAAGAGAAAAACACAAAAGATAATGTTTGGTATTTTACTGTTCAGCTGAGTTGGCAAAGTGCAAATGCGAACAAACAGGTATGTATACATACACAGACTAAATGGATAACAGGTGCAAGTAATCTAGAATTCAGGTGACTGGGAATGTAAGAACAGTCCATGATTGGCTAGAAATTCAGAGGGAGGTTGATTATGGGAAATGTATTTGGTAGAGTTTGTGGAAGCAGGAGAAAGGCCTAAGAGTGCGACACAATACAGGGCCAACAGGACACTTTACACTTTTTAAACAGTGTTTTCCTACACACACACACACACACACAAACACACACACACAGACTATAGTTAGCTTACTGTCTACAGTGTGCAGAGACAGTCACTGAGAGAAGATCCTCTTTAGAATTGCAGCGTCTCCAGACAATTTCACACAAGCTTGATTTCACTCCCACAAAGCCATAATCTAACTGTGATCACACAGCTCTGTGCTTCTGTGCGGCAGAGAGAGAGAGAGAGAGAGAGAGAGAGAGAGAGAGAGAGTAAAAGAGAGAGAGAGTAAAAGAGAGAGAGAGGGACAGAGAGAGAGAGAGAGAGAGATGGAGAGAGAGTAAAAGAGAGAGAGAGAGAGAGAGAGAGAGAGAGAGAGAGAGAGAGAGTAAAAGAGAGAGAGAGAGAGACAAAGAGAATAAAGGATAGGGCAAAAGAGACATAGAGGTATATGGACAGACAGCAAGTGAGAGAAAGAAAATATAAAAAAAGAGTGGAGACAAAAGACAAGAGAGAAGATAGGAAACAGAAAGAAAAAAAATAGAGTCAAGGCTATTGACAAATAAAAAGCAAGATAAGACACAAAAAGACAGAGAGGCTGGAGAAAATGTGAAATATAGAAAAAGAGATAGAAGAAGAGATAAATAGAGAGAGAGAGAGAATGGGCCAAATAGTAATGGACTGACATGGAATGAGTGAAAAAAGACATACAGAAATAGAATGTGAGGCAGTATAATTGAGAAACAGATATAGGGTGTTCTCACTTCTGCACTTTCTAGTCTGGTGAAACTGGACAACCACACTAAGACTATTGTGTCCAAACAATCTCTAATACTTACACTAACATTTGTAAAAGGTGATTAACAGGTTTAATCACAAGGAGCTCAGATATACAAAGAGAAGAGGTACTGAAGTGAGTAACAGCAGTATAGAAGTCAAAACAACACATCCAAAGGAGGATAATTAGAGGCAGAGGAACAGTCAAACAGCCAAAATAGAAAAAAAAATCAAAAGACTAAATAGATAAGACCTGTGATTAATCTAAAATGTATGAAACTCAGAATGTAGGAAATGTCCATGATTCCTTGTGGTGAGAATATGATCTAAACCCAACTATCAGATGTAATTCCCAGGAACTAAACAGCACTTGTTGGCAGTGCTCTATGTAATGCTCATTGTTGGAAATTACCTGGGAGCAGCTTTTAAAAAAAAAAAAAAAAAAAACTACAAAGACCATAATCCTTTGCAGCAGGATAAGGTGGGGCTTAAAGTTTAAAAGGTCACTGCCTGCCATTGTTATTTTCTCTGTTTGGCATGGGAGGAGGATTTGTACCTTTTGGATTGAAGACTGTGTGTCCATTGGCTGTGTGTTTGTGTAATTTTTTTTAAACTATTAATTTATCCATTTATGTTAATTTGTCCATTTTGATTTTGATTGTTTCTATTGTTTGCTGTTTGTAATGTTTTACTGATCCTTGTAGTTTTGTGTTTTTAGATAAACCATCCATCCTATACCTCCTTCCTTCCTTTATCCATCCAAATCATACTCCATCATCATCCATCCTTTTCTCATCAATTGCTTTATCTACTGTCCATCCATGCATTTGATATCTGCTCTGCATAATTGTAAAAGAATCTGTGAATAAACTGCATCAGTTCAAGTCTGTTCATCCTCCTGTGTTTTTAATGGACACACCATTATGACAACCACCCTTCCAAATGAAACCCAACAAAACTTTACACTCATACTTCACCCACTACTTCTGTGACTAAAGTGAGCATTATCCAGCATCCTTGCCAACACTGTCACTGAATGCAATCAAATCCTTACAGCAATGGTTTGCCTGGACAATAGAGACGAAGAAGGGTAAACTCTTTTTTTTAATACCTCCGATTGTAGAAGAATTAATAATAAACAGGTGTCCCAATACTTTCTTTCCACATGGGGTATGTGTATATACTGTGGCGGCTCTGGGTTGTGTGTGTGGCTGCCTGTAGGCATGTTTCTGTTCTTCTGTGTGTGTGGCCTTATGTGTTCTGTTGTGCTATGTGTGCTGTGTTGCTCTAGCCTACGTAGTTGGTACCTCCCCCGTAACCTAGGGTATGGGGAGGGGCCTTGCAGATGGGTGCTGTTCAGGGCACTCACCATAAAGTAAGTGAGTAGTGAGTTTAGTCATTTGGTTCTGTTGGTAGCCTATTTGGGTAGAATGGTTTTAGCTCTCCTAGTCTTGTTAAAGACTGTGAGTGAGAGGCAAGCCTGTTTAATAAAGGAGCTATTGAGCATTCAGCATGAGTCTCACGGGTCTTCCTTCCTCTTCCACGCCACAATACTATACTGTACAGTGTAGATACTGAATATTTGAGGGAAAGAAAGAAAAAAGGAGGAAAGAAAGAGAGGAAGAAAGAGGGAGCGGGGTGTTTGTGCTGACAAGCTCAAATAGGGGATCAAAGCTGAATTCATTCTATTTTCCGCTGGGAAATGTACACACACTTTTGATCTTAACAACAGAGGTGTAGCGGCTCGCATGACTGCCAGTGTCTTGTGGGTGAAATGAGAGCTTCAGCTGAGTGAGCGCTGATACAGTTTAGCTGACAGGAACAGCCTTGAAGAAGAATGGTTTTTATATATTTGTGGAAAAGTCTGAAAGAGTTGAATTTACAAGAAACTGGCTGCTTTATAAATGTTAACTAATGTTAAAAATCTTGAGATGATTAAACTTCTCTTTTTGGTTAAACTAAAACATTGATTTAAAATCTTTGTAGTAAAAGTTTTATGCTTAAAAGTAATATTAAAGAAAAGAGTCACCTGCTTTTACAGCCTACAACATGGAGAATAAGCAGTTAACCATTACTATGTGTGTGTGTGCGTGTGTGTGTGTGTGTGTGTGTGTGTGTGTGTGTGTGTGTGTATGTGTGTATGTGTGTATGTGTGTATGTGAGTGAACTATGAGTTTATCCAAGGTAGCCTAAAGGGAGTGACTACACACTGACGGTAAGAATCAGTGACTAAAAATGAGCCCAGTTTCCATATACAGCTCTTGAAAAAAACATCTAAACATGAAGAGTTTCTTTGATTTTACCAAATTGAAAACCTCTGGAATATAATCAAGAGGAAGATGGATGATCACAAGCCATCAAACCAAACTGAACTGCTTGAATCTTTGCACCAGCAGTGGCATAAAGTTATCCAAAAGCAGTGTGTAAGACTGGTGCAGGAGAACATGACAAGATGCATGAAAACTGTGATTAAAAACTATATTAACTTGTTTTCTTTTCATTATTTGAGGTCTGAAGGCTCTGCATCTTTTTTGTTATTTCATTAAAAAAATTCTGCAAATGAATGCTCTGAATGAGAATATTTTTATTTGGAATTTGGTAGAAATATTGTCCTTAGTTTATAGAATGAAGCAACATTGTTCATTTTACTAAAACATATACCTATAAATAGCAAAATCAGAGAAACTGATTCAGAAACTGAAGGGGTCTCTCTTTTTTTTTTCCATAGCCGTAGATGATTCTAGAAGTCAAAACAGAACTCAAACTCAGTTATTATGTATCATTTAACTCAAAGATCCTATTTGTATGTATAAAGTAACCAAAAAAATCTTTCATCTAATTTAATATCCAGTTTTAGATACAACAGACAACTGTTTTGAGTTCATACAAATTTTGGATTTAAAGTGTAACGTTTAGGTATTTTTTAAGCTGAAGGACACACAGAAACATCTGAAATGTCAGGCCTTTAAAGGCCATAAGAAAATGAGCTGTTATCACGGTGCCATTTCCGTCTATCGATTGCGCTGATGAGTGGAGGACACCCTCTGATAGCACTGTTTTGAGAAGCTTTCATTAGGCTGTCGCTCTTGTTCTTGATTTGACACCCCGTTTATTAGTGAGGCTGTGTGTTGTTGCTGCTCTGTCCCTGTCCGTGGTGCTGAAAGTCACTGTAGGGAGGAGGACATAGCGGTTCGCTTGGCTGGAACGCATGATGGTGTGAATCACTATAGCAGCCCCCTCCAAAAGAAAAGCCCACTCAGATCAGTCCTACATCCCATTTGCTTACTCTCTTTCTCTCTCTTTCTATATCCAAACCTCAGTCTATCTCAGCTTCTCTGGGCTGCCAACCAAAACCCAGGCTCACACCAGACACTGAAAGATGCTTTTAGTCATGCAGATGGCTGTTTCTTACTATTCTTACTATTCTGGCAGTGATGAAAGAGGAAGCATGTTATAGAACGGTTGAGACATACGACCAAACTGTGAAATCTGTTCACACCTACACTCCTAAAAATAAAAATAACAGTTTTAAATGGTTCTTGATGCTATGGAAGTAGCACTTTTGGTCGGCCAGAGAAACTTACAGTGGATAGTTCTGTAAAGCATTTTAACTATTTCAGACCTGAATTGTGTGCCAGTGATGGAAAAATTTATTTAACAATTATTATCCGTATGTAATGTACACAAAGGAAAAACAACATTAACAATATTAACAAGTCAAATGAACTAAAATAAGCATCTGTTTATGTCAATTGGATTAAAAAACATTACAAGCCATCTCTAACTACTAAAATAAACATGAAAATGAACTATTTTGATTTGCATCTTTGTCTCTAGTGCTGTTTTTGTTCCCCCAGTACAGTAGACAAGGCTAAGCTATTGTTTAATTGGCTTACAAACTTATTCATTGGCTTATTTATAATCTATTCTGACTTTTCTATATATTCTTACAACAGGTCTCAAATAGTTTAGTGTGCAAAAAACAAACAAACAAACAAAAAAAAAGAAAATACATGATGTCCATTGTAATGGACACAGGGTCTGAAAGGGTTAACAAAGAAATGCAGTGTGAAGAGCTGCATGCTTTAAATGTCAAAATTCCATTAAAAAACATCTTCAAAAAAGTTGTTGGAAGTTGGAATATGATGGAAAATGTGGGATCAGTGGTCAAGCAGACTAAGGTGCTGCAACCTTAAATCTTCAGTTCAAATCCCAAATCATGCCATCAGCAGCCAGAGTCTGAGCGAGCAAAATCTCTCTCTCTCTCTACCTTTTCTCTCCTACATTGAGATGTCATGAAAATGAACACTGCCATAAAGACTGCATAGTGATGCATGCACAACTGTATTAGATAAAAAATATTTTTTTTGCTGCTGATTTGTTTCATGCAATTGTTGCAATTTGGATAGATTGGATAGATGGATAGTGTGTAGGAAATTCCGCTGTCTATAATGTTTTCTCTAAAAATAACAGTGACATAACCATCTAACTACCTGCCTGTCAACAAACAGGAAAACATACATTTCATAAACAGCTTTCAATGGTCAGGAATCTGAGATTATATAAGGCCGTGCCCATGACATGGGTATTATTAAGATTCAAAAGATAAGTCCTATCTGTACAGATAGAAAAAGTAATGAAATTACAGTGACTGAACACAGAATACAAATCTTATTAAATGTTTAACCCTTGTGTGGTGTTCATATTTTTGTTACTCGTTTACTTTGTTACTTGTATTTAATTCAGCAAAATTAAGCAATTTTACATTAAAATGCTTTACACATGCTTGCTTCACCTAAATTGCAAGCAATATAAACAGCTTACATGGTTAATATTTGCCCTTTACCTTTCTTATGTTACATTTCTTTCAAAAAGTGCTACTCTTTTAATAAAATGTAAAATGAATTAGTTTCAAATTTACAAATGAAGCAATGTTTATTAGCCCTTGGCCAAACATACTGTATGTAATATAAATGTATAAATGTGTGTGTGTGGGGGGGGGGGGGGGGTGTACAGTGTGTGTTTATCGAAAATGTGTTTTGATATATGTTTATCACAAAAAATGAGCCAATGCCAATAAGTTTGAGTTAGAAAAAATATTTTTTAGGATCATTTGATGAAAACTGAAAATGGGTCCCACAGAACCGAACACTACACAAGGGTTAAGCTGCAGTACACTTACTAATGTTTTTTGAGTTTGCTTAACTCTGGGTTTAGGGGAACTTTGACTGTCTAAAAAACATTTAATAAGAAAACTAATTTTACATTGTGTTTAAGATGTGTTTTGTGGCAGTAAAATTGGGCAGCTTTGAAGACCTGAGGGATGTTGGAAAGATCGAAATCATTGTGGCCAAACAACTTGTTCTGCCAAGGCTTGTGAAGCGGCGGTCAGCAGTGCTGATTATGTACTGAAAGAGGTCCAAAGAGATACAAACCACACACTGGCAACAGGATGTTAACCATCCCAGACCCATCGATGCATGAGGGCGAGGACAGCTCTCCCATCTGGGCTACTGTGGTGAGGAGTGACAAAACTAACCACAGATGAGTCACTTTAGCTCAGTTAACATGCTGGGTATAAGATACAGCATTAAAATGTTTTACCACTGTCTCTAAAATTGGTTATCAGACACAACCACATGCAGGTGATTAAAGTAAAATAGATATAGAACACTCAGTCTCACATACAGCTCTGGAAAATATAAGAAACCACTTAAAAATTATGAGTTCCTTTGATTATCAAACTGAAAACCTCTGGAATATAATCAAGAGGAAGATGGGTGATCACAACCATCAAACCAAGCTGAACTGCTTACATTTTTGCATCAGCAGTGGCATAACATTATCCAAAAGCAGTGTGTAAGACTGATGGAGGAGAACATGCCAAGATGCATGAAAACTGTGGGGTCATTCCTCCAAATATTGATTTCTGAACTTTTTAAACTTTATAAATATGAACTTGTTTTCTTTGCATAATTTGAGGTCTGAAATTTCTGCATCTTTGTTATTTCAGACGTTTTTGCAAATGTTCTAAATTACAATATTTTTATTTGGAATTTGGGAGAAATTTTGTCCGTAACCATGTTCATTTTACTTAAACATATACCTATGTGAAGTGGTCTCTTATTTTTTTTTTGTCCAGAGCTGTATATCCTATGTTTAAGAAGATTATTATTAAATCAAATGTTACAAACCATTACATTTCATCAGAAACTCTGGTGTAGTAACATCCACCCACTCACAGCTGTTCCAATGTTCGGGAGAGCTGCCAACAAAGCAGAAATTATAGCATTGTGTAATGACATATTGACAGTACTGGTTTTTAAAGAGTTCAAGAATAGATAACTATCACAATTAGAGGCATTCATGCCAGTTGGCATTTGGCATTTTTTTAAATTACAATATAAATAAATGTTTTCCAAAAACAATTAACCATCTCCCAACAGCAAAACTCTGAACACTTGAGTATAAAGTTGGCAGATGTGCAATTTACCCATTAATAACTTATACAGCTCTGGAAAAAAATAAGAAGCCACTTCAATTTCTGAATCAGATTCTTTGATTTTGATATTTATAGGTATGTGTTTGAGTAAAATGAACATTGTTGTTTTATTCTATAAACTACACACAGCATATTTAAAAGTTTGAAGAGTTCAGAAATCAATATTTAGTGGAATAACCCTGGTTTTTAATCATAGTTTTTCATGCATCTTGGCATGTTCTCCTCCACCAGTCATACACACTGCTTTTGGATAACTTTATGCCACTCCTGGTGCAAAAATTCAAGCAGTTCAGATGGTTTGATGGCTTGTGATCATCCATATTCCTCTTGATTATATTCCAAAGTTTTCCAGCACTGTATGTGATACTTGTGTATAAATAAAGTTATGGATGCTTGGGTCCCAACCATGTTTAATTTTGACCTACTCACAACAAGTTCTTCATATTTTACAATATTAAATACTATTTGAGCCATAGTTCTCTTTAAGATTGCCCTGAATTTGCTGTTAAAATATTAAGGTTCCTATTTATTTGTTTATTGTAATTTACAAGAACTCGTAAAAGGTTAAAACCATTGTTCATATTTTAAATGTATGGTCTATAGTAAACATATTAAAACTGTTCAATGCTAGGAGTGCACACTAGTAAAGGAAGAATCAGATCACAGAAGGGGACAGTTTTAACTTTTTTTATTGAGCTCACCAGAACTGTTTTACTGACGTTTATCTGTTCTCCAGGAGCCATGTCTGCAGCTCAGGTCAGTGGGGGGGTGGTTTAAAAGAAGGCACAGCCCAACTGAGCCTGTCTTTATAGACAAGCTGTGAATTGTGGGTAATGGAATGAACTACTTGGTATTTTTCTAGGGGGTAAACCAGTGTCCTAACAGAGAACTAAAACCCTAAACAGTATTGTTCGTATTTAATATTTAGGACTAACATGTTGCCTGTATGGTTGTTTTTGTTGCTGATTGAGTGTATAATACTGTACAGTTAAAAATAATTGTTTAAAATTAAATTTTAAAAAGTGATTGTCCCTGCTATTTAAAATTGACTGAGCCACTCTTTTAAAAAGGGACTGTGTGCTTTTTTTTTCTTTCTCCCCCCCCCCCCCCCCCTTTCTTTTTTTTTTTTTTTTTCTCCTTTCTTTCCCGGAATATTAATATATTCATGGCTTTACCTCTTATGGTGGTGGAGGGTGCTTCCTAAACCAGAAGTTTGTAACAAAGTTCTTCTATGCTAAGAATAAATAAAATGATGGATTTTGACTCCTTAATGTGCCTCCTTGCCTTGCATTTGGTCACAACCTGACAACTATAGCTATATTTAATATTAGAAATGCACAAAACAATAGTATTAGAATGAATGAACGAATGAGTAACAATATTAAGCATTATATTTAATGTTTAATACTTAATATTTCATGTTTTATTAACTATAAAGGATGTGTTTAATTCTTCTCAATAAAATACAAGACAACTTTTACATAGAACTGCATACATAATGACACAGAATACAATGATGTGGTGCATCACACACTAAGAGAAGCTTTTATTCATACAGTTTTTCAAGTTAATGCAATCAAACTGTTGGATGTGTTAATTAAGATGCATTATGACAGGTATTATTGCAGTTATGGCAGGTAGAAGATGCCATGCAGAGAATGTTTTCTGGTAATTACTTCTTGTCATTCTTTCTTTATAATGATGATTAGAAAGGATTTACTTTAAAACCTGTGCCTGTTCAACCCGAGCATTAGAATGAACATATTACAAAGGAGTCAGTTATTAAAGTTTATGGATATAAACTCCAATGCCAAATGTTTTGCTTCAAATTTACTTTTCTTAAGGTTGAAGTTGTTGATCTCTTGAATGCTATTCCTACTCAGTGAGAAACTACTATAAATAATCCAGCTTATCTTGTGTAACAAAAAAATCCTGGACCACATTTGCCCAAATGTTTTCTTGGTAACTTGTAAAGGCTTTTTGCTCAATAGTCAAAAGTTTTTTTTCCTCCAATGTAAAAGAACCTTGAAGTCATTCAGACTATGAAGGAACACATACGGAATCATGTAGTAACTGAAAATAAAAGTTAAGCAAAACAATACTCTGTGAGGCATTAAAATGGCTCTTTTCTTCATTTCATGAAGCTCTCTATGCACAATTCTTGAGCTAATCTGAGCGCCACGGTGATTGACTCTACAGAAAGTTGGTTCCTCTGTGCACTATTCTCCTCAGCGTCCACTGACACCCCTCTGTTTTTTTACATTTCTTTAATACAATACCACTGACAGTTGACTGTGGAATATTTAGAAGTGAGGACATTTCACAACTGGACAGTTGAATTCACTGAGCTGAGATTAGGACATGCAAAGGCAAGCAAATTATTATTTTTCTCTCTCCTTCTCTCTTGCTCTCCCTCCACAGGAAGTGCTGCTGACTCCACCACCTGCAGACCAATGGGAGGCCTGGCTGGAGTATTGGGGGAGGAGCCAACCTTTTAAATGCAGAATCCAAAATGGCTTCCAGAGAGGGAAAGAGGACTGTTGTTACACTGTGCCCCTTTTAAAATGTAGTTTTAATTCTCATTTTGAGTGTTTTACCTGCATGTTAACTAAATTGTTATTTTTAATGAGGTTAAACTCTGTTTTAGAGATATGCTTTGTTTTAATGGGTTTTGCCTGTTTTTTCTAGTTTTGTTTAATAAGAGATTGGTCTGTGCCACCTGGGGTTTCAGGCAGGTAAAAAGGTGCACCTGTATGTTTAAACATGGCAGGTTCAAAGCTGTCATGTCTAAAGTTTCAATAAAAGTAAAAGATGCATTTTATGCTGTGCAAGGGATTTGAACTCAATCTAGCTTTAACCATAACCAATTTATGGTTGCTATGTTCTTAGCATATACATTTTTTTATTTTCTTAAGATTAGCCAACTGACAAAAGTAGTAATAGTAGTTTTAAACTGTTTAAAGTTTGGTTTAGCTTCCACCACCACTGCAACGGGGGAATCTCCTAATCTGCCTGCCAAACAATCCTACCTTGCACTACAATCCCAACTGGGGCCTCAGCAATCCAGTTCAACTCTGCTGCTCCAATACAATAAGCTGGACTTGCGTTGCCTAATATGGTGCTTAAATGTATAATGAAATTTAAACAACTTGATGTACATTTAATGTACATGTTAAATTAGATTTGTGTTGTGTAGCAATAACACTCCAAATAAAGGCCTACAGCAGGCTGCAGGTTTTCCTTTCTCATGGTGGCACATGCTATCAGCTGTTTTTCAAACTTTTCTTGTTTTTAAAATGCAGAAATTTAAGGAATTATAGTTATGGGTGTAAACAGTGTCTTTTGCCATTGTCTCAGAGTTGAATTCTCAGTGAATTCTGGGTATTTCCATTTGTTTACCTCATTGAGTCACTAACCAATGCATGCTTGCTTTTCACAATGGAGCAACCAGGGGCATAGCAGCAAATTCTGGGCCCTGTACGTTCTCAATGTCAGTGGGCCCCTATTCGTGCTAAAACACAAGGAATGTGAGCAAAAAAAAAATTTCATGGGCCCCTCTGCTTGCTTGTGCCCTGGGTAGGTAGACGGTCCACTTCCGACGGTCACATTTCTGAAAGTAGAAAAGTGGCCTGTCTGAAGAGAAAGTGGAAAAGAGAGGAGAGAAGAAGGAATCTGAGGAGACAGTTAAGGACGCTCCCCCTCTATTCCAAGCCTGAGGGAGCGCAGCTGCCAGGCGCTTCTGCTTATCTTTGGGCTTCTCCTGAAGGAATCAGCAGTGCTCTTTCTTTTTTCTCACTCATTTACGCACTCACTCACCCATAAAACTAAAATAACTAAATATAAAAAAACATGGAAATGTTCTAATAAGAAACTATTTGGGCTTTAGTTTCCCAGTGCTGGGAGCTCTTCTCGGCGAGAGGTAATTAGAGCTCAAAGCTGTGGTAAACTTCACAAAAAACCTTTAAGATCATCTCGCTTCATGGTCAACATCATCTTAAATCTTACTTCACGGATGGTCGTTAACACAGACTGGGGAGTAACGACCTTTTCTGAGCCCAGTGAAGAAATAAAAGCCATTAAAAGTTTGAGAGATCACACACACATTACAGCACAATGAGAGAAAAGCAAGGAAAACAGCGTACGACCCAGCGAGCCAATGATCGCTGCTGGCAGCTCTTCTAATCTCATGCAGAACAACATAAATAAATAAACAGAAAGCTGAATTATTAGCGCCACTTGTCCGTGGTTCTGGTAGTTCTGTGGAGTAGTAATTAATGTCAAAGCCGGCGTACTAATGAGGGGTGGTGAGAGGCTCTGTAGGACGGAGAGCTGTTGGTGAGGAAACTGCTGAGACTGAGGAGATTAGGAGGAAGAAGTGTGATTGGAGAGAGAGAGGCCGAAAAAGACAGATGATATATAGGATTAATGACTTGATTATACAACACATGCTCCAATTATTTTGATTAGGCCACACTGGAGGGCTTGTTTTAATCATTTATTTTCCTACAGGCCTCAAGAGGTCAGAAAGATTAAAGACTTCTGATCTCAGTGGGCCTCTGTTTATTTGTAGTTTGGGCATCGTATGGCTTAAAATTAAAGTAGCATCCAGCTTCTTAAAATTCATAGCATTATTACAAAGATCAGTAATTAGCAGAATTAGTCTACTAACCCTTTAGTTTAGTATTGAATACTAGATGCAAAAAAATGAATAGCACCAAATAAGCTTAAATACATGCATATCTATTATTCTGATATAAACAAGCTAGAGAATCATTTAAAGGAGCTGTATAATGGAAGACCTTAATGTGTTTGAAGTAAACAAGTTTGATGTAGTACATTAACCCTTATTAGCCCATTAGAGCCTGGACCCAGTAAATCTGTTAATCCATTAATTAAGCAGCTCATTAGCGGTGTTTCTTGTTGAAATCAATACTCAAGTTCTTTGAAATTTGTAGGTGTTTTTAGTGTTTTAATCTTTAAATATTTAGAAAATAAATCATTTGTCTGTGTGTGTTAGCAAGCAAGGCTGATCTACTGCTCATCCCAGGAACTACAGGTCTTTACCACAATCTTACTTTGAGAATTTACTGGCCATGAACAGTTATCATTCTTGAGCCATGTTGCAAATCTGACTTTCATGCAGATTTCTCCTCTAGAACATCTAGAGAATTTGAAAGTTGCTCTCTAAGGCTTGACTACTGTAACTCCCTACTGGCTGGTTTTCTGTTGCAAGACACCAAGCCCCTGCGACTGATTCAGAATGCAGCATCTTCAATCTTTTGTAGTTCAGCCATGTGACTTCTCTGTTGCATTTCCTCCACTGGCTTCCTATCACCCCGCTCCCTCATCAGATTCAAAACCTTGACACTGGCCTATAAAACTAGCTTCTTCAAACTTGATTGCAATGGTCAAAGCCAGATCTGCACCAAGAGCTCTTTGAGCTTCCAATAACAGAAGACAGACATCTTTCTTTTGTTGTGGCACCAAGGCAGTGGAACAAACTTCCACTGGATTTCAGAACTGCTCTAGCAGTCTTAAAACACCAACTCAAGATTCATCTTTCCAAACTAACCATTTTCTCCTATACGTCTAAACATTATTGAAGTTTGATGTATATCTTAAAACTAGTCTCTACATACTAGCTATGAATATATTTTTTAAGTAATCAACAAAGCACAAGTTGCTCTGGAAAAGGGCATCTTCTAAATACCCTGTGTAAAAGTTAAGACGTAAAAGAGGTAGGATGCAAATACAAGTCAGTCTTTATTGGTAGCCATTACAAAACAAAAACTAAGACCAAAAACAGACAATAAGACTATAAAACAAAGAACTTACAAGGTCTATCAAACAAAAAGAGCAAAACTAAACAAAAACAAACTAAAGAAATAATGATGAGTCGTTCGCGAACAATCCGGCTCTTTGAAGTGAATGATTGGAACCGGCTCCACAGTGGGAGCCGTTTTAGGATACTATTTGGCAGCAGTTTTTTTTCCTTCAGTATCTCACTGTCTCTCCGCCTCCCTGTCGTTGCGCTTGTGCTTTGCAAGTGCCACATAGTCCCACCCCCTCTCAGTCGGTGCCTTAATGTCTCCACTGTCCGCATGTCAAGCATGTGTTCCACACACCTGACCAATCACACGCAGCTTTCAATTACGTGACGGGGTAACACTGAAAAAAAAAATTGTCCACTTTGTTATGCAGCGTTTTTACTCATCACAAGTACTTAAAAATGTCAATAATGAAACAAAATGTTATAAAATTAGTTTTAAGCTATTAATTAATTCTTGTAAAAAACATATATGGGGAGTCGTTTGGGAGCCCAAAGAGCCGGCTCTCCACAGTAAGAAGAGCCATAAGAGCCGCATCTCAAAATAGAGCCGAAAATCCCATCACTATAAAGAACAGCAGCAGGACTGAAGCTCAAACTAATAGCAAAAACATAATACAACAGGATAGACCACAACAGGCTCAAACAAAAAGCATGACAGGGAACAAAGAAACACATTAGTTATTTATACACAGGCACAGACAAGGGACACCTGGGGAAGTAACGAGGGACGGAGTTACAAATGAGTTAGGGCAAGGCTAGGGTGGAGACAGGATAATAACAAAAGAGCACATGGTTGGGAAAACAAGGCAGGAAAACAGAGGAGGGAAAAACACAAGACAGATACAGGCTAAGGGGTGACACCCTAAATGTACATTTCTTAAACACACCATAATGCATTCAGATGACAGCTTCATCCAGTTTCTGCTCTGCTGTTTTAGGCATTTCTTCAGACTAATATTAATGTTAAATGACTAGCTTTAGCATTCCCTGTCTTATTCTAGACTTGCTGAGAAAACTGTTGTGCGTCATGCAGTGCCCCCTGGGTAACGGAGTTTATATATTGTCATCGTGAATTATCCAGGAGCTCATATATGGAAAGAGCAGAAAAGATTCTGGCAAGATACTGGCCCACATCGAGCGCACACACACAATATGTACATATACATACAAGTTCAGCATTAAACGTTATTAAAATTGCACTGTATGATATGGTATATAGTAGATCAGTTTATAGGTATGAGTGCTGTAATGTCATGCGGGAATGCTGCAGGAGCAACGTACGATAGCATGTATCATTTATGCGTGATAGAACGAGCACAGAGTCAACGTGATTTGTTACAGCTTTGTCCATTACCTTTATACACTCAAGCACCCGGGCTAGCAGCACTTTGTCGCATTGTGCGAGGCAGTGTACTTTGTGGTAATCACAAGCATATGCATTATTCACTTAATGCATTATTCAATTCTAGTGGGCACACTCTATAAAGTACAAAGGTAGAATGCTTCAAAGCCTAACTGCTCGCTGCACCTTTCTCTCCACGAGCGAGGAAGTGGATGTTTTAGGCTAGCAGACAGGGGGAGTGGGGCTACAAGACAGAGCTTTGAAGCAATTACATTTGATAAAGTCAGTTTTGCACTTTTAAACAGAGGAGTAATTTCAACAAACAGTTGTTCCTGACTTACGGGGTATGAGGCAAAATTGGGCGTCATTAGGCTTCTCGCTGTTTTAACATGATGTTTCTTTCTTTCTCTTTTAACCATTTTTCATTCGATTTTCTCTTATTTTCTCCCCAGTTATCGTAGCCAATTCCAAAATGTATTGTTTGTCACCCCAGTTGTACTACACCACCACACTGGTAGATAAGAGGCTAGCATGTGCCTCTTGCAGGGAGTGTGAAGCCTGTTTTTTAACTACTGGCTATGTAGACCTGCCAAATACTGGAGTGCACAGAGGAAGGCTGCATGCTGCCATGCAGCGCTACAAACACTCGACTGGGTTCTATATTACACAGCAATGGGGAGAAAGTGGCTGTCTTTTTTTTTGCTCCCAGTATTGGCTCCCAGTAATACCTTACACTTGTGAAAAAGAAATATACTTAAGTTATGCTGAAATAGGTCTGTACTTAAGTTATGTTATTTTGGAACCAATGATTTGTACTTAATTACTACTTATTTGTAATTAAAATTATATCAATTTGCATTAAATTCATATTGAGCATACTAGTTTTATGTTATTTTTTGCCACTATTTAACAAATTTAAGTATATTTATGTGAGCTGTCCGACTGAACACTAAAAATCTATTTACAAAAGTGCTCTGTATTTTGAGGTTGTTTACAGTGTACCAGATGATTGATTATACCGTATTCACTCTGTTTGGATGCATGTTGGGGGATCCACTCTCTGAGCATCGAGATTTGTAAAATTTTCCAATATAATATAATGACATTGAGTATTCCAATTAATAGGGGAATTAATTAATATCAGAGATATCTCATTGTCCTGTGATTTATGTGATTCTTGTGCATTCCAGCAGCTCCCTGATGCCCACAAATCATCAAGAAAGTTGTTATATCATGCTCACTTGTGCATTTTTTGGGAGAAGTATAATTAAGAGTTTTCTGTGACATAAAGAACATATTGGTTGGTATCTTCTTGTGTTAAGGCCTCAACCATCATCATCAGTGAGCTCTGTTGGTTGGGTTTTACATTGGGATTGGTCTAGGCCAGGGGTGTCCAAACTTTTTTTGTTGGGGGCCAGAAGGAGAAATATATTTGAAGTCACGGGCCACAGACTCTGTAATAAAACAAATAAAATAAAATTAAATATACCACTTTAAATAATACATTTTCCTGATTACTTTCATTTACACACCATTTTACTTGACTTACTATCTTTATTTATCTTTGACAGTGTTGTGTAAACTAAGATTTTTCAAATAGATGTTTCATTTCATGATTTCTCTTAATATTAAACTCCTTAATTACGACAACATTAGACTCTGGCCCGTTTTTCTGCGCTAGAACTGTGCACTCTCTCCGCTTTTAGACTCTTTGGCCCGTTTTTCTGCGCTACAATTGTGCACTCTCTCCAATTTTAGACTCTTTGGCCCGTTTTTCTGTGCTACAACTGAGCACTCTCTCCACTTTTACACTTTTTGGCCCGTTTTTCTGCGCTACAACTGCACACTCTCTCCACTTTTAGAGTCTTTGGCCCGTTTTTCTGCGTTACAACTTCCCTCTCACCGCTTTTAGACTCTGTGGACCGTTTCTGACACCTAGTGTTCAAACTTTGAATCTCACATTATAAAAACCTGATTAACAGCGGGCCAACTTTCATTCTATTTCTAAAATACCTCGCGGGCCGCTCCAAAAAAGGAAACGGGCCGCAGTTTAGACACCCCTGGTATAGGATATGTGTTCGCTAGACTCTGACTCTATGACTCTGAATCTCTGAGCTCTATGGGTGGGATTTAGACCTGACATCTCTCTTTCTTGGTTAAAATATCTATTTAGCTTCATGTTTTTATTCAGTTCAGAGAATATAAAGGCACTTACCCTGCCTGTATTACCCATGGTGGGCTAAACGACTGGAGAACATGTAGACGTAGAAATTCTGCAGGGTGGGAGGTCTACAATATGAGCCTTGGAGTAAAATTACATCAAATATTACTAAATAATAAACATAATTTAAAAAGTGTGAATTGTCACAAAATCTGAGTTTCCCACTTGCAAATACCTGTGGTACAAATGGTAATTCCCAATCTGACACCCACTCAAAAGCAGCTTAACTTAAACACCACGTAGTTACAAGAAAATGATATTTCAGCTGTATGACCGGCCACCACAGTTCATTATCCATTTTATTCACACATTCTGAGAAGCTTTGCATGACTTGTTAAGATAAATATCCAGAAGAGCATGAACAGACAATAGGTTTATTTGACTTAATGACCAATTACCTCCTGATTTGGTATGGCATTATCACCCTACATAACAGTCAAACAAGTAGCATACTTTGCTTGTAGAGCTGCAGTATTTCTTTACCTCAGTCAAAAAAAAGCCCTGCCTTTTATTACTGGAGGGTTAGCCGTCTGCTAACGTGCTCTGCCCTCTCTGGGGAACTTGCCCTCAGGGAACCTTCAGGGAACTTGCCCTAGTGGGCAAATAACACACAATGTTAGCCCTATTGTTACTTTGCCGTGCTGCTATCGGCCTGTTATTGGTTAGGTAACCACCAGACTCTCAGCCAGACCAAGCACTGAACCTTGTGTAGCTGTGGGAACCATTAATTGAGGAAATATGACTTTAATGGAGCACACGCCACAATATCAATACTGAAAACACAAACTAACTCAACCTGAAACCAAGATAAACCAAAATAAACTTATGAAATCTTAAAAAAAAGTTCTACCAGGAGACTCTACTGCTCTAGCTTTCTAGCTTCCATTTCATGCTGATGTTTTTTTTTTTCCTCCTTCCTCTCCACGTTGTATGTTAGGATCTGTCCATCAATGACTTCAACTACCACGGCTGATGTGGTTTGTTCAGTTGTTGATTATGGAAAAATTGTTACCTCAGGGGATGGTTTGGGAAGGCACACACCTGTATAGGTTGTGAGGTGATCCCTTGTGAGTAAAGTTGAATAGGATATTATAGGGAGGGACGGATATTACACATTACAAATGAGGCATAATAGTGGGTGCACGATAAGTAGAACTTCCATTTCTAAAGTTGTACCAGGAACACATCATAGTATGCATGATCACCTGTGCAATTCGATGGTAATGAGTCTGACTGGCAGCATCTGGATATAATTGACTATTTAAACAGACATAAGTCCCCACAAATAGATAGATTCAGATTCAGATTCAGATTCAGATCTAGCATTCGATAAACACATATCTAATGTTACTAGAACAGCTTTTCTACACCTCCGTAATATTGCCAAGCTAAGAAATGCCCTATCACTGCATGACGCAGAAAAATTAGTACATGCCTTTATTACCTCAAGGCTAGATTATTGTAATGCGCTACTGTCTGGATGTTCGGGGAGTAACTTAAATAAACTTCAGCTAGTTCAAAATGCTGCAGCCAGGGTCCTTACTAAAACGAGAAAATTTGACCATATTAGTCCAGTACTATCAGCACTGCACTGGCTTCCAGTCAAATTCCGCATAGACTATAAAATTCTCCTGTTAACGTATAAAGCCCTACACGGGCTCGCTCCTGAGTATTTACAAGACCTCATCTCCTGTTATGAACCACCGCGATTACTTAGATCTCAGGGTGCTGGTTTATTAGTAGTTCCTAAAATTCAGAGGAGCTCTGCAGGAGGAAGAGCTTTCTCTTATAAAGCGCCTCAACTCTGGAATAATCTCCCCGAATATGTTTGGGACTCAGACACAGTCTCAATCTTTAAGTCTAGACTGAAAACTTACTTGTTTAGTTTAGCTTTTGGTAATTAATGTTTTTCCCTTTAGATAAGGCTGCAGATTCAGGGGTTCATGGACAGAGGAAATTGTGGTAAACTGAGATGCTGGTGCTGTTGTTCTCCCACTGCACACGGTCACTCAGGTTTGTGGACGGTGGAGTGGGTGGATGCCAGTGTTTCAGGGAGCCTCCATGTCTATGTTACCTTCTGGCTCTCTGCCTTTAGTTAGGCTGTTTTATTTAGATCTGCCGGAGTCATTTGCCACACTCTGATAATGTTTTATATTCTCTGTTTTACATAAATCCAGTCAAAACTAATTCCATCTCTCTGCCTTCCTCCGAGTTACTGACTGCCCACCTGTCTGACCCGATACCGAGGGATGTTGGACCCTCAGGCTCTCATGTCCTCTGTCTGGCCAGACTGGAAGTTTCTGAAGTCAGCTCTTTTCCATCCACCACCACAGATCAGCTGCTCATCATCCATCTTACTCTATAAGCCATTAGTGGAGCTGCTATACACCTGAATATATAAAACCTATGTGGATGTATGAAAGACTTTTTAAAATTAATTTAAAAGCCATTTGACCAGTGATATGATGGTCCCCCCTTTTATGTGAGTCTTGGTCCTCCCAAGGTTTCTTCCTCCTCCTGCAGCTCTGAGGGAGTTTTTCCTTGCCTCCGCGCTCACTGGGGGTTCTGTATTATGTATTTTCTATGTTTAATGTTTTGCCTGATTCTTTGTCCTGTAATCATGTTTCTGTAAAGCTGCTTTGTGCCAACACCAGTTGTAAAAAGCGCTATACAAATAAATTTGATTTGATTTGATTTGAAATACACAGCTCTGGAAAAAAATAAGAGACCATATAAAAAGTTTCTTTGATTTTACCAAATTAAAAACCTCTGGAATATAATCAAGAGGAAGATGAATGATCACAAGCCATCAAACCAAACTGAACTGCTTAAAAATTTGCACCAGGAGTGGTATAAAGTTATCCAAAAGCAGTGTGTAGGACTGGTGGAGGAGAACATGCCAAGATGCATGAAAACTGTGATTTAAAAACCAGGATTATTCCACCAAATATTGATTTCTGAACTCTTAAAACTTTATGAATATGAACTTGTTTTCTTTGCATTATTTGAGGTCTGAAAGCTCCATATCTTTTTTGTTATTTCAGACATTTCTCATTTTCTGCAAATAAATGCTCTAAATGACAAGTTGTTTATAGAATAAAACAACAATGTTAATTTTACTCAAACATATACCTATAAATTTTAAAATCAAAGAAATTGATTTAGACCCCCTCGAACCGACTGTATATATTTAATATTGTATATGTATTTTATCAGTTTGTGGTGTGACATTTTTCCATTGAAAACTCACGTTTAGAGAATGCTACAAATAAAAGTCAAATTTCATTCAACATGTGCGTGTAATTTTTTTTATAATGAAGTGTTCCTACGTGCGCTAAAAAGTGCCCTTTTTCCCCCTGAGCACTTGCCCCCCAAAATGTCTGTGCACGCCACTGTTTCTCAGTGTGTGTTTGTGTGCAGAGTATGGAGTCGTGTACTCTAGGTGTCATAATGCCCTCACCTGTATCCTTAGATACATATTAAAAGTTAAATAACACAATAATATATTTCAGACTAAGGATCTTAAACTTCTTTATCTTTTCAAACTAAATTAATGACCTGAAATGAGGATAAATTACTGTCCAGGGGCCGAACGCTACAGATGCTTACACAGATCACTTAGCATTTGCTCCCATTACAGCCAACAACACAAGCAGAAAAGTAGCAAAGCAAACTGGCTCTGATTGCTCTTTCATCCCAAGCTTTACTAAAGCAATTCCCACGCAGTGACCCCTAAAGTATGATGACTGCACCAGCTCGTTTTTTAATTGTTTCATTATGTTTATTGGCTCCTTATGTCCACAGAAACCTCCTCTGTGGCCTTCAAAAAAATGACTATCAAACCTGCTGCGCCAAGCACACATCCTGTTACTTCATTAACATGCACAAATTTGAATTTGTTCATTAGACTTGCAAATGCTGGCATTTACATTCCCTGGTGTGTCCAACAACACAGCAATGCTCAAACAATAAAAAAACAACTACAAAGGATTTCCTCATTACAAAATATTTTAGAAGGTAAATGAAGCATGTGATGGTGTGAACATTATCATCATGTTCCACTCGACTGAAACAAACAACCCCCTCCCATACTGAATATAATATCTGAATTCCCACTAAAACCTTTAAAAAACTCTAAATACCTATACAATATAGGTATATATCTATATAGGTATAGTTAATATAACTATATAAATAATGGAGATCATATCATGATCATATCCACATCATCAATTATTGAACAATAAAAGCTGAATGATCCCAAACAAAAAATGGAAATTAAAATATATTGAATATATACAGCTCTGGAAAAAAATAGACCACTTCAGTTTCTGAATCAGTTTCTCTGATTTTGCTATGTATAGGTATATGTTTGAGTAAAATGAACATTGAACGTTGTTTTATTCTATAAACTAAGGACAACATTTCTCACAAATTCCAAATAAAATATTGTCATTTAGAGCATTTACTTGCAGAAAATGAGAAATGGCTGAAATCACAAAAAAAGATGCAGAGCTTAAATAAGCCTCAAATAATGCAAAAAAAAACAAGTTCATATTCATAAAGTTTTAAGAGTTCAGAAATCATTTTTAGTGGAATAACCCTGTTTTTTTTTAAACAGTTTTAATGCATCTTGGCATGTTCTCCTCCACCAGTCTTACACACTGCTTTTGGATAATATTATGCCACTCCTGGTGCAAAAATTCAGGCAGTTTAGATTGGTTTGATGGCTTGGGATCATCCAACTTCCTCTTGTTTATATTCCAGAGGTTTTCAATTTGGTCAAATCAAAGAAACTTATCATTTTTAAGTGGTCTCTTATTTTTTGTCCAGAGCTGTATATTCTAATATATTCCAATATAATGTATTCCCAATTTGTAATGAATTGGCCACATGTTTGTTTAGGTCAAATTTTGTAAATATTTAAAAACACAGTTAATTTTTATAATAGAGTAAAAAGTATATCCAGCAGTAAAATTATATTTAAAAAAAGATTTGGTGATCGGGTGAATGCAGGTTCGAATCCCGTTCATGCAGCTTCTCCTCAGCTGCCGGAACATGATAACACCTCATAACTTATATTATAGATGTGTGCATCCCCTAGCCATGCCCTGAGGTATAACAGTTAATGCTCAGTTTACATACTGCTATCTCATGTGCCTCAAATGAGCAGTTTATGCTGTAAAATCAAGCTGTTTATGTCTGAATACATCGTGCACTTCATTTGCATCACTCTTGAATGGAGCTAAAAAGCATTATTAACCTCCATTGATGGCAGAACATACTTCAAAAAAAAATCTTGAGGCATCCTGTGCTACATTTCTATAATAGAGTTTTTACAGAGACGTTGTGAAGCCATGTTCTTCATACCAGAGACTCAATGCAAGCTGATCAAGGTAGAAACAAGGCTTTGAAAACTGGTTGAATAAAGTGCAAATGAGCTCAACTTGACACTGTATGGGACTGATTCAAAACAGGCTTTGCTACACATTGCACATTGATTGGTTATTTTGCTGCATTTCAAGACTCCTACACATGCTTTCAAAGGCCAAATGCAGGAAGCTTAGAGCCCTGGGTGACACGTAACATCTGTGATGGCGTAACTGAAGGTAATCTCTCTGTTGTTTTTTGTAAGAGACTGCTGAAAGTTTCTTAGTATCTATAGAAGAATTGAGTATGTGAAGAATATGTGAGTTTTTAGAACTTCCAGAATCTCCACATAAAGAATCTATTCTCTATAATCTTTTTTTAAACCCTAAATCCAAGGTAGGCACTGTTTAGAAACTCATATATTTTTAAATATAATTGATTTCCGTTTTTTTCTCCATTTTCCGCCAATTTAGCTAGGCCAATTGTCTTACCCATTCAGCTGCTAATCAGCTGAATGGGTCATCACCCATGGGACATCACCATCACTGGTGATGTCAAAACACAAGGACATGCCTCCTCTGATACATGTGAAGTCAGCCATTGCCTGTTTTTGAGCTGCTGCTGCTGCTGCTGCTGAGCACTCTATTTTTAATATAAGTATATACATCAAAATATACATATATTTTGTCTAGTTTTAGCCAATGGATTTTTTTTTGTAGAGTCGATGTAAAAGTTGATTTCCAATCTGGATCGTGGTCTGTTCAAAACAAGTTGCACTGCAGCATATATTAAGGTGAAGAATCAATTTAAACTGGGCTGGTGTGATGCGGTCTCCTACTCAGAGTGAATGAATCAGTCAGAGAGAGAGAGAACGCGCTTAGTTAACTCGTTAACTTCGTTTCTTTGTTTTTTACTATGAATGAATGAGCTACTGAGGTCTGAGTTTCCCCTTCTGAAGTCTCCATTGCTCCACCAGCTGCTCACATTCAGTAAATATAAGATGGATCCTCTTTTAGAGGCTGTACATGTGATTCAAGTACATAAAGACATGTGATGTGGCCAGAAGAACTCCCGCGAAAAGTGACCCGACACCCCAATTTTGGGAACAAATATATTAGGCTTAGCAGGGATGGTCGTTCCAGCACACTGGTACCATTAAACACAATATTTTGTTCCTTCTCCACTCACAAATGCTTCTGCTTTCTATTTAGAAAAAAAATAAAACCGACTGCCGATTTAGACATGTATCGCATTTTAACACCACATACCGAAGTGAAAATTGTGTAATTTACTTAAAAAATTAGGCCACTTTTACCTTCTGTGTAAATAAAGCCATAAAATGTCCCTGATACCTACAGAGTAAGAGTAACAGGCCAGTTCCCTGGCTAATAGGCTCCCACCCACTGCTTTATGAGCTGCCATTGTTGTTGTGGTGTACACTTCCTAGACGTTAGCATTTAGTTGGCCGTAGATTTCCACTGAGGATTTGTGAGCCGGTCTAAAGCTGATGCATGTGAATTTTAGCCTCCTGATGGAACGTAAAGGAACGTAATTGCCAAATGTGTCAGCGAAAGCATTTCTGCAGCTGCAAACCGCCACACCTGCAGAATGTCACTCTACGACAAGCCCACCGAGGCCCACTCAGCAAGCCCACCCAAGAGAGGAGCGACAGAGCTAGAACGACTGCTAAATACCATGCACAGAGTAGAAAAACAGCCATGAGTCATCCTGCATGCTTAGCAGCGTTGCTTTATAAAATGTATGGGTATAGCTGTTAAATTAATAAAGAGCCCATTATCTTGGAAGGAAAAGTCAGTACCACACAAACAGGGTGACACAAATGTTAATTGAGCAAATATATGAATGCAAAAGGCTGTCATGCTTTAACATGGAATGCTTTAGGTGGATGTAAAACCACAGCACGGCTGCATTTTTCAGTGCATGTTTAATAATGAATGAGTTTTGTAATGCAGTAAGATCCCGTGGTGGAAATATATGTCAAACTTCTATGCATTGAGAAAATTGCTTGTTGTTTTATTGTGTTGTATTTTATTAACAGCTTTAAAAAAAAGTAGACAGGCTATGCAGTAAACACAAGGTCATAATTATTCCTTTGTGTGCCACATTGTCATTACTGTGAAGCGACCAAACAGGAACATACCCATTTAACAGCCCACGCAACCACATATACAGTGTCTAGGATACAAACATACAGAATTGACCCTCTTTTATGTTTTCTTCTTTCATTGCATATATAAATGGAATCAAGAATGAGCAGAATTTACAAGAATTTACAAAAAAATACCTAATACCTGTTGAATTTCTTGAATTTCTAATTTAATAGAGGTCCTGGCAGCTGGTGCTTCTAGTTGTAAAGTAAAATGTATTCCAATTGTGGTATAAAGACCCATTACTAACCAGTTACTAGTTAAACAATATTTTTTACCACAAACATAAACAACATGAAGACAAAACAACTTGACTCACAACTCTCCACACAACTCTGGGAAAAGATAACTACTCTGAAGTAATTAATCTGATGCCGCCACCACCATGCTTCACAGAGGGGAAATGGTGTTTGTGGTGACATGCAGTGTTTTATATCCACCTACCTTAATGTCTAGTTTGATGTCCAGAAAGCTCCATTTTGGTCTAATTGTAGCCAGGTGGTGAATTGAGAATACACCTTTAAAATGTGTGTCTGTAACTTTAAGAAACACAATCAGAAGTGTTGTCACCCTGAGAGAGGAAAGGGAGGAGCTAAGAGCATGGTAGAGAAGGAGGCTCAAGCTGCAGTGAATGGTGGTGCTCCATTTTAGGATCCATCCAGAGCCATCCTAATGAAATAAGAGGTAAAAATCAGGAAATACTGAACAATATAAGGTTTAGTTGGCCTATAACAGTAGTAGATGCCTATATTGCCTTTCTTAACATGTATTTTGGATAAATCACAACCAGATGCGGGCAGATGGCATTGTTTGTGTGGGGTAGTGTGCTCCTCGTGTTCAAGCCTTGTATTTTTCTGGGTTACAGAAGCTGTTTATCCAAGTTCTCTTGATGAAATGCTCAAATCTTGTTGAGTAAAGCTGAGTAAATCGAGGTGAGCTTAAAAACAAATATAAAAAGAGCTCTGTTAATGGTATTAATGTGGTATTAATGTTATTTATCTATTTTCTGTAATTAGTGCCACTACCAAATACTGTACTGTGTTCTAAGTTGGGGTTTTACAGTGTATTAATTTTTATTTTTATTGTTTTAAATACAACAAAAATCAGAATAAAATACCCGAAAAACTTTCTTTTGTCATTTGGTGTGCGTTCTTTCCCCGGTGACATAATCAAATTAAAGAACCTTCTTGTAGCTGACATTAGAGTGGCATATACAAAATTTACCACAGCTCAGCTGCTGAAGTGTTTAACTCCTTCAGATAAGTCACAGGCGTCTTGGGCCACTGGTGGCTCAGTGAATAGAGCACAATTATGGTGAAATATGCTTGTCTTGCTGTTTCTTGGTGGCCTCCTGCACTATTCTTTTTATGGCATGTTCACTTAGTTTGTGAGGACGCCATGCCCAAAAGATCTTTATTATTGTAATACTGATTTGTTCTGTACACAAACAACACAATGTTTTTAATAGCTTGATAGTTGTTTTATATTTATATCCATTGTAAACAATATTTTACAAGGGAATATGGCTCAGCCAGTAAGAACAATACATAGATTTGTGAAGAAACATGTTGGCCGAAACAGAATGCAGGTTTTTTTTGTGTTTTTTTATCATGTAATGGCACAACAGCATACAAAATCTACTCTATGTGTCAAATGGCTCAAATGGTGACAAGGCTGGATTATTCACTAGGCCTTTTTTTAGCTAGGCTAAAACCTGATAACAACCTTCTGTAGTGTCCCCTTAAAATATCTCAGTTTAACTCCATAAGCTGAAGACTACTTTATTCAGACAGCTCCAAAAGCCGAGTCAGCTCTCTGTCAGTCACAGAAATCAGTGGAATCATAACAGGAAGAGTAACATCTGCTGACAAGATGACACATCTTCGTCGTCAACCCTCAGAAAATCTGTCAAAGGAGAAGCGAGAGGCGAAAGGAGCAAGAGGAGCCGCAGTTAGCTGGAAGGGGAGCAGAATCCTGTCCTGAACAGGGGCTGTCAAACACAGCCAAACTGCTTTATTTTAATAGCAATGGAAGAGTGAAGAGGGGGCAAACAGTCCTGGAGATATTCTGGTGGCTTTCCTACATTTTATTTTAGAGGTGTGACATCGTTTTCCTCGCAGATGGCTGTAGATCCCTGTGTTCTGTTTCGGGGGGATGAAGAAGGCAGGCTCAGCAACACTTCCTGACTTGGTTGAGTGAGTAATTCTTCCCTGTGAAGGCCTATTCATTCTCTCATTAAACATCTCATATATTTAGCCTCAGCCACAGCCGACGATTTTTCACTTTCAGAAAGTCAGGCAAGTGCACGGAGCACGTTCACCTCTATAATGTATGAGACCTGGTTGATGTTCCTGGGTGAGGTCTTGGTGCTCTGGAGGTACGTTTTTAGAAGGGTCGGTCGATAAAAAAGTTGAGCGCTCTGAGAGGCAGTTTTGTAACTCCGCCATTAGCATTTTCATGCTAATCACTTTGGGGTTATGTGTTGCACTCCAGTCAGACTGCATTAACACAGTGTTGTAGCGTGATGATTGTGAAGACATGCTAACCCAGACACGCTTTGCGCCTGACAGTTTAATCACTCAAATCCTCCCCACTTCCCCCTGGCCTCTGCAAGGTAGCGGATACACCCACTCAGAGGACGCGTCACATGTTACATAAAGCCACTTTCCAAGCGTCGGGCTGTGTGCGACGGCTTGTCTATAAATTCAACGTATTTGGAAATGTTTCAATATGCTTTTCACACTACATTTGTCAGGCTTGTGGCGTATCATTATTTTAAGCCTTAAACTCCTTCGAGCGGCAGTGCTTTTTTGAAAAAAAAAAAAGACCTTAGAGTAGAAAGATGAGGTTTTTTTTATTACATGCAAAAGCTAGAGCAGGTATTCGCTCATGCAGAATGATGAAATTATGCCTTTCATTTTCTATCCCTTCTTTTCTTGCTTTTGAGTAAAACAGGATGAAAATGCTAAAAAACCCTCTCACTATCTCACACTCTCTCACTGTCTCTCTCCACCCTCTATTTGCTATTGGGTAAAACAACAGCAGAGTCTCCAGTCTGGCTTGGGTAAATGTTACACGCTTCTCTCTTGACATTTAGCCTACGCTACGAGCCTCCGTGGCAGAGGAACAGACAAGTGGGCGGAGCCTGAGGCAGAACTCTTCCGCTTTGCCAAAGTCAATAAACACCTTGAAGCGACGTAGCGAGCTTCACTTCAGTCAGGGACTTATCAGCTCACGCTTTGGTGTCATACACGCTAGTTTGAGAGGATTATTCAAATAGTCAAAACAGGACTCAGACAACATGGTGACTGCTCTATAAATATTCATCATGCCGTACCCTCGCTACCCTGTCATCACTTAGACGTACGTGGCTTCATTCCTTTTCATCGTCCCTGCGACAATAGCAGAGAGTTTCAGAGGAAAAAAGGAAGAGGACGGCTATGAATTTAAGCCCATCAGCCTCTTCAAAATTGACCATTTATCACTCGCTTCCTATCTTTAAAAGACTCAGATTTAAAGACTTTGTTTCTGCTGTTAACTGCTTATCTTCTATTCACACTCAAATGAAACTCAAATGAAACACTATTGTTAGCTCACAGTTCACAGTTTGACTTAATGTGGTCCCAACCCCCTTAAAGACTGGGTCTCGAAGCAGCTGCTTTAACCACGCAGGCTATTGCTTAAAAGAAGTCATCAAAAGTAGGCCTTATTTTGCTCCAATTTCAGTCAGATTGCACAGTTTATCTGTTAGAATGCACCAGAAAGAAGAGCTGAAAGCAGAACACAAAGAGAAAAGAAAAAGTGGGAGAGAGACATCTGAGCAAATCCAGCTTCACTCTCTCTCTTTCTCTCTGCGTCAGATGCAGCTGAAAGTTACGGGTGTGTTGGGTCCTTCCCCCGTAAAAGACTATTAAATAACTAATGGCATAATTATACATTTATCTGATCTCTCTTTGTGCATTTTAAAAAGAAAATTTTTTTTCTTTTTCTTCCTCTCTGTTCATCTGAGGAAACTTGAGCTGCTGCTGCTGAATACAAAGCAGATTCTTTAGAGGTTCATTCTGATCCAAATCTGACACTTTTGAACCGAATCCACGGCATCACACTCATTAAACAACTCCGCTGACCTGAGTAGGAGGAGGGATTTAGTGAGGGTAGAGTCATGTATTATTGACTTGCCGTGCACAACCTCAACTTTGTTCACTAATGACTGTAATTAAGAGCTGAAAAACCAAGCACAGGCGCTTTTCTGAAACAGCACAATCATTTCACAAGGTTATCCATTTGCCAGCCTTTGAGGTTTTGTAAAAAAAAAAAAAAAAAGCGACATATCAGCTCTAACTGTTTTGCTAAATGTTTTGACAGTTTTGGAGCAATTGGTCCATCAATTTTTTTTAATTCATTAAAAACATGATTATTTTTTGTCATGCATTTTAATGATTGCAGGTCCTGTGCCACCTTCGAACCACCTTCGAACCTATGAAGGTCACTTTACTGAAAATTGGGCTATTTTATAAGGTTGGTTTGTGTTTTTCTGTCTTCACTATTACATTATATTCCCATGTGAGTCTGTAGCATTCTGCTAATTTATCATTTTTGCCTGAAATCAATGAGTTTGTTTTCACTGCTATTCTGGTAAAGCTATATTCTACACTCTTACAAATAAAGGAAAACTTTTATAGAATTGATAGTCAAGTGGTTGAGCTGGATATATATGTGATTAATTTAAATGAATCTATACACATTAATACTTTAATGCACATTACTCTACTTAGATAATGTTCTGTGTTTTGTTGTTGTGAAGACTGCCATCATAATCTGTTGTGCATATCCTTTTGAGACCCAGCGTCCTCATATGAGGACATTCCATTTCTGCTTCTCTGCACCATTATCCTTAATTTTTTTAAATGTTGACCCTTTAGCCTTATATGGAGACACTGCCTGTACTAATTAGTGGTCACATGACACCATTATACTTAAGTGACTAAAAACAAGATGTCGAGAATCCCAGTCAAAAGTTTCTATAGCCAGGTAAAAAAATATAATCGAATTTTATGTTTGAAACTGATCCCAAATGGCAAGGATACATTTTAAAATGTAAATATGAGTACCCTTGTTTTTTTCAGTTTTTTTTGCAAAAACGCTTCCTAGACAAAGAGAAAGTTAAGTTTCTATATTTTTTATACTTACAGGTTTTTTATAGGTAATCATGAATAGATAGAAGAAATAAAAATGCACACCAAGCTAAAGTCCAGGTCTCAGGAGGATATACTGCTGTTTGTTGCATATGCAAACAAACAGGAGTCGGATTCTGACTGGGGGTCAGAATTCAGCACAACACTGGTGCTGGTGCATGCATACCATTTATATTCTCAGCACTGCAGTGACAGTGACATAGTGTTTTTTTTTTCTTACACTTCAAAGATTTAAAGTGCCATTACTAGCCCCCTACAGTCTACTGCCTCCCCCCAAGGTTGGCCTACATACCTTTGAAGGGTGCCTCATAGCCAATTGGACCCACAGGTTTATACATTTAAACTGACGAAGCTTCAAAAAAAAAAAAAAAAAATATATATATATATATATATATATTTTTTTTTTTTTTTTTTTTGAAAATGAGAGGTGTAAAGGTGTGAAGAACCCAATTAAAGTTTGAAAACTTTTACATTAAAGGATTCTGTTAGATCCATAAGTTCAGAACAAGATCCCGGTTAGTAAGCTTTATATTTGTGAGTGTTAGATAAACAAGCATTAAGTTGCAGATTTCTTGCCAAGTTCCCTTTGGCTGCTGCTCTTCTTCTCTTCTGGGGAAAACAGAGATCCCTTCCAGGCAGAGATTTCTTTCTCACAGACTATTTTGACTTTGCCTTTTTTCCTGATGACTCATTTATTCTCACCAACCTCAACCTCAGCAGGCAGGTCTGCAGATAGGTCTGCACATTCTTAGATGTTACCCAGGGGTTGTTTGTGACATCCAGGATGAGATTCCTTTGTTCTCTGAAAGAATCCTGACAGGTCAGGTATTCCTGGGCAGAATCCTCTGCAGTCTTACGCTAAATGCTGAGATATGTGCAGGTTCTGAGCCTCTGGGTAGTAAGAATTTCTTTTAGAACACAAATACTGTATTAACATAAATAATATAATATAATAAGAAGTTTATAGTATTTATTATCTAGTAGCTGGTTTGGTTAGATAGTGCTTCATTAAAAGTTAAGTTAAAGTAGAAGTGCTGCTATTGGTGGAATATATCAAATTTGTTGCACACAAATCTCAAAATCTCACAAAACTGAAAGCTCCGCGTAGGTTCTAGCGGGAAACTCGAAATCACGCCACTTTTCTCAGCCAATCACCAACTCCCACCTGTCCTTAAAAGACCTCCCTCATACCTGTTCTCCCCTGCTTGCAGACGCTGACATACGTTTTCACCCTCCTCCTTTCCCACCGCCTCCAGTTCGGTCCCGCCGGTTGCCCAGGGGATAGGCTCCGCCCCCGCTGTACAAGTGCGGCAGGATCTGCGAGGTTCCAGACGCTGCGGACCTGGGCTTCGACGGGGCTTTCGCCAAAGACTCTATATACACTATTCACTATTACTAATTGTCATACATGTTTATTGGGATTAAATCTTTCTTGCTGCACTTTGTTTCTAGAGTTTTCCTGCTAGAACTTTAAAAGTAACTAAAAGTATCCTAGAGAAACATTCCTAAAATTTAGATTGAACATATTTTGTACATATGTTAAGATTAACAAGATAGGTCCCGTCCACTAGTGGCATTTTTTTGCCAAATACCCACAACCTCTCAGCCATGTACAAAGAACATAAGAAGAATTGAGAAAACAGTGTCACTACAGCAACAATCATACTGCTTTTGCATTATGGAGCTTCTAAACAAGGAATTACTACATGGAAACTCATGCGGATTTGTTAAGAATTTCTTGAATGGCTGACGTATAGGGTCAGGTAATAAATCTACAAATCTACAAAATACAGAAATGACGAGTGTAGTAGTTCCTGGTGGACGAGACGGCAGATTGCAGTGCAGTGCTGAGATGTGAGTATGAGCTTGGCAGATGAAAACAGCAGGTGAAAGTTTGCCTGAAAGAGGAATAAAGATTTCTCTGCTTTAGACATTAAGCTGACAGGAAGCAGGAGAGAAGAAGATTAAATACTAACACTGCCAGGAGGGGAGAGGTCGGCATTAGTCTAATATCAGCAGTATGCGAATAGGCACACACACACACACACACATATATTAATTTTATTTTAGGTTCTGATTAGCCCTGATGATTTCCTCCCAAACTCTTTGATGCGAAGCTGCAAACAGATCATCTTTTTTTAAACAGCCACTGCGTTTCATCCTTTTGATGCAGTCAATATTCTGTTTTTCTGAATATAACCTTGAAGAGTTTTGTTCCATCACGTTTTTTTATTTTTCGCAGCAGTTGGTCATAGTATTGTTTGGTTGCCCTGGAATTACATAAATGTTTATCTGGAGTGAGGAAAACTGGCCAAATGCTGCAGTTATTACTGAAATAAAGAAATTTGGCGGGTCAGCGCAGAGGCAACAAGACATGTCTCTGAGAGAGGTAACCATAGCAACAAGCTTCTAAAGATGAGGCTCGCAGCTGAAAATCTGTGTACTCTTAATGTGTATCATCATAAGACAGTACTCTACACATAAAATATACTGAGGAAAAACAACCTTCTGCAGATCTTCAGAGCATCCAAGACCAGACAAACTGCTACTGAATGTTTTCATAATTAATAGAGTGTGTGAGTGACTAGTTTAACCCTATTTAGCCTACTTTATATAATTACATATTTAAACATATAATTAAACATCTACGTTCTGTATATACAGATTCCACCTTATTTATTTTTTAAAATCAATAGAACTAACATGACAAAAACTTGTAAAATGTAAAAAATAGAAAAAAAGGTTCTCTTAAAATAAAAAAACTATATATATATAGTATACATATATGTATACATATATGTATACATACATATACAGAATATACATATACAGAGTATTCTTCAGAATACTTGAGAATTCAACATTTGATATTCTACTACTGTTAATGATAATAAAAATCATTTTCAAACCAATAATTAAACCTTATTTGTGGAACACTTTACATAGAGCTTGCAGGTGATTCATTTGAAAAATAATATCAAATAACAATCTTCATCATCCTAATCCTAAATTCTAGTTAAAATATCACTAAAAATATATTAAAAAATAGTTTATTTTGTATGTGTAAAATTATATATTTTGCTAAAAAGGCTAAGAAAACATACCTGCATGTTTGCTATTTCTTCAGTACACAGGTTTTAGGCAGTAAAGGTACTAGCATTACTGCTACTGTGTACTGACTGGTTGCTGACCTGAAGTTTGAGATACAGCCAGAGGCTTTCCCCTTCTATAATCTAGTTACTATAGAAGTTTTAATTCATTTACTCATGTTTTCTATATTTCAGCACCTGACGTTTCATTGTACTGCAAATTTACAATAAAGCTATCTAATCTACCTTTCTAATCTACTAATCGAGTTAAGAAGCATTTATGTTAACAATTAGGTTTCCAGTAATGAAACATTTGATATTGTTTTGATATTTCACGCTCCTAACTCACCTGCAGTAATTAGCAGGACTCCTGATGTCCAATCAGTGGCCAGCTTGAGAAATAGGGGGAGGAGATACTTCTTTAAATAGATCCAAGATGGCCACTAAGGAGGAAGTCTGCTGGTGTGGTGTGGTTTCTGTTTGTACCAGTTTAGGTACTTTATTTGCATGTTCTTTGCATGACTTTTTTGATGTTTTTGTTGGTTTGTATGGGTGTGGGTGTTTTACCCGTAGTTCTTCTCTTTGTTACACCTGGGATTCTAAACGGGTTAGAAAGGTGACGTTATGCATTCTACACCCTGTAGAACTCTAATCTGTTTGGAGTCTCAGAATGGGTAAGTTGGCCACCATCATGAGTTATGAATATTGGTTATGAAGCTTGGATTGGATTTGCTTTTTGTTGACCTTGTTTTAGCTATTAATACAGATTAGGGAATTTTTTTTGTTTGTTTTTTGTTTTTTTCCCCCTCTCTATCCCAGCATTACTAGGTGGGACTTGTATTTTTAACAGTTCTCAAGCAAAGAAACCCCTCTTATTGTTCCCTCCTTTTTTTTGTACTTGATTTAACTTGCTTTTATTAAAATGCTACATGTTAATGATCTTACAATCATGTCTCTATGCAAAGGGGATTTTTAATAAATACATTGAACAAAAGAGGTCCGAGTAGTTTCTGTCTAGTGTTCAATTATTGCACCAGTGTTATTTGAAGCCTTTGCTAATCCTATTGGTCCTAAACTTAAACAATAGTCCATGTAGTGCTGGGTCATATCATCTCAAATTGGCATAACTAATTGAACTTTTTACCTTTAACCGTAAATGAAAAATTTTAATAAATATGGTGTTTTTCTTTAGTAAAAGCTGCTGGGGTTGCTTGTGTTGGGTCAGTATTTTACTTCTCAATGTGTCTTTTGCATCTGAGTCTGAAGTCTCTTGACTATATGTGGCAGTATGTCTTTAAAACAAAAAGGACAATGCATGAGAAAGGAAGTATTAACAAAATTAATAAATGTAATATTTAAAATGTATTGAACAATTTAGGCAATGTTGTTGGATGTTCTAAATATAAATTTATTTAACCAGCTCTTGATCCTGGAAGATTTTTTTTTTTCATTATTTTTTTTTATATATTTATTTGACTGTTAGTTGCTCCACACACTAAAGCCAATGTAAGGTAAATATTTACTTTTAAATATTTAACTCCTACGTTTACTTGAATATGGAATTAAGTTTGATCCTTAACATATAGTAAGTGTGTTTAATACGATCTTTAATGCTGCATATATGCCACAAATATAGGTCACTATTCTGGTCACAAAAAATAACTCTTATAACTTTCATATTACTGGACTTTAACTCTCTTACTACTCCTGGAGAGCTCATTACCTGCAGACTTTGATTCCAGCTCTAATCCACCTCTCCTTATCCAGCTAATTACTGTTTTCAGAAGTCCTTGATTGGGTGACTGGAGTGTATTAAGCCTCACCCACACTACAGAATGTGTAAAATCCTAACTGATGAAAAATTAGACCCTACACTTAATGACAATTTTCTCCAAATTGTCTGTCTTTGATCCTGTTATTCATCAAAGTCTCTCATACTAGCTGATCTGCCCTGAATTCTACACCTCTCTTACAGATTATGCACACCAAGAGTCCAGCTGACTGCTCTGAACCTCAAAGCCTTACAGGAGTTTCTCAAGAACTGCTACAATACAGGAAAAAGTTTTAAAATATTTTACATTGAAAGTTTAAGTTTTGAAAGTGGAGTGTTCTTGAGGAGGATGGGGAAGAAAGTCAAAATCAAATAAATAAATATTCATTCTGAAAAATTAAAAGTGATCTGGAGTTTATTCTTCTGCTCATGTCATGGTTTTGTGAATTTTTGTGACTATAATCTGGGCAAACATGGTGATAATGGCGCTGATGCTAATGCACGAGCTGCTGCCAAAATAGAAAATATCAAACTTATCTGCTCATTCACACATTGCTAAACTAAAGGAAAGTGCTGATGAGCATTAATAAAATTGCCAGATCCATCTAGTCTGAAAGAAGATTGCACCACCATGCATTTTAAAAGTACTTGTCTTCATACTGGAGGCAATTACACATTATCAACAGAGCAGTCTTTAACTTAAAAAAAAATATGGAATGCTTTAATAAAGTCCTAAACTATTAATGATTCTAGGTACTTTTGTTAAAATAGGGTGGTAGTGGAAGGTTTTAAAGTACCGCTTTGGCTGGGTGCATAAAAAAGGCAAACATATAAAATTGCCTTAAATTTGATTTGAGATTATTTGATTTCACATGTTCACAAAGCACAAAGAAATGTTACACTGACACAGATCCACATATTGAGTCTAATTTCAGTTCTATAAAATGTATTTTGTATCAATTCTGCTGACTTTCAGATCAACTAAAATTGTTTTAAAAGTTTTCAATTACATATTTTGTATTAATCAAACTCAAGGATAATTTGGCATAATACAATATTTTTTTATTAATTTGAAGTACTATTACATATCAGTCCTAACATCAGTCATATATGTTTATAACAATGCACAAAACATAGTAACTTGCTCTTATAGCCTTCAACACTGAGACCAGGCAGTTAACTATCATAAAACACATAGTCAATCCCCAGAGAAGGCAGCCTGTAGATAATGACTACACACTGATGGTGAGTGAGAAATGGGGGGACACACCCAATATGCAAATAGCATGACCAACGTCAGATGAAAACCCCTGCAAAATAGCTCTGTGGACCCCATTCAACCAAAGAGTCAAAATAGGCATGTGCAAAGTAGTTGGCTTGGCCTCAATTAGGGTTTTATTATAGTTGATGCAATTAGTTTGCTGGGGGTTTTTTTGTTCAGCTTAAGGAGAACAATTTTAAGTTTTATTTTTTACAGGTAATTTTCCATTTTTTTATCTTTTTTTTTATTACTGAATGAGAAAAACATACATGGACTATATAGAGAGTATTAAGCTATTTCAGATTTCTTTCTGAAAATTTGCAACACTGTTAAAAATCTTAAAAAACAGAAGAATGTCTGGTAGCAAAAGTTGCCAAACAGTTACCATAAAATTACAGAAAATTACTGCACCTAATTTAACAATGACTTCCTGTAAAATTACAGCCTTTCCTTATATCTGTTCTCTGTAACTTTGCTGTCAAAGTATAGTAAATTATTATTTTTTTCTCTGTTAGTAAACATTCCAAAAATGTAAAAAAAACAATCAAATTCTGCATTAATACATTTGAAGCCTGTTATCTAAAAGTTGACATCCTTTAAATAACGGTAATAAATAAATTATGGTACTTGGTAGAATTATTCAAGCAATTTACATGATGAAAATGTCAAATTAGTTAGTAAGTGGCTTTATTCTATACATTTACATATAAATCACATCTTTTCTAAGTAATGTGTGTTTTTATCAACATATGCTATAGAATTAACCAAGAAAATACAGTAACAGACAGCATATTCTTTTTTTGATTAAAGTAGCTCTCTATTAATAAACTTCCTATTCACTAACAGCACTGTAAAAAGCCCAAAGAGTGAAATCACTTATATCCTCATAGCCTAGCTTTAACCCAGCCAGGTGGTTAAAACTGGTATGAAACTACATCATGCTAATCCCTCTAAACTGAACATCTAATTAACATAGCCACCCCCTATTTACAGAAAATGTAAAAAATGTAAAACTACTTTACTAGTCTGTATTTTTACACCAAAGACTGTGTTTATACATCAATGATTGTTTTTTAACACTGAAATTAACATTCAAAGCACTTGTGTACAGTTGAGTTAAAAAATTTAAATTTACAGATTTTGACTTTTGCAGAAGATTTATTGAAACAGATATTTTTATTTGATTTTAAAGTATATTCTCTTTTTACATAAAAGACAAAAAAAACGTTTTTTTTTCCTATGGTTGTTTTCATATAAAGCCACCCTGTCACGCCTCCTGATACTAATGACTGTGTGAGTGACAGACAAATAACAGAACAGAGCTCTTACTCTCCACATGAATGGATATTAGACCATCTCTGCATCTCTCTCTTTCTCTTTTAAATGACTATAAAATATATGACATTATTCTTGCCACGAGAGCCCCCTCGGCAGGTGGTACCTATTGTGTTCCCATTAACTCTCAGCTCTCAGCCACAGATGGCTCTGGTATCTCTGTGAAAGGAACCCAGTTCCCCATGGTAACATGAAACCTTATTAGACATTTTCACCAGTTAGAAAAGCCGCTCTAAACTCTATAACATCATGGAAGTGAAACTAATCTCCCCCTTGGCCATTTCCACCAATCACTTTAGCACAACGCACAGCTTTAAAGACAAAAGCCTGCCCTCAATTAGTCTTCCACTGCTTCTTGAAATGGTATTGATCAAGCCGTTGTCACTGTAGAAGCTCCAGCGTCCCACTGTCACTTCACAGATTGGCAAAGGAGCTCCAAAAGAGCAGATGAAAAGCATCCTGTATTTGCATAACAGAGATGGTTCTACCGAAAAAAAGAAAAAAAAAGAAAAACTACAGACGAAAGAGTTTTGCTCATCTTTGTAATAGATTAGTCCTGCGAACCTCTTTGGAATGTTTAATACTGACTCATCTAAAACAAACACAAAGCAGATTAAAGAGGTGTTTGCTGGAGAAATGCTATTCACAGCAGTGAACCCAACTATTATCTGATACAAAGGAGCCAAACAACCACCACTAAAATTCAGAGGAGCGTCCAGCTGTGAGAACTCAAACACTGTTAAAAAAAAAGAAGCGGTAGTAGGTTGAGAAAAACTAATGTGCATATAGCATCTAAGGTTGTATTCAATTAACCCATTAACATCATAACATATCTGATTTGTTCCTTCTTCCCTTTGGTCCATATATTCTCCTTTTTAAAGGTTTTCTAACTTTGGCAGTGAGAACATTGCCACACTAACTTTGTGATTCCATTAAATGAGAATTTATTAGGTTTATTAGCTTTTTTCTTATAATAAAGAAAATGGCAGCCACAAACATTCATCACCTCCAAGGTCTTCAAATCTATTTTTTAAATCTCTATGTTTCCCCATGTTTATTTTTTGAAATGTGCTCAACAATTCTTCTTCTAGATGATGTCTAATATGAGAGTACATATATAAATAATAAGATAAAATTTATCTCCAGTATAAGAACACTTGAAATCTAATACGCTGTAAATAACCTTACAAAAACATAATTGTAAAGAAAATGCCTTCTAATAGTTCTTTTTTCCAAGCTGCAATTGATAGATTTTCATACTTACTTTGATATAAGCCTTATAAGCCAACCATTTTCTTATTATCGATATAATATTGTAACTGTGAAACATGGTGGTGGAAGCATCATGCTGCTTCATGGTAGTAGTCCCTGAACGGCTTGTGAAGGTAGAGGGTGAAATAAATGCAGCAAAATATAGGAAAATCTTTGAGAACTTGGGGGACAATGCACTTTTCCAGCAAGAGAAAGATATGGTTTTAAGGGACAGTAAATGTTCTGGAGTCACCAGGTTTGAGGCCAGGCCTCAATTCAAAAGAGGACTTAGTCACTGGACTCAATGGTGATTCATTATACCAATGTGACCATAATTTGGGTATTATATTTTTATTTATATTTTAGAATCACGAAGGAAAGGTGATACCAAACATCTATAAAACATGTGTTCTACATATATTCTACATACAATAGTAAGCACAAAAATGTTGTGTGCCTTGTTATAACGGTGCATTTTTTTCACCCAAAATATCAAATGTCTTCCAGCTAGCTCCTACTGTCCAGTATATTAAAGCAATGAATATTACTCATGTGTGGTCTTTATACACTACATGTTAAACCAACGCTAAAAAGATGATGCAGAATCAGAATATTGCCTTCAGTTGTTTTTTTTTAGGAGACACCCACTACATGTTTTTTCTTCCTTCTGTGCAAAGAGCATTAGATTTTTATGCTTATTCATTTCTCTATTTATTTATTATTTATTTACTCAAGGTGACTTACTGACATTCATACTTGGCTCTCCATGCAGGACTCTCCACGTGGAATCCTTCTCAAAGCAGCTGACTGCAGGCACAGCGTGAGGAGAAATAACTTGTGGTGCTGCTGGGAATTGTAGTGAAGAGGGCAGCCTAAAGCTCTCCACTGCATCTTAGTTCTCCTCCCAGAATGAAAAAGACAAGGCTGGAATGGTGGTTTGTAGTGTAGCTGGAGCTAGAATATTGAAGATGGAAGATACCAGCCTGTGCAGTAAACCTATACACTTTAGTGATCTCAATTTTTAATAAATGAAAAAAAATTATAGTAAATAAATTATCATTTGAGCTTAAATAATACAATGTTCTGGGTGCAAACAATGCACTTGTTAGACAGTTAAGCGAACTGTACATACTAGTAAATCGTAAACAGTTAAAATATATAATTTAAAAAAGTAAATTTATTTCAGTAATTCAGTTCAAAATGTGAATCTCATATATTATATAGATGTATTACACAAAGAGTGGTCTATTTTAAGTGTTTATTTATTTTATTGTTGATGATTATGGCATACAGCCAATGATAACCCAAAAATCAGTGTCTCAGAAAACTAGAATAATAAATAAGGCCAATTTGAACTTTTGGCAGTGTGCCAAGTCCTGCTGGAAAATGAAATAAAAGTCATCAGCAGTGGAAAGCATGAAATGCTGTGAAAACTTCACACTAGACCTCAAGCAGCTTGGACCCTGTGTCTCTCCACTCTTCCTCTAGACTCTGCTCCCTTGATTTTCAAACGAAATGCAAAATGATTTCATTTTCCAGCAGGACTTGGCACACTGCCCACACCCGCAAAAGTACCAATTGATCTAATATAATATTCTAATTTCCTTAGACACTGAT
This sequence comes from Astyanax mexicanus, assembly GCF_023375975.1. Taxonomy (NCBI): domain Eukaryota; kingdom Metazoa; phylum Chordata; class Actinopteri; order Characiformes; family Acestrorhamphidae; genus Astyanax; species Astyanax mexicanus. The sequence continues at coordinate 15,416,385 of NC_064424.1, forward strand.
TTTTGTGTTTTTTATTCACTTTAAGCTATAATCATCAACAATAAAATAAATAAATGCTAAAATAGCTCACTCTTTGTGTAATACATCTATATATGAGTTTCACAATTTGAACTTAATTACTGAAATAAAGGAACTTTTCAATTATGTACTATTTTTTGAGATCGAATAATACTCAAAAATTGACATTACTCAAACAGCAGTCTTTAAATCTGGACCTTGAATCCTGTATCCAGTCCTAGACATGATCTGGCACTAAGTAGCCAACCACTTATGTTTACTGTTTTTTCCAGGAACAAAATCCAGCACTGGAAACTGGATCAAGGTACAGATTTTAAAACCTGCCCAGAGTTGGAAACAAAGGCTGGAAATCAGCACAGTTTCTGATACAAGACTTAAAACTTTGAAGTAACTGATGGCATAATTCTACACTGGTGCAGAAGTGGTCACTATAGCACTATAGCACAAGCAGTAATTTGCTCTTACAGTCTTCAACACTGAGTCTAGACAGCTGAACCAAAGGTGGGCTGTGGGGAATGGCTACACACTGATGGTGAGCAATGCTTACGTGATCTCATATTTCTCTTAGTTTTTTAGTTATTTTTATTTAATTATATTTAACTATATTGAATATTAATTCAATATAGGGAGTGTTTTTACAGATTTTACAGTGTAGAACAATGGCTGTTTATATGCAAGGACTTCTCAGCTAGGCTTAGCTTTAATCAACTCGAGACTCGACTCTTCTTTGGTACCTTGTTCATTTACTCACTTTAATTTGTTTTTTAAACAACTCTTGAAATCACAGTGTCAATAGTATGTCTAAATAGAATCAGTGCTGCGCTAGGTCATTAACCAGGGAAGAACTTGCTGCATAATTAGCTGTACTTTCAGACTAAAAGCTTGAGAGAATCTGTTAAGTGCCCCAAGCCTCCTCAAGCCACCCACTCACTCCATTAAGACACACACATACACACATAGATACACACAGAGAGATTTGCACTCCTTGCTGATATCATAAGTTCATATTTTTCACCATTACTGCTGGCTCCATGTATTCCACTGTTTCGCTTCCTTGAGCCTCTTCCCATAAGCCTTTGTAGTCTGCCTGCTTTGCACCCGGGCCTCGGCTGAAACGGAGGAGAGAAGCGCAGAGGGAAGCTCAGCATTATATTACGATCTGTGAGGAAATGAACATTACCGCTTAAGGTTTGAATTAGTGCTCCATTTCGCGCCTCTGCCAGAGCCTGATAAGACATCAATGTCAAAGCCGCTCTGTCTCTCTCTCCCTCTCTCTCTCTCTCTCTCTCTCTCTCTCACGCACACACACACACACACACACACACACACACATGGAAATGAAGATATTCAGGAAGCTTACTGAATTCTGACATAAGAAGAAAGCCCAGTGGATCCTAAATGAGGAAACATTTAGATCTGAGCAGCAAATAAGCCTCAGCAATATGCAATAAATATTTCCATAGATATTGATTTTAGAAGTCATTTGAAAAAAAAATGAAAATATAAAAATTCCATCCAGCTTCATCATTTCAGCACAGGATCCGATCCAAACAGCATTTACTTCAACTGATTTAAACAGGTTGATGCATAGTTCCAGTGTCAGTTGTTATTCAGAACAGCAGCATATAGAAGTAAGCCGGACATTAAGTCTGTAGCAGTGAATTATTAACAGAAATAATATAGTAAAGAAGTAGAACTACTTTATTACTGTTTAATATTACTCAAACCGTATTATATAAATCTCTACCTTAAATTGTAAACTGTATCCTCTGCTAGACATGGTGTGGCACTTAAGTAGCCAATCAATTATGTTAACTGTTCATTTAACTTCCAGCAAGAACAAAATCCAGGACTGGAAACTGGATCAAGGTCCAGATTTTAAAACCTGTCCAGAGTTGGAAACAGGGGATGGAGTTTAGCTTCAGTTTCCTGATACATTACCTAAATCTTTCAAATAAATCTTTGAAGTACTGATGCATTAATTCTACATTGTTGCAGAATTGGTAAACTATATAAATTATAAGCAAATACAGTTAAGTGTTAGTAAATAAATGCTGTATCGGTATCTACTGGAGTGTATTTTTTTCTACTTCCACTTTTACTTCACTACATAATTTTCCATTATTAATACTTTTACTCCGATGCATTTTTGTATGTCTTGTTACTCATTACCATTATAAAATTGTTATGAATAATTTTAAACTCACATTATTATATTATCACTAAAGCCAGAGCAGTAGATGCTCTGAATTGTCACCGGGTTTGATGACGCTCCTCATCATCGAGTGAATCAAGTGATCAGACTGATCTTATAAAAAGATCTCGCTGCTCCTGTTCTGCTAAAGATACTGTACATTTACATTTACAGCATTTAGCAGATGCTCTTATTCAGAGCTTCCAAGTGCAAAAGTGCTTAGTCATTTAAAGCTAGTACTGATAAACGTGTGGGAGAGATCCATTTTACTAGTGGTGTCAACATGCAGTAATACGATAACACATGCAAATAATAAGGAAAATGTTGTAAATTTTCCACGTTTGGTGCCAATTTACTGATGCAGAGCCTGATATTGTTTAGCAGTTTTACTTAGCCATGTAAAAACGGCATAGCTACTATATGGCATAGCTCCAAAGGTAGATTCTATTTATTCATGCTAAAGTATGGACTACATTTCATAACTAACACTCCTTCTCTTCTCATTCTTCTCTCTTTGTATCACATTTGAGACATTAAATCCACAATTCCGTCTTCTCTTCTACCTGGATTCAGCATCTGTTTATCTGTTAGGTAAAAGTTAAGCTGCGACATGAAGGAGTTGTTTTTTTTACTATACGACCTGCGTTAGCTTTTATTTCCGCCATTCTTTTATGGATCAATTATTAAAAGCTTCAGTTTTAAGAGAAAAAAGTGTGATTAATCAGATTCCGATCAGATCAGCTGTAGTGTTGAAGTCAGTCTGAGAATGTGAAAGCACCAGGTTGATCAATATCAACAGCAACAACACAAGAAGCGTCTACTGTACACAGATGTGCATATCGTCGCTGTCCAATGAAAAACAAGTATCTCCACTTTTGTTGATTTTTAGATTACTAATTTTTTTCAATAACCAAACTGTCCCTTATACTGTGTTAAAATTTCTTGATGTGCGAACCAATAGAATTTCTCCACAATGACCTAAAATAAACTGTTTTTACATTGACTTGCAGTGAAAGATTTTTTTTTTCATTGGACATCGATGATAAGTTATTTATGCTAATCTAACAGGCCAAAAAATGGCTAGCATTAATCTGATCAGCAGGAAGGGGGGGGTGGGGGGGAGTAAGTTATCAATGTTTGAACACTAAGAGCACCCATTGTGTTTTCTTCAACCCTCAACCACAGAGAAACCTGGTCCAGTAGAGCAGTGGTACAAAACTCTATAAGCCAATTGCACCAGTTAGAAAAGCAATTCTGAACCCTATAACCCAGAGTTCAGAGATGACTGATGGAGTTCATCTTCTTATAGAACACGGGCTGCAGTACAGAGAAGATAACAACAACAGCAGTGCTACTGCCAGACTTTCCCTCGACTGCTAGATGGATGTACTGAGCCTCTGTTCTTATAGATCTACAGGAAAGAAGCATTTCTGCTGTGCTTCCTGTAGCTCCATCTTCTTCTTTCTTTCTTTTATATATTTATTTTTATTTCTCTTTCGAGGTTCAGCGAAAAAAATGCCTTAAGCCAATGTAATGTATCCGTGAAAAGTGGTTACACATAACTGAACTAATTAACCATGCCGAATGAAATTTGTTTATCAAACAAAATTGAAATAAATTCAACAAGTTCAGTTAATACAATAGTCTTATTAACAAAAATAATTGGTGCATAATCCTGTGCATGTTTTCCTATATTTGTAGTGTTCAAAAAACAGCCACATTTAGCAGCAGAGTAAAATGCTGCTAAATAAGCCCAGGTCTGCAGCATCTGGACCTTTCCAGATCCTGCCGTATGTAGGAGGCAGGGGCGGAGCCCACCCCCAGGGACCAAACTGGAGGCGGTGGGGAGAAAGCAAGGGAAAGGAAACAGCGCCTACGAGCAGAGAAGGCGTGTCAGGGGAAGTCTTATTAAAACAGGTGGAAGCTGGTGATTGGTTGAGATATGAGTGACGAGCTGCTAGAACTAGTGCGGAAGCTTATAGGTACGTAAATTTGTCCAAAAGCCCCTAAAAAGTCCTAAACCTTCAGTGGCCAATTAAAGCTCATTTATTTGGGATGAATAAAAAACTATACATTCATGTTTAGATGCAACATGTTATTAATCTCTGTAATACCAGTTTATTCCCTTTATGTCAACCAACAGCCACTCAAAACTTATTTTATTGTATCCAACATGTACAAGTTTAAGTAGTAGAGTAGATAAAAAAAAAACAGTAGAACAGTTAAACAGTAAAGGCAACATATTTATTTAGTGTTCACACATGGGGAGTCCTAAGCCTTCTATTAACGTTCTCATGCACTAGGCATTCATTTCACACGTTCGACCGGCCCTTTAGGTCAAATCTAAATTTACCTCATGTTATTGATCCAGATGGAAATGCACCTGCATGAAGCGTGAGGATCAATGAGCACAGATCACAGGTCACACAGAGAGGACTTGAAAGATAATTCAGGTGTTCACAGTTCTGCTCTCAGTGTGTGTGTGTCACTCACGCGTATTGGAAGGCAGCTGCACGCTGCTTATTAGCATGTCTATTAAAAGCTTCATGGAGATTTTGGAAATGACTCTTTAAGAACTCATTTAGGGCTTAATTGAGGGCACAAGTGCTTTGCTTACTGTCTCTTCCTCTCGCCCCTTCCTGAAACTCAGATATTCTGAATGGGGTTCATTTATAACTGAATTCAATTAGTTGTTTGAATGGTAATGAGTCATTGCTTTATGTCCAAGTCATTGCCCAATTCCCAAGGAAGCAGAGACAGTTCTTATGTCTAGACTTCTTAAATCGAACTCATTTGCAAAAACAGATAAGTGCTGTCTTTTAAACACATCTTTATCTGTTTTTGGAAATTAACTTCTTGATTGCATTTTTCAGTAAGAGGATGCCCGACACTGTTTTATAAGCTGTTAAATTACAGTATCAGCTGAAGAGTAGGTGAGTCCTTAAAGGTTGGCATTGTATAGTGTGTCATCCACTCTGCAGACTGGGGTTCAGTTCCAATACACAGTGAGTATCCTAGCATCTACATTGATCCACCTCTGTACCAGAAACACAGTACTGTGCAAATGTTTAAGGCACCTGTGGGAATTTCAGTAAAGAAAAAGCATCTTATCTGTAAAGTAAGTGTTTTTTTTGCCCATTACAGCCCTGTTTTCCTTATCTGCTCATCTGAGTTCAGTAGTGTTATTTCTAGTTCTTATCATATGAACAACTGGTTTGGTAAATTGGTAAATTTGGTAAATCAGGTGAGCTGCTGGCGGAACTGAACATATACACATGCTGGCTGAAGGAAATCACCCAGGAGAAATCTGAAACTACTCTTTGTTCTTCAGCTTGGCTCACAAGATATAACATACTTAGTTAAAAATGAGAATTCTCTGTTACATTTTACTGTATGTATGTTCATTTGCATCTGTTCAAATATTAAGTTTTTTTTCAGCTAAAAACACTCATATTGCTGAGATAAATGGATTAGTGTAATTTGTTTTGGTGCCTAACACGTGTGCACAGTACTGTACATATTCTAAAGTCCTTCTGGATACAAGCTTCTGTCAAATTTCATAAATGTAAATAAGCTGTGATAAATATAGACTTTCACAGCAGAGCAGAAATCATTGTGATCTGATGCAATTTTCCCTTTCAAGTTCAAAAACATATTTATATGCATATTCATACAAAAAACATACTGAAATATATTTCCTTTCTGTGTGTGGGATTAATATTTGAAACAATTCCTTTGTAGTGAGCTGTTGCATCACTGCTGATGTAACGTATTGAATTTACTCTGCTCGCTTGTTAAGCCAGACATCTCACCTCTTCCGTGACTTGAGGGATTCTCCTACAGATTAATCGCACCCGCAAATTGGGAAATTGTACGTGCTTGCACAACAAAAAGACTGATTGACAGCACGAGAGCGACAGAGGAAACATCCTGATTAGTCTCCCTGTGTTCAGTAGACCCCCTGTATCAGTATTCTCTGTGGGTGGTATATGCACTGACCTCTCTTTCATAGATTCATCTTATTAGTTTAGTCCTACAGCTACATGAGAGACAGTTCAAACCTAGGTAATATGGGCAACTGACCATAAGATATGTTGTAAGCTGTACATTTGCAATCGCAAGGGTATACTTTAATAATAGGCTTTTATTTTTTATTATTATAGCTACATAGTAGATAAATGGTGGGAATGCTCCATATGTTACATTTTATTCCACATTCATTTTACACCGATACCATAACTACATATAACACTTTAGGCTCCCCTCAAGCAATAATGCCATACACATGCATTTGTTGATAAGCTGAAAAATAAAGAGCTGGCAAAGACAAGATTTTACACAAATATGATTCAGATTATGCAGCATTATTTATTGTTCTACTACTCATATTTACAAAAAAAAAAAAGACTTCAGAGACAGCTATGGTAATGGCAGCGAGTGGTATAAAAAAGCTCCACCACAAATGTATTTTTGGCAGTGCTCATGGCCATTTTGCTTAAATTGGTGGATACACTACCCCAATGATTTCCAGTGGAAATGCTCCATTCTGTATGTATCTGTACACTTTTAAAAAACATGCTCAAATCCAGACAAAACAAAGGCAGAGTAGAGACAAAAAGCTCCATCTGTATCCATATCTGTATTTAACATTGAGTATAAATTCGGCATTACAACACAAAGTAAGAATTAACAGAGACACCATTCCTTCTTTTAATCAGTAGTAATATTTTTGCCTTTCTGAGATTCCTGAAGCAAATTAATTTTAAGAAACTAAGCCTTAAGGATATTATGTAGTCATTTTACATTTAATCACTCATGTCACCTCATCGAGACATAGGGGAAGGTGATCCAGCTCATATGCCAGGTGACATTTATTAACTATTAATACACTCTGTGCTGAGCTGGGGGAGCCAATTTAAATGGACTGACAGCTTGGAGCCACTGGGAGAGCTACTGTGCATCAACCGAGCTGAGCCTTCTCCTGAGCCTGGATTAGACGCTACACAAACGGGCTGCATTAAAGCAAATGCACAGGTTAATACCGAAATGCTCAGGAGATTCTGCCCTCACTGCAAACACTCAGAGATATTTTCATTATTGCATTTCTCTCACACAAGTTATTCACTGTACTGGGATCATAAATTCCATAAACAGTGCACTGCAATAAAAAAAAACAGTGTCGTGCAATGCAATACGAACAGATCATGCAGAAAATCTGCATATTTATATTATCATTTTAGAAATTAATCTTGCATACCTTAGACAGTAAAGGCAGGAATGCAGAAGGGGTTATATAATTTGATGAAAATGTTTTGCATGGGCTCTAAACGATATTAATATTAATGTTCCTGCTCATCTTATCACAGATCATTACGTTTGGAAACGCCCTCACCCTGCTGTCATTACCCAGAATCCCATGCCCCCAGCTTAATGAGTGGGTGTATGGTAAACAGAATAAAAGAGAAAAAGACAGAGAGAGAGAGAGAGAGTGAGAAAGACTGAGAGAGAAAGAAGAGAGAATGGGGAAAGAAAGAAAGAAAGAAAGAAAGAAAAAAGGGGAGAGAAACAGAGAATGAGGGAAAGACAGAGAAAGAGAGAGACATATAGAAAAAGAATGAGATAAAAATAGAGGGAGGGGAAGAGAAACAAGCAAAATAAGAGAAAGACACAGAGAGACATAAAGAGAGAATTAGAGAATGACAGAGAGACAGAGAGGGAGAGAAACAGATATAAAGAGAGAATGAAAGAATGACGGAGAATGTAATATACATATATATAGAGAGAAAGAAAGAACGACAGAGAGAAAGAAATACAGAGAGAGAGAGAATGAGAGAAAGACAGAGACAGAGAAGGAGAGAAACAGATAAAGAGAGAATGAAAGAACGACAGAGAGAGAAATAAAGAAAGAGAGAGAGACAGACAGAGAGATAGAGAGAGACAGAGAGAGATAGAGAGAGGGACAGAGAGAGACAGACAGAGAGAGAGAGATAGCGAAGGCCAAACAGAACTACAGCCTTTCAGACCTCCCTGTAATTAAATATGTCGCTGCTAATCACCGCTGACCATTGTCATGGCAACCCACAGAGGGCTAATTAGGGGCCAATGAGAGCTGAAGTCAGGGGGCAGATTGTCAGTGTTGGGTACCGTCTCCTCTCTCAGACTTTAAACAGCAGTACAGACATCACTCTCCGTTTATCTGTTCTCTCTACTGCAGCCTCTCATTACAGCACTGGTTGGTGGGTGTGGCGGGTGGAGGGAGAACACAGCAGGTTCTAGAGTTTACTCAGACTGCTGTAATAAAGAAAGAACAGTGCGGGACAGTTCTGTGGATGGAGATTTCTTCTATTCAATTTAATTCAACTGCACTTCATGCATTACACATTGAGTCAAGAGGTAGATTGTCTACAGCAGCAGAAGGCCCTATCTGGTTCCATCTCTTTTCAGCCAAGAACAGAAGAGGTTGCAGTGGAAACAGAATCACTAAAACATATACATATATATATATATATATGAGACTTGAGTGATCAGACTTGAGACTTGATTTAAGACTTGAGCGTTCAGACTTGAGACTTGATTTGAGACTTGAGTGTCCAGACTTGAGATTTGATTTAAGACTTGAGCGTTCAGACTTGAGACTTGATTTGAGACTTGAGCGTTCAGACTTGAGACTTGATTTGGGACTTGAGTTTCCAGATTTGAGACATGACTTGGGTGTCCAGACTTGAGACTTGATGTGAGACTTGAGTATCCAGACTTAAGTCAAAACTTACTTGTTACTTTGCAACTTAGCAACTGGTCTGATGAGTCTTCTGACACACAAAATGTAGGGTGAGAATATATACTGTATCTAGTTGGTTCGCCCTTCCAGGTAGTATTCCAAGTTGTTAGGGTGTTGCTGTGACATCTCAGATTGCTATGGTGTCTGTGATGGTTGCTTGAGTGTTTCCAGATAGTTGCTGTGAAACCTAATGTGATTTTATATAGAGTTACATTTCTTGAAAATCTGTTGCTATAAGAATTTATATGTGCCATCTCAATCACAGCGACCAATCTGGAGTGGCAGTTTTGTCCATATTGTGAGAACTGGACAAGCCTTACACAGTACTGGCAATACAAGTTAGGACTTGTGCTCTAATAACAGCCTTAACTGTTATAGTTTTCCTAATAAAGTCCTCAAAGTATGATGCTCAGATGCCTTCTGGTATCATTAGGAAAATATAGTGTCCAACATCATTTTTATGTCTACCATATAATACTTTAATATCTACACCAGAGAGCATTATAAATATGCATAAAAGAAAAAAAATACAGGTGATTCCAAACAATTGTGTCCTTTGTGTCTAATAATACAGGGATGGTGGTGCAGGTGGAAATCTGGAGCACTTCTTTGTGTGTGCTTTCAAAAGCATGTAATTGCCAGAGTCAGAGCGCTGTCTAAAAGATAGAACCAGTCACACCGACCACCGGGCCTCATGTCCTTCACAGTGTCTGAAACAATTGGCAATATCATTATCATTTGCACATGACATTTTTGACTGCAGTGCCGTTTAATGTTGGGTTTGAAATCCCTGCCTGGTTTGAAGATCAGCCAGAGTTTGATTTCATTGTTGCTGGTGTGCGTGGGCTTGTATAGGAGTGGGCAAGCTGTGAAATAATGGATTGAGATGAGGCCTTGTTGTAGTATGTATGACATACTGTGCGAGGTGAGCCGTGGTTCTCCAGGGGCGGGAGGGATAATAACAAAGACGCTGAAATTCTCTGCTTTTAATGCGACTGAATACCAATTATCATTATAATTCACTCGAGTATTGGAATGTGCTTTTGTGCAAAAACACAAAAAACAGACTGCAGATTCACTATTCAGCTTTTATTCGCTATTTCAAGGCTGTGATAAATAAATGAAATTCCACACTGAATTCTCAGAACTGTCCTTTTATAATATTAAGCTATGAATTAATATCCATTACTTTTCAACTGCTAAATTTCGAAAATTTTAAACTGTTTCTACTGAAAAAAAAAGATTTTTAGAACTGAATTTAATGCCAAATTTTGTCAAAACTGACAAAATGCATGCCTAGGATAAGGTAGCTTTAAATAACAGACAACACAAAGATGGTAAGTAAGGGAGAGGACACACCTAATATGCAAATATATGGTGCCAGGAGCCTATGGGAAAGCTGTATGAACCAACACTGTAGAAAGAGCACTGACATGTGTAGTATAACTAAAAGTTGGTTCAAATCACATTTTTTCATTGGCTCAACAGGCATTTTTAAGTTTTCAGGTTGAAGTTCTCTGAACTCATTTTATTCAGTTGTACTGGCCAGTAAGTTCACTCAATTTGATAATATTAGTTCTCCTGACTAAAACACGGATATCCCAAAACAACATACCAACAAACCAGAAACCAAAACCTCTAGTTTTCTTTTCAGAGTCTCTTGAAAACTGATCTGTGGGATATGCATGTTGCACAGTTAATTCTAGCCAGAAGTCACTGGTCATGGTCATAACCACTCACTGCACTGTCCACTGTGGGTGGTAATGCCTTCTACAAGGCATGTCTACAAGGCAATTGTGGGCCTTATTAAAACTCCAATGAGCATGATGGCCAATGTTCAAAATCACTCACAACATTACTTTTACTATTAAACATTATTTGTTCAATTTGACCATACCATGGAATTTGGACAGCTAATGCTATGAAAGTGCTCTAAAATACTATAAAATCAAGTTCTGTTTGAAATGGAAAGTCAGAATGTCCTAGGGCAAATAATTTTTTTTAACAGGAACGTTCCTACAGTTCAGAATTTCTATTCGAAAAGTCGGGAGAGCCTCACCAACCCTGCTTTAAAAATCCAAGATGGCTGCCCCACATTAACAGTAGTAAAGGTATTATTATTACGCTGTTTATCACTTATATCATTGAACCAATCACACACAGTAATGTCCAACATCTGCCTGTGGACCTGTTCCAAGAGGTTTAGATGCACATAATACTGTGGCGGCTCTGGGTTGTGTGTGGCTGCCTGCAGGCATGTTTCTGTTCTCCTGTGTGCGAGGATGACAGGGATGGGGCATCTCCCTTGGGAGGGGTTATGCAGAGAGGGTGGGCACCACTCTGGATCTGCCATCTGGGAGACACACAGCTGGGTTGGTGGCCTTTGGGTTATTTGAGCTCTGTGGGTTGGTGGTTTTAGCTCTCCTAGTCTTGTTGAAGACTGTAAGTGAGTGGCAAGCCTGTTAAATAAAAGAGCTTATGAGCGTTCATCATGAGTCTCACGGTCCCACATTTGGTGTCAGAAGTGACCCTGCTGGAAGATATTGAGCTGCTGGCAAGGGAAATCGAACGGCTGAGGAGGAAGACAGTAGACCAACGGACTGGAGGCAAGGCTCTCCAGCGGAGTGGACTCGGACCTGACGGCGCCAGCGGGCTGTTCGGAGGTCGTGGCCGGGGAGAGGATGACGCGAGCACGGTGGTGCTGGCTTCCAGAGCGGATGGCGCGAGGACGGCGGCGCTGACTCCCAGAGCGGATGGCGCGAGGACGGCGGCGCTGGCTCACGGAGCGGATGGCGCAAGGACAGTGGCGCCGACTCGCGGAACGTACGGCGCGATGATGGCGGCGCAAGCCTCCGGGATGGCGGGCTTGATGGCTCAACCCCGCCTTACCCCCTACGACGGCAGCGCTGACTGGACAGCCTTCGAAGCTCAGCTGGAGATCGTGGCGGGCGGTGCGGGCTGGACGGACGCCGAGACGGCAGCCAACCTCTGCCTGGCGCTGCGGGGCGACGCGCTGAGGGTACTGATCGAGCTCCCCGCCGAGTGCCGCTGCGAGCTGCCTGAACTGACGCGGGCGCTGAGAACACGTTTCAGCGACGGAGGTAGCAGCCGAGGTTGTGTCTGACAACAGCCAGCGCATCGCTCTCTCTTCAGTCACCGGGGATCCTATAGGTCTCCTAGGATTAACGGAGTTGACAATTGATGTCGTCAAGGGGCCCTTTCAACAACAGTTCTGGGTAGGACGCATCAACGACCCGTGCATTCTGGGCAAGGACCTGCTCTCACGCGTCGGAGCTATCATTGACTGTGCACGGGGCTCGGTGACTGGACTCCCCGTTGTAACTCGCCGGCTACTTTTGAGCATCTTATGGAGCGTGTTTTATGCGGGGTTCCGCGGTCGTGCTGCGTTGTTTATTTGGATAATGTTTTGTCGCACGGAACCGACTTCGACTCCTCACTGTCTCACCTTGAAATGGTGCTCGGCGCGATTCAGGCGGCTAACCTGAAGCTCAATCCGGCAAAGTGTAATCTGCTAAGGCAGCGCGTGAGCTTCCTGGGCCACGTAGTGAGCGGTGCTGGCGTGGAAACCGATCCCAAAAAGACGGAGGCGGTCCGTGACTGGCCCACACCGCGAGACGCAAAAATGGTTCGCAGCTTCGTGGGGCTCGCCTCGTATTACAGGCGGTTTATTAGGGGGTTCGCGGACGTGGCAGCGCCGCTTCATGCTCTGACTAAGCCTAGTGTGAAATTCCGCTGGTCTGACGAGGCGGAGCAGGCATTCGAGGAGCTAAAAATCCGCCTGTGCAATGCTCCGATCCTGTCACAGGTTCAGGACGGCTCCGAGCGCGTAATAGCATACTATAGCCGCCGCCTGGACAAGGCGGAGCGCAACTATTGCGTAACGCGCCGGGAACTACTCGCAGTGGTCGAAAGCCTTAAACATTTCCGAGCGTACGTGTATGGGGTGCCCTTTCTGCTGCGCACTGACCACGCCTCGCTACAGTGGCTCATGCGTTTCCACGAGCCCGAGGGCCAAGTCGCGCGCTGGTTATCTAGACTCCAGGAGTTTCGTTTTGAGGTTGTGCACCGCCCGGGCCGTGGCCACAGTAACACGGATGCTTTGTCGCGCCGGCCGTGTGTGGCCGCCAACTGCAAACATTGTGCTCGTGCTGAGGAGAAATCTGCTGAGACTGCACGCTGCGCTGCGATCTCCGGGGATGTTACTGGCGCTGTCGGGGTAGCTCAGGTGTCCGTAGAGCAGCTCCGCGATGCGCAACGGGCGGATCGCGAATTATCGTGGGCAGTACATGCGCTCAGTGCGAACGTCACACCGTTGTGGGGGGAGGTGGTGCCGCTGGGCCCGATTGCTAAGGCGTTGCGCTCCAACTGGGCTAGTTTTAGTTTGTCCGACGGCGTGCTGTGCCATACCTGGGAGGATCCGGCGAACGGGTGGCGCGTTTTTCAGGTGGTGGTACCGCGGGCGCTTAGGGGATCGGTCCTACGGGGAGTTCATGGGTCACCTGGGACTGGGCACTTTGGTGTCACCAAGACTCTGAAGCGCCTGAGGCAACGCTTCTATTGGCCTGGGTGTAGAACCGACGTGGAACTCTTCGTGCACTGCTGTGACGTGTGCGCTGCCAAGAAGGGCCCCTCGAGGGCGCCCCGCGCCCCACTTCACCCTTACCAGTGCGGCAGCCCGATGGAGCGGGTGGCCGTGGATGTGCTGGGCCCCTTTCCGGTGACGGACTCTGGAAATCGCTTTGTTCTGGTGGCGATGGACTATTTCACGAAGTGGCCAGAGGCCTACGCGGTGCCGGACCAAGGGGCGGTCACTACTGCGGATATCCTGGTGCGAGAGTTCTTTTGCAGATTCGGGGTTCCGGAAGAACTGCGAGTCGGAGGTCATGGCAGAGGTCTGCCGCATCCTGGGAATCCATAAGACCAGGACGACGCCCCTTCATCCGCAGAGTGACGGACTGGTGGAACGTTTTAACCGCACGCTGGCGGCGCAGTTGGCCATGGTGTCGGACAAGAACCAGCGTGACTGGGACAGGCACCTGCCGGTAGTGCTGCTGGCCTGTCGCTCCGCTGTGCAGGAGACGACGGGATTCACGCCGGCTCTGCTTATGTTCGGGCGCGAGCTGAGGACGCCGGTCTCCCTGGCTTTTGGGGCGCCTCCTGACGGGGGCGGGTACGCTTCGGACACGCCCACTTTTGTCTCGGACCTTATGTCTTCGCTGGAATTAGCACACAGTCTAGCGCGCTCCAACCAGTCTGCTGCCGGACAGAAGCAGAAGCGTGCGTACGACACGCGCTGCTTTGGGGACCCGTTGGCGGTGGGGGCGAGGGTTTGGCTATATAACCTTTAGCGGAAGAAGGGACTGTGCCCAAAGCTCCAGTCGGCCTGGGTGGGTCCGTGCTTGGTGCTGTCCAGGCTGGGGGAGGTGGTGTATAAGATCCGGTGGGGCAGACGCACTATGATTGTGCACCGTGATAGGCTGGCCCCCTATAGGCCGAGACTGTCGGACACTGTGGACGGTGGTGCGGAGCCTGCCGGCCTTGCACTCGTGCCTGACCTGAACTCTGGCTCTTCGGAGCCGCTGGCAGGCGGTGCCGTGCCCGGCCCCTCCAGGCTGCCGCGGGCACGGAGGCCGCCCGCCCGCCTTAATGACTTTGTTTGCGACTGATTGTAAAAAAAAAATAAATAAAAAAAATGTTCTGTTGTACACGGGGTTTGTGTTGGGTTGGTGGGGTCGCCGGGACGGCTGACCCTTGGGAGGGGGGCTATGTGGCGGCTCTGGGTTGTGTGTGTGGCTGCCTGCAGGCATGTTTCTGTTCTCCTGTGTGCGAGGATGACAGGGGTGGGGCATCTCCCTTGGGAGGGGTTATGCAGAGAGGGTGGGCACCACTCTGGATCTGCCATCTGGGAGACACACAGCTGGGTTGGTGGCCTTTGGGTTATTTGAGCTCTGTGGGTTGGTGGTTTTAGCTCTCCTAGTCTTGTTGAAGACTGTAAGTGAGTGGCAAGCCTGTTAAATAAAAGAGCTTATGAGCGTTCATCATGAGTCTCACGGGTCTTCCTTCCTCTTCCACGCCACAATACTATATAATACATATATAATGTTATCAACTGATGTCGCAAGCAAGGCTAACCTGGGGCAATACTAACAATGATAGACTTTTAACTATAATGAAGTAAATGGAATGCAGCATTAGTGTTTAACTTGCATAGTTGTTAAGGTGGTGAGAAAACTTGAACTCCACATGAACTCCTTGCACACTATTAATCCAGGAGTCCATGGATCATGTCTTGTATTGCAGCCAGTGGCACTCAGACCATTTTATTGGAAGAGGGATGAATGGATTGAATTAAATACTAGCAAATTCTGGAAGCAAGCCATCTGTAAAAAAAAAACTGAAGTTGAAATGAGACTGGCTACTACAACAAGAAAATGATCCCGTACACGCATACTCAAAATCTAGAGTGGACGAGTAAACTGAAGGATCTGCTATTAGTCAGAATGCAAATATGTTTAGAAATACTGCAATAGTTTAGGTTGTGGTGTGTGCTGGATACTCTACGACCAGCGAGAAAAAAATCTTATCTGTTACTCAATCAGATCACTGCTACGCAACCTCCGACTGTAGCTCCTCTAACTTTCTCATCTAGTTTCACACCAGCAAAGATAGATATTGTTGTTATATCACAGCGTTTAGCAGTGTCAGTCCTTCTTGGCTTCAGCGAGATGGTTTATATTAAATCTTCAGCAGAACTGGAACTGCATGTGAAGGAAAGTGGCGGGACCCATTTGGCAGCCGTCTCAGAGCCACTGTGTGGGAAGGTCCGCCTGGCACTTTCAATCAAAAGACAAATGAAAAACACTGAGGCACCGTTGAGACACACAAATGATAATGACAATGTTTACAGCGCCAGGATAAACAAGACGCGCAACTATTCTCACTCTTAATCTCCCTGCTGGAGCGAGGTGGAATATTTCTTGCTGTTTGGCCACTTATATGTTTTTTCAAACAGTCCCATAATCAATGTTTTTCTTTGTTTTTTCATTGAAAATCTCTAATGCCATTGTTTAGCATTATTATGTTACTAAAATTGCCATAAGAATCTCACATGGCCATTATTATTATTATTATTATTATTATTATTATTATTATTATTATTAATTTTAATACCTGACATATTGAAATAACCCCTGCCCTGGAGGGAATTTGGGAGAATCAGTATATAGCGTAATTATTTTATCATACACACATGGGTCTGTCTGTGAAAAATTCCACAATGGTATCATAATGTGGTGCAGGAGATCGCTGTTTCGAATCCCGGTCATGCAGCTTACCATCAGCTGTTGGAGCCCTGAGAGAGTACAATTGGTTTTGCTCTCTCTGGGTGAGTAGATGATGCTCTTTCCCCACATCACTCCTAGAGTGGTGTTAATCAGCACAAGGTGTCTGTAACCGAGTTGCTGCGCTTTCCTCCGAGTGAGCTGTGATGCTACTCGGTGGCTGACTTCACATGTGTTGGAGGAAATACAACTGAGTAACAGCTGAATGTGGGAGAATTGGCCTAGCTAAATCAGGAGAAAATGGGGGGAAAATAAAAATAAATTAAGTAAAAAAAAGAAAGGCTAGTATAACATCACAATGGAATAGTATCACAGTGACCATAATGACACAGTCAAATGACTAAGATATAACAAGGGGGAATCTTCACAGTGTACCATGACAATTGCAATTATGACATAACAGTGGAATATAGTAACAATGATCATATTTACACAATGGGATGCTATCACAATGGTCATTTTCACATCACAATGGATTACCATCACTGTGCCTATTATATCATCACAAATGAGTACCATTACAGTCGCTATTCTGACTTGACAGGTTAAAGTGCAGAAAATCCTGATTTGCAGAGGAATTCTGGAGTCTGGCATTTTTGCATTCCTGCTTCTAAAAAGTTTTAATCATTTAATCAAACCTGGACCTGGAATAGTGACCCTGAATCAAGTTGAGTTAAAGAGTAGATCAGCGAATGAGTCGTTCTGATTTAGTAAAAAGGCGACTCTGGAAATTATCCAGTGCCCTTAATCAGCATCACTCACTCGACTCCCCAGGAACTCTGCCCGGACCATCAGGTAAAAAACTCCTGATTTAGAAGATACATTTCATTTTTCATTTGGGCAAAATTATTATATGCACAATGTTGTATATTAGTTAGCCGTTTTTCTAACATCACAGAAATCATTCAGAAACTGCTGTTTTCGCAGCTTAGTTTACATATATGTGGAATGAATGGTACTGTATGGTTTAAAAATTCAACAGTGTTTACATTTTACATCGGCTGCATAACCCTTAATTAAAAAAAAAAAATCATAAAAATGTGTTATTCCATGATAAGGGCACTAGAACTAGATTTTAGTCCAAACAGTCAGTCATGCTCCAGTTCCTGAGCTGTCGGAGATGTAGGAGCGAGCAGTAGTGCTATGAGAAGTGCTAGCCTGGGGCCTGGTGAAGCCCGCACTGCGGCGTGTTGCCCCGGCACATCTGACTGGAATAACAAAGCAGGCTGCTTTCTCAGTGGAGATGAGCTGTGTAACATCTGTAAAAGCACGGTGCAGCACTAAAGCGCAGGTGACAGAACATTTAAAACCATTTTCTCCAGAGGGTGTGAAGAAAAAAAAATCTCACCAACAAACCCTACTGGCTAATTGCTTCTGCCCAAAATGCGCTCATGACTCCTTTCCAAGAACTGATTTGCGTTTGACGTGTTTTTTTTTTTTGGTCTTGAACTGATATGACTTACTCCCCTTCAGCCCTTTATTTCTCATGGTGACTCACTCCTCAGAGAGGAGAATGAGGTATGGTGAGTAGAAGAGGATTTGTAGACTGCAGAGGTGGAGGGAGATGAGCTGTCTGCCTCAAATTCCAGAAGACTCGCAGAGGCAGCGTAACAAGGTCAGAGACATTACGATGTGATTAGGGATCGCCATAAGCAGCATCATGAAAAAATGCAGTGTGTATTTGGACAGATGCTCTTTCGTATTGTTTTGACTCTGTGCTCCACTATTTCACATTTAAAATGACACAGTGACAACTGGGGTTAAAACAGAGACTGAGGCCTTCAATTTAATCTGAAAGCCCTTTCAACCTATTTAGCGGAAACTGAATCTGCAGGCAACAAAACATCTGAGCGTCCTCTCATGCCACTTCTGTTGTTTTCACTTTTTGTACTATTGATTGTCTAATTAGAATAAAGGAATTGACTAATTGAATTTGGATTGGGTGGGACTATATTGAATATGTTTAATTCAAATTTGCTCTATTTGCGTCTAGCAAGTTACTCAAAACACACATCTTAGGGCTCCAAATGGTCCAGCGCGCTAAGCACTGCCACTATGACTGTGAGATTGCTGGTTCGAATGAAACTTTGAGGAAGTAGATCACCTGAGTTCTAGCCGCATGGTTTAGGCCTATATAATGGGCTCATTTGCTCTCAGTCAGTGCTGAGCATTTACGGTTTATCCTCGAATGACATGTTATCCTATTGCCTGTGGTACTTTCTTGTTTTGATCTTGCTTGAAGTTGTGAGGCAAGTAAATAAGTTGACATGCTTAGTAAAATAAATGGCAGGAGTGATGCAGAATACAAATATATTTGAGCATTGACTCGCTTTATACATTTGGAACAGTACAACTTTTTTAAACCAGTATTTTTAAAAGGTATCTGTCTCATGCATGATTTATTTTTGGTTAAATTAATTAATATTTATGTCAAATGTAGTACCACTGCATAAAGGCTGCAATTGTATTATTATTATTGTCATTGTAATGAATTTCCTCATTTATTAGAAGCTTTTAGCAAAGTAGGCTAAGTGGGCACAAAAGCCAAAAGCTAAATAAAGAGTAAATGGGTTCTTCTGTGGAGAAATTATCAGCTGATTTATTGTTTAGCAACGGCTGTTGTTAGATTGACGGTTTAACATTTATTAAAGGAGGCACTGAGACTATTATTCAAATTTTCTGGTAAATAATGTTACAGTGACTGCTTATGTTTTTGTGTTTGCTCTACTCTATCTGATGTCTGTTTAAGTTCTTATTTTTTTCCTGTGCCAGTAGCAGATAATAAAGCTGGGAAACAAAATTCACTCATCAATCAGAGAAACAGCCAAAATAATTGACAGAACCAAAATTACCAATGTGGCGCATCATTAGGAGGAAAGAATGAGCTGATGAACGTAGAAATAGTAGGAATGTCGAGAGCAATGAGACTGGAGGCTATAGCAGCTCAACACATTAAAATACTTGAGTAAATAGAAAACATACCCAAATTCACTTGTGAGAAACTGTTGATGCCAGTATATTTCTGACAAAACATGTTCTATTTAATTAACTTTAATTATCCCCAATGGCTTAAATAGAATATGCACTGATTTATAATAAGACATGAATTTGTGTCAAATCAGCTTGGGTGGTAATGCCTTCCATGATGTATTCCCAATACCATTACACTGTGGATTTAGGAGAGTTAAATGCCCGCCCAGTGTCAGAAATGGAATGTCTCATCCATCTGAAGACCACTTCCACTGATAATACACATCACTTTGCCATGATCAATCTTGCTAGTCTTCAGCCTCACTTACAAGATAACACCTCACAACTTATACAGGTCTTGGCATTTCTAAGCTTTTCCTTCAGGTAATGCTTCATGATCAGTTTAAATACTGATGTCTAGCAACTTCTAGCATGTCATTGTACAATATAATAAAGCAAAAAACAAGCAAATCAAAACAGGTCTCACTATTGTAGCTCAGTATCACCTAAAAATGTATCACTTAAAAAATATGAGTTTCTTTGTTTTTCCCAAATTGAAAACATCTGGAATGTAATCAAGAGGAAGATGGATGATCACAAACCATCAAACTAAGCTGAACTGCTTGAATTTTTGCACCAGGAGTGGCATAAAGTTATCCAAAAGCAGTGTGTAAGACTGGTGGAGGAGAACATGCCAAGATTAATTAAAACTTTGATTAAAAACCAGAGTTAGTCCATCAAATATTAATTTCTGAACTCTGATTTCTGAGCTTTGAACTTTATGAATACAAACTTTTTTATGTATGCATTATTTGAGGTCTGAAAGCTCTGCATCTTTTTTTTAGTTTCAGCCATTTTTTTTTTTTTCATTTGAACTTTACTTTTGAATTTTACTTAAACACATACCAAACATATATAAATAGCAAAATCAGAGAAAATCAGAAGGTCTTTAGGGATCTTGCCTTTTGTGTTAATGGGCTCAGTCATACTAAAAATATGGGGCCTGCCCCCCAATTGATAACTGAAATGTGTAAGCCAAACCTTAAACCTTAAAAAAAAAAGTTTATTTAGTTTCAGTACTTTATACTTAAGAAGAATGTAGTTTATTTGGCTGTTATACTTGCATATATTGATCGTATACTATATGGTTAATGAGCACAGTGTTCATATACAATTACATTGTGTAAGAAGAGTGGTAAAAATAACATGTGACCAGTATACTTAGTATATGTTAACCATTAACTTAATGTAACTTTAATTACATATTAGAAGTTATTTCCTATAAAACAGTGGTTTTATTTATATTTTTTCCCCACAGACAATGGCAAAGTGCAAACACTGTTAAACAGCCTTAAACCAGCATCTCTTCTTCTTGCACCATGTTGGCACTATAGAATGTGATAGGTAAGGTTCTCCTGGCATATGCCAATCTCAGATACCTCCACCAGACTGACAGACTGATGTGAACCCTGATTCATAGTGATCTTAGGCTTGTATGGAGCAGTTTTCCACAGAAACCCACTTCATGAAGCTCCCAGTGCACAGTTGTTGTACTGATGCTGCTTCTGGAGGCCGTTTGGAGCCGTGTAGAGAGTGATGTAACGGAGGTTAGCGATTGCTACGTGCTCCAGCACTCTGTGTCTCCGCCCTGTGAATTTGCGTGTCTGCCACTTTGAAGCTGAGCTGTTGTTGCTTTTAGGTGCTTCCACTTCCATTTCACAATAACAGCACTTGCATTCATTTGGCCAGGGCAGAATTGATAGTGCCACAATCAAAGTTATACAGTTTATCTGTGCTGCTCAGGTTTATCTGCAGAGATCACATGGTTGGTGGACAGGTGTGACACTGAGATGTTTAAAAATCCACTCATATTAGCACAACACACGCTAACACCACCACCACCAGTGCAGTGCTGAAAATGACCCACCTCCATGGTTGCCACATCCAACGAAACTATCCAACCCAAAATCAGCCCAAAACCCACCCTTTAGTAGCTTAAACTAGCCCAAAATATATGTCTGCCACATTTGAACAAACAACTATTTGTACTATATATCTTAAAGTCATGCATAATTTTGTAACATTAGTATTTTTTTTGTTGTTTCATAACTAATATTTTATAAGTTATTTTATCGTTTTATATCCCAGTCAAGAACATTTACTAGCAACATAATTAGTAAAGAAAAACAGACTTTTACTTCTACTGAACTCTCTTCTCTCCTCTTTACCATTTTTCTTCATTGCCTTGTGATTTCTGGTTACATTGTGATCCAAGGAAGATTGATTTTAGTCTGGACACGTTTGCCCCCCGTCATTTTTAAAAGTAGCCCAAAAAACGCACCCCGCCACCCCTGAATTTTCACCCTTGATTGGGTTTTTAAGCAAGCCCAATTTGGCAGAAAAAACGCAAACCTGGCAATTCTGCCTACAACCCAAATAATAGATGTTTTGTGGTGGTCCTAACCATTGAGGAACATAGGAAAATGAATATAATAATGTATGCATAGAAACAGAAGGACTACAGTCTGTAATTATAGAACTACAAAGTGCTCCTCTATGAGCACTGGAGCTAAAAAAAAGTGTAGAAATAAAAGGAAGTGTTAAAAGCTATGGTTTATTTGTGTAGATCTCAGTAGGGCAACTCTACTGCACTCTGGTTGTGTAGGCTATGGTTTCTCACCCATGGGCTTCTTGCCCATTCTACCATCATACCCCTCCAGAGAGAGTTTGACAGGCCTAAATGGGCTGAGCAAGACATTGCAACGTACTGATGGCCTTCTGGGGCCAATAACCTTCCACAGAGTGGGTGAGATAAGCCATATAATATCAAGGTATGAAATGGGGCCAGTCTCTTGTGGTTACGTCAGTGGTGTTAGTTAGAACAGATCAGCTGCACAGATACGCTGCAGAAAATAATAGTTAATAATGAATAAAGAATGTAGATGTTATGTGTTTAGTATAAAACGTGAATACTTTTTAATATTTTTGCAGATGGATGTTTAGATCTCATACTGTGATAAGAGTCCCAATCCTTGTAATTATTAAGGTTATATAATTGAGCTATGACAGTTAATTCTAATGGGTTCTTGACATTTCCTTTTAAATCTTTTAAAGGTTCCTGCCTTAAGTTTTTACTCCTGAAGGTATTTATTTTGTGCTTCCTCATGGAAAACCTGTTTCCCCAATAAAACCAACTCCACTTGAATTGAGCCTTAGTCTCCATTGTACTGCACTGTATTTCTTGTTTCCAGCACAGCCTTTCAGGTATGTGTCGTCCTGAGTCTGGAAGCTTTCACATCTACCTCGTTTTGGTCCAAACCTTCAGACTTTTCAGTTTGGTCTGAACCAATATAGCAGATCTGAAATTTGCTTTAAACCATGGTCCAGACCAAAGGACCAAATTTGGTCAAGTGGGCTTGTTGTTATTTATATGGTTCAAGACAAAAATCTAGGGAAGCTATCCTCACCCAATAAACAATAGAAGAAGAAAAAGAAGCAGTGTTTTGCTAAAATCGGTCTCTCGTTTACATGCACATGAGAATTCCTCTATCGACTGTAATTGAAGATTGTTTATAATCAGAAATAAAAGTATCTGAGGGTAATCTGTAATGTTAATTTGCCTGTTTGACGCTCATGCACTTGTGGAGAGTCAAATTCTGTCAGGGAGGCAAAATTTTGCACAAACCTGACAAAATTCTACAAACCAACCAATGTCAAGTCTAGCAGATGCATCCTATGTAGATGAAGATGATGGAGCGTAGCAAAGTTCTTTAGTCAACTCACTAAAACTGCAGAGCAAAACCAACAGAAAATAAATCCGACCAAATGTATTCAGTGTAAGAAACACATGACCCTTTGAATTAGACTCTGGTCCATGTCAAGGAGCTCAGTATCCTCAATATCAAGAATGGCACGTGTCTCTGTTGACATGTCCCACACAGCCTCTTCTACTGATCATCTGTCTTTATTCTCTGTCCTGTCACAGTGGTAAGCCTGCAGCGAGACCCTGGAGGAATCTATGCTGCCTAATACACCACAGCACAGCAGCACATGCAGCAGGCTTTCCACGAGCGAGCCACAATCCCCCAGTTTGTGGTTGAAGAGGCCATTGGGACACATTCCTCTGACTTGGAAACTGTATTTGTGGGCTTGATTTGCGAGTGAAGGCGTACTACACAGTGGGTCACGCATGAGTGAACGGAGAAAGGGGCACAGCAGGACATCCAGCAAAGCACATTATGCTTTACTCCACTGGGACTTCAGTGTTATTCCAGTGCTTCATAAAGCGAAACAAATGGAAGAACATGACCAAGCAATTTTGGCAAAGTTGAGCAATGTACTAAAGTGCAATATGACATAGTGAGAATTTCAAGCGTTATATTGTTTATAATTGTATAAAATCATTCAAGTACAAAGTACAGTTCCAGGACAGTACAGGTCCTTTGATGATAATGCATGTTTCTTGGTAACATCAATCTACATCATTTATTGAAACCCTTAAACCAAATTTGCTTTCTTAAATGACAATCTAAACATTATTAAAGTTTTACAGTATATACTCATCAACAAGTAGTCATGCCCAACTGTCATGGACTGACATATAATGGCAGCGGGTCATCTTAACTTTGTCTTGGTGAAGACAACCAATTAATACATCCATGGACTGCACCAAGATCAATAATTGGTGATGCAATTTTGCATGATGCCAGATTTTGTATGATGGTCCAGCATTATATTTATAAAGTTGTCATTCAACAGGACAATGATCGCTTGCATGCTGCTGCTGTCTTAAGAGCTTGTCATAAAGACACAGATACAGGTGCATTAAAAAAATGTAATAATTCAGTTAAAAAAAAAAACTCATATTATGTAGATATATTACACACACAGTAATCTATTTTAGGCGTTTATTGCTTTTAGTATTGATGATTATGACTTACAGCCAATAAAAAATCAAAAATCAGTGCCTCACAAAAATGTGGAATATTATATAAGACCAATTGGTACTTTTGGCAGTGTGGGCAGTGTGCCAAGTCCTGCTGGAAAATGAATTCTGCATCTCCATAAACACTGTCAGCAGAGGGAAGC
The DNA here is from genome assembly GCF_023375975.1 of Astyanax mexicanus. Classification (NCBI taxonomy): domain Eukaryota; kingdom Metazoa; phylum Chordata; class Actinopteri; order Characiformes; family Acestrorhamphidae; genus Astyanax; species Astyanax mexicanus. The sequence continues at coordinate 15,440,794 of NC_064424.1, forward strand.
ATGAAGTGCTGTAAGATTTTCTGGGGTTAACACTGCGCTGACTTTAGACTTGATATAACACAGTGGATCAACACCAGCAGATGACATGTCTCTCCAAATAGAAACTTCACACAAGACCTCAAGCAGCTTGGACTGTGTGCCTCTTCACTCTGCTCCCTTGATTAAAAGATTAAAACCACCTACTAAAATTGTGTGTCTGACCCATTGAAGATTTCTGAAGGTGTCCTGTGTATCTGGCACCAAGACGTTTTCAAGGAGTTCTATATTTAGGGATCAATTACATTTTTAGACCTTTGGCACAAATGGCTCTATCATTAATTCAATTTTTGTACTTTCTTGGAGAACTTTTGGTAGATACTACTCTGTATACCAGTAATACTCCACCAGTACTGCATGTTGTTTTGGAGATGCTCTAACCCAGTTGTTTTGGCTTCACAATCTGCCTGTTTTTAAAGTAAAGATTCTTACACTTGCCTATTTGTCCTGATTACACCACATGTCAGAGATACAACTGTAGGTGCAGATAATCAATATAGTCCATTTATCCCGTTTGGGGTTTTAATGTTATGGCCGATGGGTATATATCGTCGCTGTTCAATGAAAAACAAGTATCCCCAAAACAGCAACTTTTTAGGAGAGAGAAAAAACCTTCCAAACTTTCAATGTAAGTCAATGTAAAAAGAGTTTATTTCAGGTAATTTTAAAGTATTTCTATTGTTCTCTTTAAATTATGTAATAAACTAAAAATCGACAAAAATGGAGATACCTGTTTTTCATTGGACAGCGATGATACATGGTATATGTCTACAACAGTTTTATCAGTCTACTCATGCTGAAAGTACTGTTTAAAGGGTGTTTTATCCTGGACTTCTTTTTAAATGAGGCACAGACTGGCATGGTAGCAAATCTGATTATTCAATGTGTGATTTTATTATTATTACAGGTATCAATCTTAAAGTCTTAAAAAGTTAACAAGACAGGTTTTACAAGGATTCTAAAGGATAATTCGGATAATTAGAGGCTAAAAATGATTATGTTAAATGTAATACAACTAATTCTGGTACATAAATCTACTGAACCAAACAGCACCTGAAATCAATAGCATTTGGCAAGGAAAAGCAGAATTTCATAGGATCAGGATTAACACTGACCATGGCATTTCAATCTAGCACATCTGATTCTATCTATCTATATCTATACTGCAGAATATCCAGCTTCTTCTTCTTCTCTGGCAATTTTCAGAGTACAGATAGTAAAGGTGACGACTTCTTTGATGAAGATGAATCAATAAAATAGTTGGAAGTGATCTCTGAAGCCCAGAAGAGGATCAAAAGAACAGAGCTATGTCTTTCTTAAAATATGGATGCGTATGTATGAGACGGCTCCTGCGCTCTGAATAAAGGCAACACTGAAATCTGATCTACTTTTGTTCTCAATCATTTGTGAAAAATGAAATAGCACATATATTTGAAGAGGTGTGTACTTAGGAATTCATGAATGTCATTTAAATTCCAACATTCATATCAACTCAGAGTAGTCAATAGAATTGACAGTGGAGACTTGAGCAGAATACTACTGAGCATCTGCCAAGCAGGTGAAATCAAAGTATTTCTTATTACACCTCTGGATTTGGACATACAGAATGAGATGCATATCAGGGCTAAGAATACATGTAGATAGAGAGGGCACAGAACAAGGAGCTCAGGATTTATGAGCTGAGGGTCAACAATGCTCTCCTCACATTATTACTAAATTTAATGTTGGTCAGCACAGGCATCTGTTGTACATAAGATGTTTAAGTTATTGTTACCTTTCAAAACATTCACAAATATTCAGATCTGGAAAAATTAAGAGACCATGTCAGTATCTGAATGAGTTTTTTCCTGATTTTGCTATTTATAGATATATGTTTGAGTAAAAGGAATATTGTTTAATTCTATATACTACAAAAAAACAATATTTCTTGCAAATTCCAAATAAAAATAGTCATTTAAAGAATTTATTTGCAAAAAATGAAAAATGGCTGAAATAACAAAAAAAATGCAGAGCTTTCAGACCTCAAATAATGCAAAGAATACAAGTTCATATTCATCAAGTTTAAGAGTTCAGAAATCAATATTTTGTAGAATAACCCTGGTTTTTACTCGAAGTTTTCATAGATAGAGATAGATAGATAGATACTTTATTGATCCCCGGGGGGAAATTCTTGGCATCCAGCAGCAGGTTACACAATACACAAAAGTTAAAAAAGATAAAATATAAAATATAAAGATACATATAAATACAATCAAATAAGAAATAGAATATACAGTGTAAATGTACAGTCTTCGTGTGTGTGTGTGTAATGGAGATGGAGAATGGAGGTAGTGCAGTTGAACACAATAGACAGTGAACACCAGTTGATGTGCATAATGTGAGGATAACTGATGTCAGCCAAACAGAAAGTGCAAATACACATTTATATAATAATTTAAATTAAATTAAGCAGTGCAAAAGATACGTAAACAGTGCAAAAGATACGTAAACAGTAGATGAATTAACTAGTGAATGAACTACTAGTGCAAAATATGGTAGAACTATAAAAAGTGTTCTAGGCATCAGCAAGTCTGAGAGTGTGTCCATAGCTGGGGGTGTGTCCATGGTGTGGCCAGAGTGGCCGGAATGAAAAAGTTTCACAGAGTCTTTAGTTTGCTGTGCTGAGAGGAGTTGAACAGTCTTATGGCCTGAGGAACAAAAGACTTTCGGAGTCTGTCTGTGGAGCAGGACTGGGACAGCAGTCTGCCGCTGAATGAGCTCCTCTGCCTGGTGATGGTGCTGTGCAGAGGGTGGTGAACATTGTCCATGATGTTCAGCAGCTTGCTGAGGGCTCTCCTCTCTGCCAGTGGTGTTAAGGACTCCAGCTCTAATCCCAGCACAGAACCAGCTTTCCTCACCAGCCTGTCCAGTCGTCCAGCATCCCTCTTGCTGATGCTGCCTCCCCAACACACAACAGTGTAAAAGAGGACGCTGGCTACCACAGACTGGTAGAACATCAGGAGGAGTTTCTGGCAGATGTTGAAAGCCCTGAGCCTTCTGAGGAAGTACAGTCTGCTCTGAGCCTTCCTGTAGAGGGAGTCAGTGTTCACTGACCAGTCCAGCCTGTCGTCCAGGTGCACACCAAGGTATCTGTAGGATTTGACCACCTCCACGTCGACCCCCTCGATGGAGATTGGCCGCTGAGCAGAGGGCCTGGACCTCCTGAAGTCTATGCACATCTCCTTGGTTTTGGAGATGTTCAGCTGCAGATGGTTCATCTTGCACCACATCACAAATTCCTCAACCAGGCTTCTGTACTCCCTCTCATCATCATTACGCACACACCCCACGATTGCAGTGTCGTCAGAGAACTTCTGCATGTGGCATGACTCCGAGTGGTATTTGAAGTCTGATGTGTACAGTGTGAACAGGACTGGAGAGAGAACAGTCCCCTGTGGTGCTCCTGTGCTGCTGATCACTGTATCAGAGGAGCAGTCCCTGATCCTGACATGTTGTGGTCTCCCAGTAAGGTAGTCAGTGATCCAGGTGACCAGGTGCATATCCACCTCCATCTCCATCAGCTTGTCTCTCAGTAGTAGGGGCTGGATGGTGTTGAAGGCACTGGAGAAGTCGAAGAACATGACCCTCACAGCACCTCCCCCCTTGTCCAGATGAGAGTGAGCTCTGTGCAGGAGAAGGAGGATGGCATCTTCCACTCCCACCTTTTCCCGGTACGCAAACTGCAGTGGGTCCTCAGCATGGTGGACCTGAGGTCTGAGTTGGTCCAGCAGCAGTCGCTCCATGGTCTTCATCACATGAGATGTCAAAGCAACAGGCCTGTAGTCATTCAGCTCCTTCGGGTGTGCCTTCTTGGGAACAGGAATGAGACAGGTTGTCTTCCACGTGGCAGGAACTCTCCCTAGACGCAGACTCAGGTTAAAAACATGTTGGAGGGGCTCACCCAGTTGAACAGCACATGCCTTGAGCATTCTGGGGCACACTCTGTCCGGGCCAGCTGCCTTCCTGGGGTGAAGTCTCCTCAGCTGTCTCCTGACCTGGTCAGCAGTAAAGGTTGGTGGACTGGAGGAGATGATTTGTCTGCCAGTTGATAGTGTTGATGGTGGTGATGATGAAGATGGTGGAGGTGAGGGTGATGATGGTGCTGATGAAGATGGTGGAGGTGAGGGTGATTGTGCTGATGGTGATGAAGATGATGATGGAGGTGAGGGTGGTGGTGATGATGATGACTGTGATGATGTTGATGAAGATGGAGGTGAGGGTAATGGTGGTGGTGATGAAGATGGTGGAGTTGGAGTTGAAGTTGGTGATGCTGCAGGAGGGTAGGAGGAGGGGGCAGCAGGAGAAGGACAGTCAAACCTGTTGTAAAAGTTGTTGAACTGGTTTGCTCTGTCCACACCGCCATCTACTGGGTTGCCGTTGTTGTTCTTGCACCCAGTGATGGTTTTCATTGCACCCCAGACTTCCTTCATGTTGTTGTCTTGCAGCTTTCTTTCCACCTTCTTCCTGTAAGACTCCTTGGCCTCTTTAAGACGTACCTTGAGTTCCCCCTGTACGCGCTTCAGCTCTACCAAGTTTCCGTCTTTGAACGCCCTCTTCTTTTGGTTGAGGAGGTCCTTGACGGAGCTGGTAATCCAGGGTTTGTTGTTTGGAAAGCAGCGTACAGTCTTTGTGGGAACAGCAACATCCATACAGAAATTCAAGTAGTCCGTAACACAGTGAGTCACCCCCTCAATGTCCTCACCATGTGGGTGCAGCAGCACGCTCCAGTCAGTGGTGTCATAGCAGTCCCTTAGGGCTTCTTCTGCTTCAGGAGACCAGACTCTGAATGAGCGTGTGGTAGTGGGCTGCCTCAGTACCAGTGGTTTGTACTGAGGCTGCAGGAACACCAGATTGTGATCTGATTTCCCCAGCGGTGGTAGTGGAATAGCCCTGTATGCATCCCTCACATTAGCATACAGCAAGTCTATGGTCCTGTTTTTCCTGGTGGGACAGTCCACAAACTGGAAAAAGGCAGGCAGGGTAGAGTCCAGCGTTACGTGATTAAAGTCACCAGTGATCACATAGAAAGCGTCAGGGTGCTGTGTCTGCAGCGCTGCGACGGTGGAGTGGATGACGTCACACGCCGCCTGCACGTCCGCTCTCGGCTGGATGTAAACACACACGAGGATCGCGTGAGAGAGCTCCCGCGGCATGTAATAAGGTCGGAGACTCACCGCTAACAGTTCAATATCCCGACAGCAGATCACCTCCTTCACGTACACATGTCCAGGGTTGCACCATCCGTTGTTAATAAACAGCGCGATTCCTCCACCTTTCCGCTTCCCGCAAAGCACCGGGTCCCGATCCGCCCTCACTGAAGAAAAGCCGGGTAGCTGCACGTTAGCATCCGGCGTGTCGGGGGTGAGCCAGGTCTCGGTGAAACACAGCATGCTACACTCCCTGTAGAGCTTCTGATTCTTCACCAGACACGCTAGCTCGTCGGTTTTGTTGGTCAGTGAGTTAACATTCCCCATAACCACCGACGGAACTGAGGGTTTGTACCTCCAGCGCTGCTCCGACTTCTTAGCCTTTAGCATAGCGCCGGCCCTGCAACCTCGGTACCTCCTTCTCAGATCATCCGGTATTGTGTGGACAATGCCCCCACGTCCCGCGGGTCGGAGGGCTAGCAGTTCTTCCCGGGAATAAACACGGTATTCCTCGCTGCCCCGCATATTTACACCAAAAATATCCTTAGGATATAAATAAGATGCACACTAGACGTGTGTAGTAGCACAGAGACGATAAATAAACGTAAAAAAACTCAGAAAAACACACAAAGAGACGGAGCTACTGGAACAGGCAGCCACTCGCGTCGGCGCCGGAAGTAGTATGCATCTTGGCATGTTCTCCACCAGTCTTACACACTGCTTTTGGATAACTTTATGCCACTCCTGGTGCAGAAATTCCAGCAGTTCAGCTTGGTTTGGTGGCTTGTGATCATCCAATTTCCTCTTGGTTTTCAATTTGGTAAAATAAAACTCTAAATTTCAACAGCTGATCATAAGTGTAGTGATCATAATTTGCTTAACCAAACAAATAGTAGTATTTCCTTATCTCAAGCACAACCTAGCCCAGAAAACTAGAAGGTCAAGCCACATGGTTTGCACAGGCTTTAAATAGCACCAAACAGGAAGTGTTGTGATGTCACCTTCTGCTTTTTTAGAGGAGAAAACTGTGAATAAAAGTCCCCTCAAACAAACACAACCATTTGCCCACTGAATGAAGACATAGATGGCACTAATCCAAACAACCACAGATAAGTATGTTTTCCTTCATTCTTATATTAGTTTGTTTAAACACATCTTAATACATTTCTGGCCAGTAAAAATACCAAATATTCAACCATTAATTATTATACTTTTTTATTATTTCTTTTCCTGCAGGTTTTACTCCTCTCCTGTTGGTGGTTAAACTTTAAAGCCACAAAACAGCTTATTCGTTATTTTAATCAACATGTGTCTGTCTATGTGTATCTAAAACATCAGTTTTAAATGTCCACAATGTCCATATTTAGATATAGTGGCAGAGAATAGCTAAATCACTGTAACTAACCTGTTTCAGGATTTTTACAACATATACTAAGTACCCAGGGAAGCAAATATCAAGTGATTTTTGCGAACAGAGAATCTTATTACTTAAAACCTTTTTACTGCATGCGTCTCTATTCATTATTTTCCCTTTTAGCAGCATGAATGTACAGTAGCTCTATTGACCCTTTGTTCTGTGTTCTCAATTCTTCTTCAAGTACACAGCAGACAGGTTGTGTGTGTTTTGGTAAAAACAGAGCCCCCAGTGGATAGGAGCTGCAGTGAGAATCATACAAAATGGGTATGAAGTATTTCTGCAAATGTAAGCTCTATAAATGTCTGTAAATGTTTAATTTAAACAGGCTAAATGTTTAAGAGCGTTGCTGTTAGCCATATAAAGTGGCATTATTTCTCCCTCGTTTGTAACTAAGTTAATCAGTAGAAATAGACTGAGGGGTTTGTTCATTTCAACAGGAAGCTCTGAGAGAAGCTCAAGCTGAGCCATAGCATAGTGTTTATAAAAAGACCTGTATATGTAGAAGTTAGAGTGAAAAAGTGCTTACAAAGAATCTTAAATCATTCTAGCGTTTTATGCATGTCAGTTGTCATCCTTAGTGGAGCTGAATAATATATAACCAGAGCCAGGTACTTCCTGCTCCTGCAGTGGAGGCATGCACATGTTCACTTTACTCGAGGAGAAGTAATGAGAAGAGAAATAAACAGTTCTGCTTTCTGGTCCAAGTCAGACATGCCATTAGATTTCCTTCACCTTCACGCCTTGTCATTGGATTTATCGAGAACAAATTGAAAGGAAGATTTAAGGGCCACTGGGTGCTTGAGATGACCAAGGTGTGGACAGCATGTCATAAAAGGTGTAACAGCCCTTTGATAGTGGCCTGATAACAGCAGGCCTGATAAGTTTTATCTTGAATTTTAGTGTTTGAGAAGAGCGGACTGAACTAATATTTTCATATGCAGCTCTGGAAAAAACTTCAGTTTCCGAATTACTTTCTCTGATTTTGCTATTTATAGCTATATGCTATAAATGAAATGAAATGAACATGGCTCCCAAATTCCAAACAAAATATTGCCATTTAGAGCATTTATTTGCAGAAAATGAGAAATGGCTGAAAGAACAAAAAAGAGTTTTCAGACCTCAAATAATGCAAAGAAAACAAGTTCATATTCATAAAGTTTTAAGAGTTCAGAAATCAATATTTGGTGGAATAACTCTATAATCTCGCAATGTCCTCCTCCACCAGTCTTACACACTGCTTTTGGATACCTTTATGCCACTCCTGGTGCAATAATTCAAGCAGTTCAGCTTGGTTTGATGGCTTGTGATCATCCATCTTCCTCTTGATTATATTCCAGAGGTTTTCAATTTCATAAATTCATCATTTTTAGTTGGTCTCTTATTTTTTCCAGGGTTGTATGTGGCCAATTCTGCACATTTGAACAAAATCGTGTTCCAAAATTCTAAAGAGTTACTGTACGATGGTTAGGATGTTTAGAGCTTAAAGCAAATCATAAGACACGGTTCTTGTTATAGAGTCATAATAAAACTGGAAAATGCATGTTGTTAAGGAAAGGACGAAAAAAGTTGAGCCCTTTAGTATCTGCATTTATCTTGGACTGTGTTCAGCGCTTAACCCAACAAACTTCCACTTAGTCGATTGTGGTATTTAGTGGACCTTGAGTTCTAGCCTGCCTGCAAACAATGCCACCACCAGAACTATTAAAACAATTCCCTTTGGCATCTTTTTTTTAAGAGAAGCGCCACACTAGGCTTGTATTATTTTATATACAGAAATTCCAATAGATTTCATTTACCAAAAAATGCAAGACTGCAAGCTTACTTTAAGATTTAAAAGCTGTTATTTAGAAAATTAGCAACCTCAAACATGTTCTTTGTTTGATTTCATAGTTCGAAGCTGTGATAGTTTCTTCACACTCATGAAAGTCTTCGGTCTCTTATCTTCATCCAGATGGCAAATCAAATGTCGATTGTTCCTCTTTTCATGCAGATCTCACATGGTGCACAGCCTCCTGTGTGCTGGGATGTACTGCAATGCTGAGATGCTCAGTGTGTGCTTCTGAAAGTATTTACAGCAAGACTATTTTTTGTGGCTTTCATAACGACTAGTGACTTAATTATTTTACCACCATCTATTCATGCTATCAAAGCCGATCCTTGCAGAGAGTCTGTGTGGTAGAAGTTGTTAGTGGAACACATTTGGGCTGCCTGGAACTGGTATGAAAAAAAAAACATTGAGAATATTCTCTCATATAGGAAGCTTCTCTGCTGTTTTTAAAGAGCCATGTTTGTTAAATTGAGTGGAAAAGTACCATATAAAAGAAGTTTGATGTGTATTCCTTTACCAGATGTAGTATAGAACTACTAATTGATCTCTGTGGAGTTCTAATTACAAATATTAATTATTTCTCTTCAGCAGCTTTAACTTAGACCATTAGCGAAGTGATTACAATGCAATAAAAAGACAATAGCAGTGTGTTGGGTGTGTTAAAGTTAGTCCACAGAACTTTAATTTCTGATCCAAATGAGCTCCCTTCACAGAGTGTAGGCAGCACTATGAGGAAGTCTTCCTCCAGCCCTCACAGTCATTTATTTTCATTACCTTAATCACTAGATCAATACAATGGCAAATAGCACCCATTCATCTTCCCTAGAAATATATGGCATCGCCGGTGAACACCATGCATAATCGTCAGTTAGCTGCGATACATAACCGAATTAACTGAGCATAATGACAAATGATTAAAAACTGCCCAATGGGGAGAGAGGGGAGAAATGGCTGTTTCTTTGTTGATTGAAACGTGGGGAGCCTTCACTCTAGGGAAGGTTTGGCATTTGTTAGACGCAAAGCTACCATGTTTACAGAGAGCTGATTGACAGACAGCAATCCATCATGAGTCTTAGTCGTGACTGAAGTGGGAGTTAGTCCCACTCGTCTGGATAAACAGTGTCTCCTGTTGTGTACAAAAGCAATGTACATGGAATCATACCCGAGAACAAGAGGGTCTGTAACAGCAATTTAGCTGCAATTACAGAAACTGCATACAGATCAGTGTTCAGTGTGTGTAACGTGTTTCTTAGCAGATGTAAGTATGTGAAATTAAGGCTGTGTATTAAATATATTGTCATTTAGAGACAATAGCTGAAATAACAAAACAAAATGCAGAGCTTTCAGACCTCAAATAATGCAAAGAAAACAAGTTCGTATTTATAAATTTTAAAAGTTCAGAAATCAATATTTGGTGGAATAACCCTGGTTTTTAATCAAAGTTTTCATTCACCTTGGCACGTTCCCCTCCACCGGTCTTACACACTGCTTTTGGATATCTTTATGCCACTCCTAGTGCAAAAATTCAAGCAGTTCAGTTCAGTTTGGTTTGATGGCTTGTGATCATCCATCTTCCTCTTGGTTATATTCCAGAGGTTTTCAATTTGGTAAAATCAAAGAAACTCATCATTTTTAAGTGGTCTCTTTTTTTCCCCCAGAGTTGTATATATATATATATATATATATATATATATATATATATATATATATATATATATATATATATATATATATATATATATACACACTATCTTATACCTTAAATAGAAATGCCACTTCAGACACCAAAAAGCAGAGAGTTGATATTCAAGCATATGCAACAGCAAAGATAGCAGGTAAAAGTTTTTATTTTTTTAACTCTAACTACCTATATCCAGCATCCCTTAGTATCTTTGTCTAAAATTAATATAAGAAGTAGTAGATGTGAACAATCACAGCAGATTACTAGAAGTAAAACATAAGTATGTTTAGATAATCTGGATAATGAAGAAATTTCTTAGTTACTGGAATTGAGGGCTCTTCTACAGGCTCTAATGAGTCGCTGATCTACAGTATATCATGTCTGCTGATCAGGTTTTTTTTTACCAAATGTCTGGCTTGAAGTCGAGCAGTGCTTGTCTCTTATATCAGTCTTGCAGCAGAAACACAGAAAACATATTCCACCCTAAAAACCCTTCTGCAGAGACACCTGATGACAAAAACATGGAGTGGATCTTTGTTCAGAAGACCTTCTGCAAAACTGAAACAAATTACAAACAGAATACTCAACAAAACACCTCAGTACATAATGACCAAATTTATCCACACAGACTACAGGACTGTACAGTATAATACAAAAGAACAGTGTTTAAAGACTTTTTCATCCTTCCTGGGACATTCCAGGATTTTGGTACATTTCAGGGATGGTCACTTCTGAAAATGTGATCTTCAATTTGATCATTTTTAGTCATATATTTATTAAATACAGGTAATAGACTATCAAAAAAGTTTGATTCGTCAAGCTCGGGTATCAAAGCAGTTTTTTTTATTAGATTATGCAATATATTTGGTAACTTACAGTAACAGGGTTGCGAGTAAAAGGGTTGCAAATCTAGGCTAAGTTGTGGTTTACCCCAGGAACAGATGCTAACTGTAAAATTTAGCTATGTATTCAAGATCAAGGACAAACATGGTTATATAAGTATATAAAGTAAATTTTGACTCTTCTCATTATTAGTCTTACAATATGAGTAACAGGGTTGCGTTCACTGAGTGACACACACAACTTGGACAAACATATTTGGAAAAAAACTTGAACATTATTAGAGCACTTACTCTTGGTCTTGCCATGTGGGCAGAAAATGTCCTTGTGATGTCACTTCCTTTGTGCCAGTAGACAAATATTTTTAACTCTTTCTCTGCCAGGTAAAATTCCTTATGGTAACAGGGTTGTGCGCATGTTGTGGTACACAACCTTATAGCATAAAAACTGTAACATGCAATACAATGTAGACCAAAGAAGTTGTTTTCATAAGTAAAGGAGATGCATATCAACAATATACAAAAGGAAGTAATTTATTTAGAGCTTATTTTAATTGTTAAATTTGCCAAAGGAGTTGGTCACCCAATGTGTGAGACAAGAGAAAACGGCCATTTTTTGAGGTGGTGCAAAGGTATTCAGTCTTTTGAATAATATTTAAGGAGCTTATTTTTCCACCAAATTTTGCAGTTTGTCTTATAACAAGTTCCTTTTTCACAAAAAAATAGTCATTTAGATATTTTGGATATGTACATTTGAAATTTAAGTGGTGGGACAGGAAATGTACCAAAATCCTGGAATGTCCCTCCTATCTCATCATTATAACCTCCTTTCATTTCTCAATCCACTGTCCCCAGTTTCAGACTGCAAGGTAAACTATTTTCTTACTTTTTTCAAGAAGTTTTAGTCAAGAGAAAAGTGAAATGAGCATGTCTTCAAAACCGAAGAATGTGACCTAAAGCATGACCTTAAAGATCAGGTATGATGGAGCATGTCTGTGATCAAACTGAGTTACAGTTGCTCTCACAGTAGTCACTGCAAACAAGGTAAGAGAAAGGTATCATGCAATTTCTCGTTCTGTAATGTAATATGTGTATTGATTTGCCATTTCCAAGAGTGCATATCTACAGTATATGTTCTTAAAAAGAAAATATTTGGAGAGATGTAACCTTTCAGTGAACTTTTCAGAAGAACCTTCTAATAGATTTATAGCTGATAAACTACAGCTCTGGAAAACATTAAGAGACCACTTCTGTTTCTGAATCAGTTTCTCTGATTTTGCTATTTATAGGTATATGTTTGAGAAAAATGAACAAGTTCATATTCATAAAGATTTAAGACTTTAGAAATCAATATTTGGTGGAATGACCCTGGTTTTTAAATCACAGTTTCAATGCATCTTGGCATCTTGTTCTCCTCCACCATTCTTACACACTGCTTTTGAATAACTTTATGCCACTCCTGGTGCAAAAATTCAAGCAGTTCAGCTTGGTTTGATGGCTTGTGATCATCCATATTCCTCTTTTTGGCCAAGCCGTTCTTTTTGTTACATTGTCGTCAGAATTTATCCATCTTTAGTCATGCTTTCCCATGTTCTTACCCTGTCACAAACTGCTACACATACAGAGAGAGAGAGAGAGAGAGAGAGAGAGAGAGGGAAGTGAAGAGCATGATTTCTTTTACCATGCCTAATGAACGCGATGATTCACAGCATATGTAAGCAGATTATAGTACTCCATATATTACTATCTTCCTGGCTCGTGTATCTAATTTCTCCCTACCCGCGAGCACGGGATTACATGCAATCCACCATGGCAGGTAACATTTACGGTTTTCCTATCTAGCTAATGTTTTCCCATCAAACTGCACGATTTCTTCCCTCTCCCAGAGAGTGGCGAGTAAACAGTAGCCATTTCTTCTTCACTTGTCTCATGTTTGAAGTGCTAAAGTCCTCCAACATATGGCTCGTTCAACTGTTACTGTAATGAGGCGTTGTAAACATTATTTTCAGCAGGAGTCAACATGACTTGCCCTAGGGGCCACTGTGACTGCCATGTGGTTGTCAAAGTGATTTATCTGGTATGGGTAAACCATATGGAGGACATGACAGGAGATATCACTTTGATAAGATACATTTCCTGAGTTCTTGGTTGAATAAGCACAGTTCAAAGCAAGAAGTATTAGAAGTGGAGCAGTATTAGCTGCATGAGACGCCGATTGAGTTTCACTGTGGAACAATAAGCTCAGGAGATAAAACACTAGAAAGGATTAGCATAATGCTAACCAAACATGCTGAAACATTGTCTGAATGAAAGACACTGGTGGCAGACCTTTTAAATCAATAAAATGTTTCAGATGGGTGGTCACAGCCTAAAAAATGGCAATTGGAAACAATCCAGAAATTGACCAAGATCCTTTTTCTAGCTTAGGAACCCTTAGCTTTAGTCAAAATTTGCCAAAACAGTGTGATGAGCAAAAGCGGGAGGATTAGGCTTGGAAATCCATTTTAAAATCAGCTTCTGCTGGTTTATCTAAGCTGATCTTTGATAGTTAAGGTGGTTGAAAATTAGTTAAGCAAGAGCTTGACCAGTATAGCATATGGTTCATTTGATTTTGGTCAAGCATGGCCATTCTGGGGCGCCGTGTGGTCCAGCGATCTAAAGCGCTGCCACTATGAGCAGGAGGTCGCAGGTTCGAACCCCAGCTCATGCAGCTTTGCCATCAAGCAGCCGGCGCTCAGAGGGAGCAAAATTGGCCCTGCTCCCTCTGGGTGGGTAGATGGCGCTCTCTCCCCACATCACTCCTAGGGTGATGTCTGCAGCACAGGGCGTCTGTGAGCTGATGTATCAGAACTGAGCTGCTGCGCTTTCCTCCAAGTGCGCTGGCTGCTCGGCAAAGCTCGAAAAGAAGTGGTGGCTGACTTCACATGTATCGGTGGAAGCATGTGTTAGTCTTCTAGTGATAGGGGGAGTCCTGATGAGTGGGTTGGGTAATTGGTCGTGTAAATTGGGGAGAAAATGAAAAAAAGAAAAAAAAAAAAAGCATGGCCATTCTAATCATGCTGGCTGACCAGCTTAGGTTTGATGGTCACTCTGCAAGAATAACTTGGTCATCCTTGCCAACCAGCTTGGTCATGATAGTCATGGTGACATGATCATCCAGGTCAATCACCTTCATCATGATGGCCATGCTGGATGTTTTTGTTTGAATTTGATGGTCTTCAAAGCATGTGCAGGTTTGAATAAGCTAGTCAACCAGCATGTTCTTGATGTCTGATTAGCATGGTCAAACTTGGTCATTCTGGTTGTGTAGTTTAGTCAGGTTGATCATGCTTGTAGACCATCTAAACCAGGGGTGTCAAACTCATTTTGGCCGAGGGCCACATTGGCATATTGGCTGTCCTCCGAGGGCCAGATGTAACTTATAAATGTAATAAAATGTAACCAAATGTAATATATGTAAATGAATGTAATTACTCCTTAATGTTAAATAACTCTCAATATATTATTTATTCAATCAAATATTACAGTTGCATGGAAAAAATGTTTGCTTGTTGCTCTATTAACATAAATCCTTTTAATTTGTCATGTCATGAAATCCAAAAACTCCATCAATCAAGAACCAAACTATTCAAGTGAATAGAAATGACATCAAGTTATATTAACTTTGAAATTATTAACTGAAATAAGGCTTAATAAATATAAAATCAAAAATTGTGAGCTGTTAAGAACATAGCATTTCCTCAGATTTAGCAGTTCCTCATCCAACCACTAGTGGGAGCTGCAGCAGCAGCACCACAAGTCCGCAGTCTTTACTGAGTCAGAGCTACAGCCCAGCCACGGGCTACAGGGCTCAGCTCAGCCAGTCTGGAGCGTTTTTACAATTTTTAAGTTCTTCTGTGTATGAAATAAAGATTTTTGTAACCGAATAATACAGCTCTCTACAGTTCATCTTTCAGCCCAATCAGCTAACAGCAGCCGTTTAGAGCATGAGTCACTGCTGGGATTACATTATAAACAGGTCAGTTATCGCGCTGCTAACCTCAGGATGTTTATAACTACGGAGTTTAGTGGACACACCACGGCTGCAAGGTTAGACTGTTGAAGGCTACTGAAGACTATTAAAGGCTATTGGAGGTTATTCAAAGGGTTATTGAGGGCAGAAATTAGTAAAGGCTGGTTAGATAAGTGATTCACGTCCTCGTACTTTGCTGCGGTGAAACTGCGACTAGCGCTGTCCCAGTGATGTTTATTAACGTCATTAAAACAGATTTTGTCAGCTATTGTCTTATAAATATTTACACAGAACTTATATCTCTCCTAAAAAGCGTTTATTTTGGTCAGTAACACTCTTCGTAACACAAAAGGCATACCGGTCTTTCGCCTTGAAGCACAGCCGTCCGTCTGCATCAACTTCTCTTTTTCTGGACATTATGGGATAAACATTTATATGTCTCAATTCCACCCGCGAAGTTACACCTTCCCTCCGGCAGGGTTTCCACATCAATGACTACACTGCCGTGTAGTGGCAGTAAGCCGTAACTTTGCGGGTAATACAATCGACAAGCATTGTGGGAAATGTATTTTTTGGTCAAAGAACGCTTCTGACTTATTTATTATAGACACTAAGATCTTACAAGCTCTCGCGGGCCACATAAAAAGACGTGGCGGGCCACATTTGGCCCGCGGGCCTTGTGTTTGACACATGTGATCTAAACCATAGGTCGGCAATAGGCGGCCCGCGGGCCAGATGCGGCCCGCAAGCAAGAAACATCTGGCCCGTAAGGTTGAACTATAATGAAAAAAAAAATCGGACTGTCCGTCTCAAAAATGCTCTTTATTTAGAAACTTAATTTTCCAAAACAGAAAAATTTATTAAAGATTTTTTGATAGAGCCACGGGCTGTTAGATAACTGCTAGCTTCTTTATTCGGTTATTTTTTTTTTTATTCGTTTGTTTTTTTTTATTTAACAAACAGGTATATCATTAATAGCGCCCCCAATGGTCAGTCCACAGATTTCACCCACATCAGCCCACTTGAATAAATCTGGCCCGCGGCCAAACTTAATTGCCGACCCCTGATCTAAACCATTAAACTCCAACAAAACACATGTACCATGCCCTGCTCAAGAGCAAAGTTGGGCCACCTGTAAGATTTTCAGCAGGAAAGTAACTTTTTTATTGTATTTTGAAAGTCATGGCCTAGTGAACCCTCCACATGGTGAACACTAATGGCGCTATGACTGAGCTGGAGGGCTGAATAAAAGATTTGTGTGGCCTCTCAGTAAATTGCCCCCTCACCCCAAAACTTTATGCTCACTTCTGTCCTCTTGTATGTAATCCATGGGTCAAGCTCTGCTGGCTCTGGTAATTGGGTTCATAAGCTACGGGACAGAGCGAATTGCTTCCAGTCAAAAACTGTTTTCAGTCCTTTGCATTCAAATTGATCTGGTACAGAGCCACCAGGAACTCTATGCTATGGTGAAAGTAGTGCCGACATTTCAAATGTTTTGTTTTTAATGAACCCAGCTCCAAAAATGTTTAAATTATTTAAAATAAGGTGAAAATTCATGACTGATTAAGGCTGTTGTTCCAAAAATAAGTAAAGCAAACGTATACTTACAATGTTTGGAATGATAAAAAACACTTATCAGAGAAAAAATATGATTTTTGTTGCCTTGAAATTGGATCATATCACATGCTAATACTTTGTGGGGGGTTTTGCAGTGTTTAAATTGACTTTTATTGAAACTGGGAAAAAAAATCTCTAAAAAAGGACTGTAGCTTCACTGGGGATTAAGTCTCAATGAGCAACCCTATTATTACAGAGAGAGAGAGCAAGGAATGAGTGGCAACAAGCAGAGTCCTTATCCACCCTTTACCCCAACATCAGGAGGGTGAATCATGTCCCACCAACAGAACCCCCACAACTAAACTGAACGAATAAAGCACCAGAAAACAACCCAGATTCTAATAATCCCCCAAAAAATGAGAAGTGCAACAACCAAGCCCACACGAGCTCTTAAGCCATCTCCAATAATCAGTCACAGTGTTAACATTTTGGAGGTTGAAGTTTTTGCATGTGGACAGTATTATAGCATCTAGATGAGTTATGTGTTTGTAAATGAACCAGGTGTATTAAATTCAGGAAAACTGAATATGACTTTCGTTCTCTTAACTAAGGTACAGTCTAAATGTTGTTGAGTTACTACAGCAGTTCTGTTCTTCTCACCGGCTCAGTTATTAAAGCCAGTTTGTTAAAATGCGCATTGTTTATGTTGATCCACTCAGCCTACGATGTTCTATTTGATATTCTGAATAATATTTGGATGAAGATAAATGATGACTGTACCCAGCTGTTGCATAACTACTAATAGAATTTGAGTTTGGAGGCAGGAGGAGTGTGGCACATGCTCTGGAGTGAGTTGTGAGTTGCTGCTTTGGTGGAATAAACAATGCAATTGCATCTGATTAGGACCAATAATGAGATTAATATATATATATATATATATATATATATATATATATATATATATATATATATATAATGATGTGATTTCAAACAGATGATGTAAACAGCTGATTAATCATGCAATCAGGATATTTTTATGATAATTCTACACTGAACACCAGATATCTACAATCTCTCAGGTTGCACTACTGATTTTTTTGTTTTGTTTTTTTTTATATATATTTTATTTTGTAGCATTTTTGTTTTACAATCAATTCAAAAGAAAACATTGTACATAGCAAACAGAAATTCCGACCCACCCCCCTCCCAGCAAACACACCCAGAAAAGAAAGTGAAAAAATAAATAAATAAATAAATAAATAATAAGTGATAATAGCAAAGCAAGAGCACTATATTGTTAAACAGTCATTCAACAATACCTGATAGAACCACCTCATTAATAATTTGACAAAAACACTACAATACTTCTGTTATGCAGCAAAATTACCTTTAAGATTTGGAAGAAGAGGGTGCAGGTACTGAACTGGTCTGAAAAACACTTCACACGGTTGCAAATTTGAGACATGTTTGCTGGAAATATTAGACAAAATAACACCTAAATCTATCACAACTTGTTTTGCAATGTGTTGCAGGCCTGGAACATATACATTTTTAATAAATGGAATGAAATTGAGCAGATAAACCGTTAAATATATTGTGTTTATACTGCCCTTAATAAGAATAAAGAATTATTGTAATTGGCATTATCTATACCATCATACTACTGTTAAATAATAGTATTGGCTGACCTTGCAGTTGCTTGTGTCTTGTATTAGGATAGGCTTGGTTCAGTAGTCTTATATTCAGAGGTGCTGAAGTAGAATTTAGCCCTAAAAAGAAGCTGTGGTCTGAACAGTGGAGCTGATAAACGCTAAGCACAATAAACATGTAAGTTGACTGAAGCATTGCTGTATTCATTTACTTTTCGTCATGTTCCTCAGAGTAACAAGAGAGCTATTTATCCTCCCACACTCACCACCTTTGTCTCGTGTTGTTCTCCCCTAAATCAATCTCCTTTGTGCTTGTTCATTGTCAAAATCACATGAATAACACAACTCGGTGGGTGATTAGACACCCCTTTAGAAACGTGAAGTTGATGAGTCTTTGAGTTTCTGATCTTTGCCTTGCAGCCACTCTGTGCTCCTTTCTTCCTGTCCTCCCTCAAAGGGCCACAGAAATATACCCAATGATTACACCCATCATTCACTGCCACAGCTGTAAGGTACTGGGAGCAGGGCTCTCCATGCTTCTTCATCACCTCAATGCCTCCCAAAGAGGTACATCTCTGAGTGATGGTGCTCAAGTTAGATCAGATAATAACAGTTGGAGAGGTTCTACATAAAGCAGCTGTCTTCCTCAGAAAGAAATATCCCTGCTGAAATCTGTGCTGAGAGATCTCATGCTGGAGAGATCCTCCTGTGAAGAACATGAGGCATGCATCATGTGAGCTGCATAAATTCAGAACTCTAAAATGGCATTGAAACTGAAACTATGTCAAGTGATTTAGATCTATATTGGATGAGCCATATGAATCAGATGTGTTTCAATAGATAATAGAACAAAACTTTACTAGATGAGTAGAAGTCATGAATTTAACAGTTCATATTAGTTCATTATTTGAATTGTATACAGTTTTATAATGAAGAGATTTAATTTAATTGTAAATTAGCAGTTTTATAGTTCTTCCAATGGGTTCAACTATGTTTAAGTCTTAAAAAGAGTCTGTAGGTTAGCTATCTGTAGTCTCTGGAGTACAATACATAGAATGCACCACACACTGACATCACTCTCTTACACAGTCACATGACACTGTAAGCCAGTCACCGGAATATTGATTTCACCTGTTCACCTCTGTATTTATACACTGTTTTTACTCCACACACACCTTGCAGATTATTGTCTGGTTTACCCCACTTTAGAAAGCGTTTCCGTTCTTTTGTGTTTACTCACTCTGTGTACTGACCTTGTTTTCCTTCTTCTACGACCCTGATTTTTGCCTCCCCTATCATAAACCCTATGATATGCCTTTCTACTTTGTACTTTGGTATGTTTAACTCTTACTGCTGCTGTTTGCCAATGTGGCAGTGAAGAAAAAGGGTGGGAAAATCAAACAAAGGATCTGCTGCCACATGGCATGGCTCAAACAAAGGAAATGAAATCAAACTTTAAGAAACTTAGGAAAGACTTCTTGAAAATCAAAACTTCAAAAATATACTGAGATCTTTTCTCTCTCTTTTGCGGCTTCTTTTAAGATCTCTCTCCTTTTTTTGTGAGCCTTTGTTTCTTTTGAGATCTTTTTTTTTGTGGCTTCTTTCTTTTTTTGTGAGCCTTTGTTTCTTTTAGCATCTCTCCTTTTTTGTGGCTTCTTTTAAGAGTTCTTTTCTTTCTAATCTTTTTCTTTTGTACCCACTGTTACCGGTCACCCCTCTACAAAGGTGTGACGTGAACTGAGGCTTGGCTGGGGTTTTTAAGCTGTGTTCACAGCTGAGCCTGATTTGAACTAATTACCGCTGGGGATTCTGGGACTTGGAGTTTTTTGCCCCAGATCCACCGCAGTGTCCAGGCCCTCTGCTGGTGGTTCGCGGCATATGCCGCTTTCTTACAGCTGGTAGCTGGTCTCAGAATATTTTAACTGTTTTTGGTTATGGTTAAGGTATTTAAAAAACTGGTCATCCCGATAAAAACATACGAAATGCTGGTAAGCTAGCCGGTTAAGCAGCTCTTGACCAGAATTGTGTATGGTGCATTTAGCTTTGGTCAAGCTCGGCCATGCTGGTCAACCAGCCTGGGCATATTTATCATGTCCTTTGGGTAGCTTGTTGATGCTGGTCATGCTAGTCAACTAGTTTGGTCTTGCTGGTTGTCAAGCTGGTCTGGATGAATCAAACTAAAATTAAAACTTGCCATGTGTTGGTCAACCATATTAACCGAATAACTGAATAGCTTGAGCTGGCCATTTTGTTATTTTTTGTTATTTTACAGTCAAATTGATTCATAAGCAAAAAGCTTGATAATTAATTTGTCCAGTTATGCAGTACATTACCCTTGAAATGTGAGGACTGTAATGATTCACTGAAAACAAATGTAACAGTTAAAATACAGTTCTCTATATTAAACTGTAAAAAGATTGTCTTTTAAAAAGTGGTAAAAAAGCACAAAGCAGTTGCTTCCAGATGCAACTTGGAAATGCAAATGAATGGATGCATCAATACCTTAGTCCTGAATCCTGGTTTAGTGAGAAGGCCTCATCCAGCCTCTCGTAACGATTCTCAATCCAATGCAAAGCCTGAGGACTTCACGGGAAGCCTCGTGCTGCAATCTCCGGAGCCCAGCCACCTCCATGGCAGATAAGCACTTTACTCCACTGTTTGTGTCAGCACTAAATCGTCTCTGCGACTGCGTGCACGCTCTAATGTGGAACAACTGTAAAACTCCAAGGCTACAATCTCACCTCCTGTAACCTCAAAAGAATTAACTCTGTGCTGGAAGTGCCCGCGGCACCAGTGTCCACTCTCAAGCTTCTGCTGCAGCAAACAATTATTACTCGAGTTTTTTTTTTTTTGGTGGGTTATAGATCTGAGTCCCTTCACAACGAGAAACCCTTGACTTGATACTGCAAAGCCCCTTTTATTGTTTGTACAGTATATCTGTGTTCTGTTTCAGGAGAAAGTCAAGAAGGTTGCTTTTGAAGTAGCTACTGGACTGCAGAGAGTAAGCCAACAGGAAGAGGCAGACCAGAGAGCCCAGAGAGCTTTCCAACTGCTCTTTTAACTTCTCTTCTGTCTCTCTCTCTTTCTCTCATCTCTGTTGGAGAAGCAGCTGCTAGCATGCGGATGTTAGCGCTCCAAGGAGATGCTGTGTCATGCAGATGACGGGGAGATGGGATGCAAAAAGGCTGATCAGTCAGATTAAGCACATGGAGTGATGTCTAATGAGCAACAGTGCTGAGAAATAGCAGATACACTTTGATTTGCCATTTTTTTACCCCCTCGTCTCATTGTTTTCATGTATTGTTTCTATTCACTTTTGCTGGCAGAGATGTGCAGTTTAAAGGTTGTGTATATTAATGTGTACTTCTTTGTTAACACAAATGTCCTGGCATGAATCACTCTTTTAACAGAGCCTGGTGATACTGTAGTGGTTTTATTTTTTTATTTATTTATTATTTTTTTTTGCACAGATAGAATGTGACATCAAATAATCAAATAAACAAACAAACAAACAAAATAACTGTGCAGGGAAAGTAAAAAAAAAGCCTAAAAGAGGCTTGTACAAAGTAATTTCCCTCTAAGTTATAAGAGAAACACAGAAAAAAGAAAAATATTGAGAAAAAACAAACAAACAAACAAACAAACAAAAAAAAAATAATAATAATAATAATAATAATAATAATAATGATAGTAATATGTAGTTACTCAATATACATAATTACAAGAATATACACAAATACATATTTACTATTTGGATTGGTTATAATGAGAGTAGATCAATTTTAAGCTGTTTTTTTAATTAGTGATGCTATTGCAGATTTTCAAATGAGTTGGTAAGCAGTTCCATATTAAAAGCCCTCTGTGCAAAAGTGCAAACTGTCCAATTGATGTTCTAAAAAAAGCAGCACGGAGGTTATTAGAGGATCTAGTGGAGTAGTGATGAACTTGAAAGTAATATTGAAAATTATTTTCATAACAATCAGGAAGTAGGTTATTGGTAAAGAGAAAACAAACTGACATATTTGAAACTGGTTAATTTCATACACATTGAGTATCTGAAGATTTTGAAAAAGTGGACGTGAGGTTGCATGGTAATTTGCTGAGGTGACCATTCTAACAAATCGCTTCTGAAGAATATGTAAAAAGCTGATACTACTTTTGTAAGTACTAGCCCAAATTATATTACAGTAAGAGAGATATGGATAAATAAGTCTATAATATAGATTAAGAAGAATTTTATATGGTAAAATATTTTTTATTCTTCTAATGACACCAATATTCTTAGATATTTTATTAGAAATCATTGAAATATGTTCTTTCAAGCATAATAATTTATTCAGCAATGTATACACAGCTTCTACACTACTTTTGAGTTCAGAAAGTAGACTAGGGTTTAAAATACTTCTGTAGAAGTTGAAGAATCAACTCGAGCATTTTACTCTTTAAGTAAAAGTATAAAAGTTCTGGTTTCAAAATTAATTATGGTATAAACAGAAAAAATATATATAATTTGAGTGGAAAAGATGCCATCAAGGACAAAAGCTTAGGCCACGCAACAGGAGTCTATAGAGCACTACTTCCTCCCCAAAACACATTTTTCTAAAAACCAAAATGACTATAATGTTATATTAAAATGTTAATGTTGATAAATTTGGGATGCACTATGCTCACCTGTTTCAGCTGCATATATCAGACATCCCAAGTTGCAAAAGTTGATTTCAGGGAGGTTTTTTTTTATTAAATTTAGAGTATTCAGAGGTGAAATGAGTTTTATCTTTTTTCTTTTTGGAAGGCCCTGCCTCTGCTTTCCTTTTTTGTTTTGTTTTTTGGAAAAAAAAGCCTTTATTTGACAAAAATTGACAGTTACAATATCACAAAAAATTGCACAACATCAAAAACATTTCATATCATATTACAATAATTATTAATAATAATAATTATTAATATTGTAATATAATATTAAAAATATAAACTTTTAATATTATTTAAAAAAAAGTCTGTCGCCTATGTGTGCGCTTGTGTGCAGTGCACTCTTGGGGCACTCGTTCTGAATTCCGGGAGATTATATGTGACTCGCGGGCATCAGGGAGCCACTACCAAAATGCGGGAGACTCCCGCAGCTTCAGGGAGACTTGGTTTGTCTAATATGCTCATTGAAAATGTATGTAATGTGTTGGGACATTTGTTTTCAGACCTCTTGAGTCTCTGCACAGATCATCTTCATCTTCGTAATGAAATAAATAACGTAGATAGATAACCAAATAGATAGATAGACAGATTATAAAAAATCTTCATAAGTAAAATTCCAAACTATTTTAAACAGACTGTTTTATTAATTTTGCTGGTTCTATTGATTCTCCATTGACTTCATGTTTCAGCCAGTTAACTACACTACCCCAGGAATGCATTCCCGTAATATTTACAGTACGTGTGTTTGGGGGTGTATATATGTTTGAGTAACCCAGGCACTTCTCCGTCTCTCAAACATGGCTTTATAAATGCACTGTCTGAACAAATACACCAAAATCTATAAACACGCCCTGTAAACCTCTCTTGCCTATGGCTCATGCAAATGAAGAACTGCACGGCAGCGTGTGAAGCATTTGCATTACATTTCCATCTCAAGTTTCAGAGCTTTTTCAGCGGCGGCTTTTACAGAGCTATCTGTGACTTATGAAGCAGGAGGAGATCGTGTTTCTATTGCACGAGCATCTCCTCACAGTGAGACTCGCGCACATTGAAATGCACCATCACAGTAGGCATGGATATATCTCAGAGCTAATGCAGCAAAATCACTGCAGGAACGCTAATTTGGAGGAGGGAGAGAGAGAGAGGGAGAAAAAGCTCAAATAGAGTCAGAGAAATGAGAGAGGGGGAGAAGCAGAGAGACAGAGAAACAAGTAGATGGAAAATGTGAGAAATAGAAGGAGGTGAAAATAAAATGGAGAGAGACAAAAAGGAAGTGAAGAGTAAAACAGAGATATAGAAAGTAAAAATAATAAAAGGGGTGACTTGTAAAAAAGAAGTGAAAAAAATCTAAAAGGGGGAATGCATGTTAAATTTTAGAAATATAAATATCGAGAAATTAGAAGATGGAGAGAAATATTTAAAGGAATAATTGGTAAATGGAGAGATAGAGATAGAAAGGGGTGAATGGTAAAAATGAAGATAGATAGAAAGGGGGTAAAGGGTAAAATTGTGAAAGAGCAATGGAGAGACTGAGAGAAACAAATTGGTTCAATGGTTAAAATCAAGAGAGATATTTAAAGAGAGAGAGAGAAAGAGAGATGGAGAGAGAAAGAGTATTGATGAATACTACTAAAAAAATAGTATTAGTAAAATGGATAGGTGGAGAAAAATGGAGAGTGAGTAAATGGTAAGTTGGATATATGTAGAGCGAAAAAAAAGAAAATGGTGAAATGGAAAAGGAGAGAGTGGTAGAAAGGGGTAAATTGTAAAATAAAAAGAGAAACTGAGAAACAGAGAGAGGGATAGAAAGAAAGTAAAATGTAAAATGTAAGTAAAATGTAAGGTGGAAAAATATACAATGTGTTAAATGTAAAATGGAGAGATAGAAATTGAAAGATGAAGAGAGACGGAATGGTAAAATGGGGAGAAAGAATGTAAGATGGAAAAAAGAGGGAAGAAAGGAACAAAGAAACAGATGAGAGTTGGAGAGGGGGAGAAATTAGAGTAAACAGAAAGAAAGAAAGAAAGAAAAAGAGAGAGAAAGAGAGAGAGAGAGAATGACGGAGACAGACAAAGGCAGGGGGTCTTTTATGAGAGAGTGATTTGTCAGGCAGTGTGCAGCATCATGATGAAGCATTACGCTGAAGCCCTTATGTAAACCGCCTCCATAGCCACGCTGCCTTTATGTAAGCCGAGAGAGAGAGAGTGAGAGAGAGAGCGAGAGAGAGAAAGAGAGAGAGAGAGGGGAAGAGGGAGAGAGAGAGAGAGAGAGAGAGAGAGGGGAAGAGGGAGAGAGAGAGAGGGGAAGAGGGAGAGAGAGAGAGTACGAAAGAGAGAGAGAGAGCGGTCTGATTCTAGTTCAGCCTATAACATTAACTCTGCAGTCAACCTCAGTGATTCTGAGCCCTTACAACTGGGCCTTTCACCACTTCTATCTCTCTACACACACACACACACACCTACACACCTACACACAGACGTCCAGCTGAAGAGGCTTTGATGCACCTGCAGAAGTGGGTGCTCCACACCAAAGAGAAATGTGACAGTTTCTTCTTCAATCTTTTCCCGCGCTTTTGTCCAGTTGCATTCACTCTGTCAGACCTGGTCGGCGTCTCACGACCACTTCTTTTTTTGTCAGGGCTTCCATTAGCACACGGTTGCCATGGCTACTGGTTCCCCTAACGAAAGCTCTCAGCAGTGAGCAAGAATGGATGTTCTGTTGGCTCTTCAGAGATTTGAAAGAGGACTGTACAAGAGGCTGACGTCTGGCCTTCAGAATCAGCCGCCGTCACTGCCCTACCCCCGTTTTAAAGCCAGTGTTGGTGAATGTTCACACCACTTACACACACAAACACACACCTGTGGCTCTTTGCCGGCTGGTTTTAGCCTCTATTATAAAAAGTACACATATGGTCCAACAACATCTGGCTGTGAATTTCCATGCCAGTCTCTTTAGCTCTGATGCTGCAGCACTGAAGCTGAAGTTAGCTCTGTCTGGAGTTCTGCAGGCAGATGCTGCTTGGAGCTGAGACACATCTGGAGCGAGAGCCTCAAACGCTACCCAAAAGGCCAAATATTGCAAGTGGTTATGCAAGTACAGCTGAACAGATTAAGCTGCAGGAGAAACATACGTTTTTAATATAGTTTATTTCTACATGTGAATTTTCAAACTTTTCCTAAAAATTAAATAGGCTGGCTATGCCAATTTGTCATTAACAGGAATGCTGCATTCAATCTAAACTGGGATGCCAGAATTTCTTCAATTAACTCAATTATGTAATTTCAACTTTAAACAGTACTGTCCAACTTCAACATGTGGTCATGTTTTTTATGGTGCTTGGATGCGCAAAATAGAGCATTATACTTTATCATTAGGTGAAAAGTTACTGGATTTCCAATAAAAAACTGAGGATTATTAAAAACTCAGTTGCATGGCACCGTGTGGTCCAACAGGCTAAGCACTAGTTGCTCTTTTAAATCCTGGTCATGTAGTTTGCCTTCAGCTGTCGGAGCTCTGAGAGAGCACAATTGGCCTTGCTATCTCTGGGTGGGTAGATGGTGCTCTCTTCCCTCCTCATTACAAAGGGTGATGTCAATCAGCACAAGTCATCTGTGAGCTGATGTATTAGAACCGAGTTGCTGTGCTTTCCTCCGAGCAATGCTGCATCAACAGCAATTGGAAAAGAGCCGGACTCTGACTTCACATGTTTCGGAGGAGGCATGTGCTAGTCTTCACCCTCCTGGTGTTGTGCCATCATCACCTGTGATAGGGTATATTCAGCTGATTAGCAGCTCAATGAGTGGGACAGTTGGCCTACCTAAAATGGGAAAAATTAAAAATAAAATTATTTTTTAAAAAACTCAGTCGCAAAAAATGTCAAAGTCTTTAGCTTCCTGCTTTTTGGAAATGTTTTAAAATAGTGTACAATTATCTAAATGTTTAAATAGAACATGTCAGCTTAGGTGTGACATTATTCCCAGTTGCAACACTTGCTTTCCAAAGTAAATGATTGCAGCATTAGCCTCAGTAAATGATCTCTGCTCTGATTGGCTGTCCTGTATTGGACCTCATATGGAAGGCAGTACACGGATACAACTCTCTTTAGTATGAAAGTGGCAAAGTTAAACTGCTTAGCACTACAGTCTTAGCAAAGAACGGTTCCATATATACTAGTAAAAAGAGCTTGTTTTACTCATAACAATAGCTATTAAAGTGCAATATATGTAATTTAATTAAGGATTTGTAAAGAACCATATAAAAGATGCTCTCCATCGTATGTCATTATAATATCAAGACATTATGACGCTTTTGGAGATACTTGTTTTTCATTGGGCAATGACATATACATTTTTGTAAGGTTAAGAGATACAGAACTGGTGGAAAGCATGTCAACAGACAGTAATATTTCAAGATTTAACACAAATCTATGTACCACAGTGTCTCTCCTTATTACAATTTAGTGCTGCTTTAAAGTGTGGTAATGGTATAGAAGAAACTTGTTGGGTTGTCAAAAGAACCTCTAAAATGATTTGTTATTTCAGCATTTTGTCTTTATTTGCAGCGCATGACCAATTAATATTTGAAGTAATTGAGCAATGCCTCTTTGTACTTAGTGAAAAAGTCTATAATAAGAGCATTTATGGTCAACAAGCGTTCTGTTCCATATTCTCAGAATGCTGCAGGATTCATTTAAAAGAATCATTCACTAAATGCTACTTAGATAACAAAAAAATAATTTCACCATGACACTGTTGAAAAAAAAACCTTCTGGAACTGCAGTGGGACTATTATACACTAGGTGCTAATGTCAAGGATGATGCAAACCCCAAAAAATATGTGACAAGTACAGAACAAGGGGCTTCACAGTTCAGTGTTGCCTGGCGCTCTAAAAAGTGCTTCCTTTGGAAAAAGAATAAAAAAAAATATTGCAAATGAAATCCTCTTAAATGGTCTCTAAATATGTGTGTGGACTACATGGACAAAAGTAATGGGACACACAAATTATACCCACAGAAGCTTTTATGTTATCCCATTCTAAATCCATGGGTATTCATAGGCCACTAATTTTGTAAGGTTTTCTACAATGAATTTGAAAAAAAGGATTTTTGTCCAATCATCTAGAAGATCATTGGTGAAACCAGACACTGATTTTGGACAACATGGTCTGGCTCACAACTTCAGTTACAAGTTCTACCACAGCAAAATCATCTAATCAGTCCTTTAAGGATGCTGCTTTCAGCACTAGAACAGAAAAGCTTCTTCCACAAAGTTTCAAGCATACAATTGGCCAAAGTGTTAAAGAATTCAAATTTTCCTTCAAGGTCAAGCAGTCCTCTAAAAAAAAAAAAAAAAACCTTGTAGCATTATCCCTCCTCCACCAAATGTTTGGCACAGTGCAATCAGGCAGGTTATGTTCTCCTGGCATTTGTCAAATCCAGACATGTCCATCAGACTGCTTGAAATAAATGTGTGATACATTACTAAAAAAAAATTTCACTGCTCCAGGGTCCAGTAGTAGGTGTACTTTACATCACTCTATCCAATGCTTGGTGATGTTTCTGTCCTCGGTGATGTAAGACTTTCTTTCAGGGCATGGGTTTCTAAAGCCTAGGCTTTAGAAACCCATGCCCTGAATCTCTCTGTGCACGGTTTGGAACTGAAGGTTAAAGTTTTGGAACTTTACAGTATTTGACTTAGCAGAACATTGGCAACTTTCATGCACTATGCTCCTCAGCATTCAGAGACTCCAGTCTATGTGGTCTGCCACAGTTCAATAGTACCACTCACAGCTGATGGTGGAATATCTAGAAATTTGTAAAGATTTTTTAATAAATTTAACTGACTGACTTGTAATAAATCAGTACTGAAATGTAAACTTAAATGTAATACATAAAATGGCAATGTAAGCTCTAGTTTTAATTGAAATGTTTCACTCATACATGCAAGCTTGAGCTTGAATTTCAAGTTCAATTTAAATCATTCCATTATCATTTGCAATTAGGTAGACTTTTATTGACATCTCTTTTACAAAGAATGCTTCATAAGTAGTTTTAGTCAAATTAATATTTCTCAATATAAATTAAATTAATGGTTCATGTGATCATGCAACAACTGTGATAAGATTATAATTAATATTGTTCAACTAATAAACATTTGCAGTCAAAGATAGTGTGCTCGAAATGTACATTTTAAACTCACAATCACATCAGAAATATGCCAAAATGTAAATGTTCAGAAGAAAATGAACATTTTGACCCCAGTCTAAATACTTGTAATAAATTCTGTTATATAAAATAACCTGTTTAGCATGTACCAACAGACTAATGATTAAATGATTAAAACATCTTTAATGATACATGTTACTCATGTGGTTCAGGCATTACCTTTAAAGAATATTATAAATACTCACAATTTTTAATGAAAATACCATTGCTGAGAAGAAGCATGCAAGTCTTACCTCACCATGTACAGTAACATCTGAGAAAAACACATACATGGTCATACTGGACGGGAATAAAAGAAAAAAAATTACCCCAGGACCCCCAGAGAAACTAATCCCGTCCAGATAGGGCATCCACTTCAGCTACAGCCTAGGCTTTAGAACGTGGCTAACATATGTCTGAGGTGCTGGATAGGGTAATTTGTTGCAGAGCTGATGAGGTGGATGAGAATAGTAATGGCGACTTTCACACTCTGAAAATGACATTTCAAACACATCGTCATTGAGCGCAAATGTAGCAGAGTGGAACAATTTAATTCAAACCTATGATCACGTTACCATGTTAAATATTAGGTTTTCATTTTAATTAGGTACTGACGTGTTTCCACACACCTACAGGCCTTTATTATAGATGTCCACAGATTGCATCACATGCCTGTAATGACAAGCACTTATTGAGTCAAGCGTCTGAGGTCTCACAGGAAGCCGGTTGAGAAGAGCGTGGTGGCCGACCACTTTCCCTCCTTGAGTGAGGATATATTAGGCGCTTGTTCAGGGCATTAAACGCTCGGCTGCTTCTGAGAGGGAGCCGTGTTCGACCCCCTCGACGGCGATGATTAATGCCGTGTGGATGAAGTGATAACGGCGAGGGCCAGGGGCGGAGGCGTGGGAAGTGGACTTTGACAAGGGGGGAACATGGCTGTGCTCTGCTGCGCACAGCTGCGCCAAGTCAAGTGGATTCGCTTCTAAAGGAGGGAGAGAAGGAGGGGAGGAGGGAGAGAAGAAAGGAGGAGAAAGAGAGCAGGGAAATTTTTCTGCAGATGTAAAAACATGGCCACAGAATCACAAACAAGGTTTAGACTCTATGTGTGACTGTTGTTCAAGAAAATCAACAGATTTGCTGTGTTTTTGTCCCTCTTTTTTGTGGTGCGTCATCCAGTGTCCAGTGTTTGAGAGCAAAGCGTGAGCTAGACTGAGCTCGTGCACGAATATGAGTCTGCTGGAGAGAGTGTTAAATGGTCAATGAAGAGAGTCTGTGCACTAGTCTGAGTGTGGCTGACTAATGCAGCAGTGAGTAATATGAACCACTCTTAGATTATAATAACTGAAGAGCTCTTAGTCTCAGTCTATCTGAAAAACACGTGGAAGCTACACAGCGCCCTCTAGTGGAGAACCTTCACACTTGTGTTGTTTATGAAATTGTTGCCATGGCTGTTGGTTGTAGTTGAATGCTGTTGCATCACTGGGTGAGAATACAAACTAACCTGTTTAGCATGTACCAGCAGACTAATGCATGATTTAAAAGTCTTTAATTATACATTTTCCTTTCCCAGTGACACAAATGACAAAACAGAGAGAACACATTTTCCTCTTGTGGTTCAGGCAATACCTTTAAAAATAATATTATAAATACCCTGTTGCAGAAGGGGTACCCACTATATTCACTACACGTCACTGATTAAACACGATATTTAATCCCTTCTGCACACAGAAATGATTCCGCTTTCAGTTTAGAAACAAAATACTACTGAATGCCGCTTTAAATAAATGTCAAAAATGGAACTATCCAATATTTAGATTTTAAATCATGTCAAATACTATGCACCACTTACTGCAAAGATACAAGATCAGTTATATAGTTCACTGAAGCTTTCAGTGAGTAACTTCTAATAACTCACATACCACACTTTACAGTTATTTCACTGATCACAGAACACAGTGAATTGTAACAGAAAAGTGCTTTGCCTGAGCTCTTTCCTGTGCAACTGGGTCCTAGACTTCCTGACCAACAGGCCGCAGTCTGTGAGGATTCACAACATCTCCTCCCCCACCATGATCCTCAGCATTGGCTCCCCTCAGGGCTGTGTGTTGAGGCCCCTCCTGTTCACACTGCTCACATTTGACTGCTCACCTCTCCATCCAGGCTGTCATATTGTGAAGTTTGCGGATGACACGGCAGTGGTTGGATGCATCTCGAACAGAGATGAGTCCAGCTACAGACAGGAGGTGAAACACCTGGAGGGTTGGTGCAGAGAGAACAACCTCTACATCAATGTAAAGAAGACAAAGGAGATGATTGTGGACTTCAGAAGGGGCCAGCATGCCCACCTCCTCCTGCACATTGGAGGATCTGCGGTGGAAGTGGTCGACAGCTACAGGTACTTGCAGGGTGTGCACCTGAGCAGCAACTTCACCTGGAGCAACAACACATCCACTCTGGTCAGGAAGGCACATCAGCGGCTCTACTTCCTCAGGAGGCTGAGACGAGCTGGACTCGGGAGCGCAGTCCTCTGCTCCTACGACAGATGTGAGGTGGAGAGCATTGTGTGCTCCAGAATCAATGTGTGGCATGGAAGCTGCTCTGCTGCAGACAGGAAAGCACTGCAGAGGGTGGCTCGCCAGCACCACGGACATCTACACCTCCAGATGCAGGAAAAGGGCCACCTGCATCAGGAAGGATCCCACCCACCCAGCACATGCACTTTTTGTCCCGCTCCCCTCAGGCCGGAGGCTGCGGAGCATCAAGTGCAAAACAGCCAGACTCAGAAACAGCTTCATTCCGGAAGCTGTAAGACTCTTAAACTCCACCTAACAACTCACTGCACCGTCACTTTACAAGGACAAATTACTGTTTACAAACACTGTCATCTTAAACTGCACTGAGACACTTTATCTTGTAGTGCTCTAATTCCATTATCATGCTGCTATAGCAAACTTGCACTCTGGAATTCATGTTGCTGCTACCTGTCCTCCCTATTTATTTATTTATTTATTTATTTGGTATTTATCTTTATCTATTTTGTATATTCTATTTTGTTGTATTCTTTTATTTTGTCATCTTATTTTATCTATATATATATTTTAACAACAGCTCTTGGGTGTAAACTGGATCGTAAGATCACAATTTCGTTTCGTTGATGCTGGAGCACACATCTGTAGTAGGAGGTGAGGACTGCGCTCCCGAGTCCAGCTCGTCTCAGCCTCCTGAGGAAGTAGAGCCGCTGATGTGCCTTCCTGACCAGAGTGGAAGTGTTGTTGACACATGTGATGCGAATGACAATAAAATCTCCTTGAATCCTTGTGTAAGGCTTAATTATTCCTTGTACAGTGCCTCCATCTGGTGGTGAAATGCACACAACATATTCAGTCACACTGCTGTATTAACTTACTTCACAATATATTAAACATAGAATAAAATTACATTGACTTACACTAAAATCTAATAAGGTTTTATTTCTTCTCCCTCTTATTCTTTCTCTTAAACCTGCAGTTGTTTTTTAAAGTTAGGATTTGTTGTTTTGTGTAAATACACTGACCTGACAATCTTTACATGAAAAGTGGCTGTTTGGTTTAATGTAAGATGTAGGACGATTAGGATGTTGTGCTCTTTAGCTGGCTGAGGACTTTATTTTATGCCTTAAGTTTTAAGACCATGGCTATGTTTATGTGTGTGAAGATAGGAAGAACTTAATATCATATTTTTACATGCATATTGAAAATAGATGAATGAAATCAGTCAGTGAAAAATAAAAAGTCAGTGACTATAAACATTCACTTTGTCACTGGATAATTTCCAGTCTATAAATACTAAAACTGGGATGAGACTGGTTTAAAAATTGATATTGCAGATTCCCCAGGTCTCCCGGAAGTTGCGGAAGTCTACCGCATATCAATGTCAATCCTGGAATCTAGAACTACTGGCGGAAGAGTAAACATAAACGTGCACGCAGGTGACACAGACTTTTTTTCCCAATGCCGTGTGTGAAAGAAAGGGAGAGGGAAAGAGAGGAGCTCCCTGGTGTGCATATTAATGACGTTCATGCAAAACAGAGAGGGTTCTGATTGGCCTGTTCTCTACAAAAATGAGTCAGCAAATCAGTTTTTAGTGTGGGCGGGCAGTGGACAGAAGGAAATGGCCTATCATGGATCCCATCAAAAAACAATGAAAAATGAAAAAACTATAAGAGTCTTGCCCGCTGTACAGTTTGTAATAGTGATTTTAGCATTGCCCTTTGGGGACTAAAGGATTACAAAAGGCATGTTGAGGTGACTTAATGTGACATATTTCTCAAACAAAAAATGTGTTGGAAAAAAATAAGTAAAATTATATAAAATAAGTACATATGATTGATGACAAATTATTGGCTCATGGCAGAAGGCAGAGATTAAAAGGAATTGTAATTTGTCATTAATTTCGACTGAATTCAATTTCAGACAGGATATCTTAACAATGCATATTTTGAAACTTTGACAATTTTATGGTGCCTTTTAAATTTTATTACTTTCTTGAAATCTACAAGTTTCCATCTAAGTGGAAACTGTCATTTAAAGAAAGCTGGGCTCTGCCATATAACTGAACAATTTCTGTTAAAATGAACTTACTTTCTACCTCACTGGTTGTGTGTGCATGTGAATTAACTACAAGCTTGTGTGAAAATATATA
Source organism: Astyanax mexicanus (assembly GCF_023375975.1). Classification (NCBI taxonomy): domain Eukaryota; kingdom Metazoa; phylum Chordata; class Actinopteri; order Characiformes; family Acestrorhamphidae; genus Astyanax; species Astyanax mexicanus. The sequence goes on from NC_064424.1 coordinate 15,474,572, forward strand.
TATTTTCAGCCTAGATTTAAAGAATTAAAATTTGTCCCCGAAAATAACAGGAAGGATATTGGAGATTAGCTTTATAAGAGAAAGCTCTTCCACACCTGCACTGTTTTTATTTTGAAAGCTGGGATCTGACTGAATGATGCATATTAGGGTTTAAGAAGTTTCTCAAGATAGGCCAAACCAATCAGGAGAAGTGTTTTATTATCAATGTGAAATTTAACTAGTAACCTGTATAGGGATGATAGACTAAGACTAACAATGTAATAATGAAGATTTAACAATGTAAATGGAGTGCGTTTTAAACATGTGAAAGTCAAAGATGTTGTTTTTTTGTCAATTTTTCACATGTACTAGTCATACACAGTAATTAAAATTTCTTACCATCCTCATTAATGATATGACAAGACATTACTAACGCTAACACATAAGACAGGATAACAAATAAAACAGGCCTATCCCAAACACTGACAATAACAGTAAAGTGCACAAGTACGACAATTAGACAGACCTATCTAATATTTAAGTAAATAAATTAGGTACATAAAATGTGCAGTGGTGAGGATTAAATAAAATGAGTAAACAATAGAGACTGAAAAACAGTATGGAATAAGAGATGGGTATTCACAGTGTAAATGTCATAAGTAGCAGCAAATTTAAAAATAGTGCAAAGACATAGACAATTATGTGCAAAGACAGAGTCTTGAGTGTGCATTCTGTTATATAAGCATTGCACTTCCACAGATGAAGTTGGTCTGTTGGACAAAAGTGACTCTAACCACTGCAGACATCCAAAGCCTTTCCCTCTGTCAACACACTCGATTCACTACCTGTGTTTAATTGAGTATTATAATAAATACAGACTGTGTTGATGTGTTCTTATGACAAATCTGATCCATCTATTTTCATAGGTAAAAATCTGATCTGGACATGAACTGCGTGTTACTGCAAGGTGTAAACAGGCTCACCATCATGGCTGAGTGAATTTGGTGTCAGGGTAAGATTTGATTTTCTATTAAGCCACGCGTAAAGGTCAGATCTCTGCCCTAAAGCCCCCTCCTCCAGCCCCTGTGGGGGCAGCTGGGTGTAACTGATAGACTAGCAGTCACCTCCTCCCCATATGGAAGAGTCTTCTGACACAGCTGTTCTTAGCCACCATGTGTTCGGTGTCGGACAGCGTGGAGGACAGCAGCTGACGCGCACCATACCCGTCTCCTCCATTGTCTCAGAGTCAGGGTCTAGACCTGGAATCACAGCTATGTACGGGTCCACACTTGAGTTTCTTCAGCTGTTAAAAGTTATTTCACTTCAGCTTTGTGTGGAATGTCTTTGTGTGTGGAAAGCAGATGTATGTAGCCTCTCAGTATGTGTTCAGTACTTTTAGTTAGTGGCAAAACTGTGCCATATTAGTTTATTGCTGTTTCTGTTGTATTTTCATAATACACTGACCTAACGCTTTTTATGTCATCTTAGTAGGTATAAATGTGCAGCTTTCTATTTGTGGAGCAAGATTATGTTGATATTTCAAAGTATCACAATATTTTGTTCTGTCATGTTTTGACCTTCTTTTTTTTTTACATGAGTTGTTCTTCATATTGTGTCTTAGCCCTATCCAGGTGCGATAAGTTTGTCAGGGGCGCATGTGTGAAAAAAAATCACACTTCTACTCAGTGATGAAACTCTTGCATCCGGACTGCAATTGAAAAAACAATTGAGTTTTTTGGCTTTCTCGATCACATGACATCGAGTTCAATAGCTCCTCCATTTCCACTCACTGTTGTGAAACGCACACCCAAAGTGCAATTATGGTGCGCAGCAGTGGACAGAAAGCTATTTTATTAAATGTGAGGTGACGAAACTCAGAGAAGTGCATCCGGACGGGACCAGAATTACTGGAGGACCATGGAGTCTGTAATTTTCTCAGAGGTCGTTCTGAACAGAAATAAAATCACAGAGGACCCCCCTATAAAAGAGAAAAAGAGAAAATGAAGGGCTATAGTCTGATGATAAATAGGTCAAAAGGAAAACATCAGAAAGATTTCATTAAATATTTTTGTTGATAATTTTTTTTGCAAAAGAGGGTCTGTATGTTAATAACATCTATTCTGGTTGGTTAAAAACTTCAGGGGTTACCTTAGTTATTAGCAAAACAATTCCAGATTACTTTGCATTTGTTTTTTGCTGTATGCTTGCCAACATATACTGTCTGATTTGCTGCTTTTTATTACTTTTATTACTATTTTTATATTAGGTTTAACTATGAATCTTTCCATTAGGGTTATTAGAACAAGACATAAAAAATATGGTTGCAATATTTGTTTTGCAATACTTGTTTTCTTACATATTTCATATAATTAATGGCTTACATATGAAGATTGTTTGCAGACAGTGAATCATTTTGTATTGTGTTCAGATCTGATTGGATAAAAATGTTACAAATATGGTGTGTTTTTATAATATGACACAAAATATATCCCTTTTGCTTACAGTATTGCATAAGATTGAATTGTGTCATCATGCATAATGTAATACCAGTTTCTTGTGTGTGTACTGCTCTACTTCTCATTTTGTAATATGAATGTACTGTACCATTACTGTACACATTTATTTAAAGAACCATTTTCACTGATACTGTATAAGCTATCATCCTTTTTTGCTGTATTTAGTCTTTTTAAATGCCTCTTCTCCTTTATTATATAATGATTTGGCATTTTCCATTTTCCCACAGTGAACACAGTACAGTCAGTACAGTACAGCTCTCTGCAGAGCACAGTCAGCAAATCCACCCACTTACACTCAGCCTTTTTTTTCAGAGCCATGAATATTTGATACTGTCAGGGTGGGGTGGAGATACGGATAGGCCCCAGGCTTCACTAATGGGAATCCCCCTCCCCTGCCTGAGCAGACACACTGAGACACACACGTGCAGACTGTCTCACTGCCCCTCACCAGCAGACCACAGCTCCAGCATCCGGCACACCCTGAACTCGGTAAGACTGTTATACTGCTTTTGTGTGAAAGAGTGAGTCTCTGTTTTTAGATAAACTCACTTTAAATAGAGTAAAAATGTTTAAATCAGCTGTGGGAGAGAGGGAACAGAGTGAAGGGATGGAGAGAAGGGAGAGTACTAAGTGACAGACATGCAGATGGAGAGAACAAAGGAAGAATCAGTGAAGGAGAGAAAGGGCGTGCAGCAGAGGATCTGCCTCAGACTTTAAAATTGGCTGAGTCATTTTCACACATGCTTAGTGTATCTCAGCATCTAAAATATCAAAGCTTTATTTGACTTATTCTGTATAAAGTATTTGTAATATTCTGTATTTTCTCATAATCATGTTTTAAAAGGATAACTATTAGATTGGACCTTGGTCAACCTGTAACAAAAGCAATTTCTTTTTACATTATTATCCCAGTTTGTGCTCTTAAATTAAATCAGTCAATCAAGCTAATAGAGTGAATGGATAATGTATTTTTTTATGTCAGTGCCATGAAATAACCTCATTTTAACTGAGTTAAAAAAAAAAAACTATTTTAAGTCATTTGTACTTGCCTTTTTTGATTATTTTGTTTTTATCTTGTGTAAATATTTCAGAATGAACTGACTGAAAAGAATGATCTGAAATCAGTGGGCAATATTCCAATATTTTATGGAATTGTTATTAAATGTTTTTGACTGAATTTTGTTATCATGCATAAAGAACACAGACAAACTGCACTGTATATTAAAAAAAGTATTATTATATGATTATTTTTTATTTAAATCACAGTACCATACAAATTATTAAATAGTATATACAGCAGTTTTTTAAATTCTGCTGCTATTGATGCATTTTGTCAGCATGTCCAATATCCCACATCAAATATCCCATTTCATGCATCATATAATTGTCTTTAAATATCATATGATATGTATGGAATAAAATATTATATAAAGGATTACAATCTTATGTGTAATGTATAATTCAAATTCTAGGGCTTGTAGTGTACAGATGTCTTCTATTTTATTTAGCTCTATTCATTACAAATAATTTCACTGAAATCCCCATTGTCCAGCTAGTCTTTTTAATTGTTACACATTTAAACAAAGTGGGTTCTTTCCACAGTACACCAATAAAGGAAATGCTAAAAGAAAATATATGAATGGTTCTTTAGAGCACCAAAAGGATTCCACTAATGTTATAAATCATTTTCCCCAGAAAATAGGTACCTCTATTCTAATTATGTTAAATAGATAGACTGCTGCACTTTGGGTGGGGCTGATATGTGTAGTCTATACATAGTGAATGTACAGTATATTGTATGGTGTATTGTGAGTGATTTACACTAGAGGTTAACACCACCCTACTCCTCTGGACGTCTCCCTTCTGTGGGTTTCATTTCCAACCCTTATCTAAAAATATCATTCTGCTAATCAGGGTCTTTGAGGGCAATGGTTAGGATGAATCAGGTCCCTGATAACATGGTCATGTAGGGCCTGTATGGGAACCAGAATGTTTTGTTCACAGTTTCCATGCCGGCCCCATTGGGGTCAGTGATGGGAACAATGATGTTCACTACAGTAAAAACCCTGGAAGCCACCCAGCCCAAATTCCACTCATGTGAGCCCCATATGAGCAGGGCTTGGGTGTGGTTGATTGGAGTGTGAGGTGAAGTTTGCAGGAGGATAGATCTCCAGGAGTAGGGTTGGTAACAATACAGAAGTGTACACTGTGTATTTGATTTGTACTGTGTAGTTCATGCTTTATGGTTAATGTATTTTTAGATCCAGATCTGCCATGGCTGACAAACCCAACATGATGGAAATCACAAGCTTTGACAAAGCAAAACTGAAGAAGACAGAAACCCGGGAGAAGAACCCATTGCCAACCAAGGAGGGTGAGTGTCTCAAGACAAATATGATAAAGCTTTGGGTTTCTGTTTCTTTGATTAAAGCAGCTGTTCTTAAGATTTCTTAGTTTCAGTAGAATGCAGTAGTATTCCAGACAAAATATTCTAATGAATGGCATCATTGGGCTTCTGCTAATATTCCTGCAAAGCTTAATATATTTATTGAAAAACAAGTGTTTGTGGGCAAAACAGCTTTTGCTGGTTAGCTGATCAACCACAGTGCTGCTAATGACACCATTACAAGAGCTACTGCACATATGAAGATATCAGAACCACAAACTCGAGGAGATGGCAGTTTGAATCCTGTTCATGTAGCTTGCTATCAGCTGCCAGAGCCCTGAGAGAGCACAATTGGCCTTGCTCTCTCTGGGTGAGTAGATGGTGCTCTTTCCTCACATCAGTCCTAGGGTGATGTCGATCAGCACAAGGTGTCCTCAATGCTGCATCAGCAGCAGTTCGAAAAGAGGCAGAGTCTGACTTCACATGTTTTGGAGGAGCCGTGTGCTAGTCTTAGTCCTAATGAGTGAGTTGGGTAATTGGCTGTGTAAATTGTTAAGAAAATGGGATAAAAATAGAAATAGAAATAAAATGATGAAAACTCAATACATATGAATTTAAAAAGAGCACAAAAGAGTTCTTGATAAAATCATCAGATTCATCCACTCTGAACAGAGATCACACATTTTATAAGCATGCTTACACATAAGCAATGACACGTCCTCAGCAAAATCTTATAGACTGTCACTTTAAGTTGCAAAAGCAACTTGCAATATAGCAAATATAAATTTCTTCAGAGCAGTTAAATAAGTAGATTAATTAAATACTGCACGACAGTCTGGCACACCCAATATGACTGATATTCCACTCCAGTAAAATCTACCAGCTAGGCACATGTAAGAAAGCACATGCTAAGTAATTACAAGCATTAAACAATAAGTGAAGCTAAAAAAGGTGTGAAACTGACAGAGATAAGGGCACACACATAACGGCATTTAATAGAAATACTGTTGTTTCTGCTTCCCCACGGAGCCACTCAAATCTAATCAGCTCTGTGCTGAAGCTACACAATTTGGAAGTGGGGCGTGCACATCTGTGGCCCACTTCAGATGCAATCAGTGTGAAATCAGCTTGCTCCAGCTGCCTCCTTCTGCTGTTTCTTCATGCTAATGCAACTCAGCACGGAGGCCCATTTGTTGAAGTTTAGCCCCCCCTTTACTCACTGCATGGAATAAAATTGAATGAATTTGGTTCCATTCACTGCAGACTCAGTGTGTCAAAACGAGTTACGTCTTGATTAATCCACATCTGTTTCTGCAGCTATCGAGCAGGAGAGGAGAGAATCCAAGGCCTGAGCGGGAGTGAGTCTAACAATGTCCAACAAAAGACAGAGGAAACAAGGAAAGCAGAGGGAACACAACCTGCCTCAGTTAATAACAAGCTTTTCATCAGATATGAGAAAAAACTGATGATGCCAAATCTTCTTTTCTTTATGATGCACTGGTTTCTTTTTTTACGTTTTATAATTAATGTATGAATGACTTGTCATGGAAAGTATTAAACTTTAAAAGATGTGAAAGAATTCTGGGCAAGTGTGTTGTTCTTTTTTTATATTAGCTTTTTTTAACATTTTGTTTGAAACAGTAGTTTAAATCACCAGAATGTAGCTATTAGTTACAGTCAAGTCTGGTATGTATATTAAATGTAGAGTCATGTATATCAAATCAAATTAGATTTTCGTCACAGTACCACATGCAAAAACATAGGTACCAGGTCCTTCACGGCAGCAGAAAACACAAATAGAAATATATGAAATAGGATTCTGATAAGATATGATTTCACACATAGCTTAAATTATACACAATATACAGGTCCTAAAAAAATTCATATATTATATAGATGTATTTATTACACACAGAGTGATCTATTTTAAGCGTTTATTTCTTTTATTGTTGATGAGTATGACTTACAGCCAATAAAAAAAGCCAAAAATCAGTATCTTAACAAATTTAAATATTACTGTATATAAGACTAATTGGTACCTTTGGAAGTGTGGGCAGTGTGGCAAGTCCTGCTGGAAAATAAATTTGCATCTCCATAAAAGTTGTCAGTAGCAGAGGGAAGCATGAAGTGCTGTAAGATTTTCTGGTAAAACACTGCGCTGACTTTGGACTTGATAAAACACAGTGGATCAACACCAGCAGATGACATGCTCCTCCAATCCATCACTGACCATCAGTAAATTTTGCATTTCATTTGGAAATTAAAGGTCCAGAGTCTAGAGGAAGAGTGAAGAGGCACACAGTGCAAGCTGCTTGAGGTCTAGTGTGAAGTTTCCACCAATCAGTGATAAAAGGAATACAATTTTCATCAACAATAAAAGATAACGCTAAATGCTTAAAATAGATCACTGTGTGTAATACATCTATACATATATGTACATTTAAAACTGAATTATTCTCAAAGATATTCTATATATTTTTTAGACACACCTGTACATTAAAGCACCGTGATAAGATATGTATATTCATTCATATACTCTTCTGAACTAAATTTGGAATTGTCTGTAGTTCATAGAATAAAACAAAAATAGCAAAATCAGAGAAACTGGTTCAGAAACTGAAGTGGTCTCTTATTTTTTTCCAGAGCTGTATATAAATTATGAATACAGAATGACTCTAAAAACAATACCTCCAAAAACGAAGACCAGTGCTCTAAATGTTTTAATTCTGTACCTTACTGAATGGGCTCAGATGGCTTAGAGACCACTCAGCACATTTCTGGGAATTAAAGCAATGCCATGCATGGCCGCTAGGTGGAGGTAGCTGGGCAGAATAGTGATCAGAGCCAGTTACACTATGAATTGGTCTCTAAACAAAAAATATAGAAAGAAAGAATATAGATAGCATAGACAGCACTGTAAGAACTGTATTAGAGAAATGTGGGTGACCACTGTCATAGACTGATGGTAGAAATCTTTGTATGATAAAATTAAGATTTTTTTTCTTTTTCTAAAAATATATAAACTAAATATAAACAAAGCAAGAATGTGGATCAGAATATTATTCAAACATTTGCTGTAAAAGCAATAAAGATTTCAGAGCAATTTAAACAACTTAAACAACAAACTACAACTGCAGTGTGAATATATATGTATGACCTCATGTTGTGTGTGTGTGTGTGTGTGTGTGTGTGTGCACGGTGGGGGTGGTGAAATGTGATGCTAGGAGTTGCTGCATTCTTGCACGTGACTGCGCTACATACTGCCTTGAACACATACATGTATAGTCACACCAGCCCAACCGGGGGGGTCGGGGGCGTTAAATAAGCTGAAGTGGAAACTCCCTTCAAACTGTGAAACACCAATATCAATACCTTGGTCTATCATTATACTTAATGACAATTAGTTAGTTTTAATTAATTTGTTTTACTCCCAAAGATCATGTCATCATATGTTATATTATCTAACAGGGCACTAAAAATGATAAACGGTTAAAAGGAAGCAACTTAAATAAGTCTAGATTTTAGCTGAAGCACACCCACACAAACAAAATCATAAAATACAGTACATATCTTATTTTAAAGACATTTTAAGGTTTACAGGTACCATATTGTCTTATTTTAAGACAATAAACAAAATCTTTTTCTTACCAAGAAAAAATACAATTCTGTACTGGGCCAGTGTTTTATATGAAGGCATATAAAAAGTACCAGTCCATTAAATCGAGTAATGGATAATAATTGACGCACAAAATACAGATAACACAGAATGCCCTTAGTCTGGAACTAAAATAAATCCATGTTTGCTTTTTAGGACACTGTATGTCTGCTACTTCTCTTGTAATGTCCTTAGACTGGTTTTAAGGCAATATGATCTCCATGAGTTCACTCATAATTCCTAATGAACACTGCAGGCCACTACAGCAGCTGAACACTGACCAGACTGCACTAAGAGTTCTTTATAACTACCGTATTTTTCGGACTATAAGCGCACTTTATTCTGTTGCGCCTTACGTTTGAATTCTACCAGTCAGGTATTGAGGAGCAATAAAGCCACTCCGCTGAAATACAGCTTTATACAGGTGAGTTTTCAGTGAAGTTTCACAAGCACTAAGGCTGGGTGCAGCAGCATTAGCATTAGCCACTAACCGCAGCACTAGCTCTTTTGCCGTTCAGAGGTGAGTATATCGGACTGTAGCATGCGTGTTTGTTGTGTTAAAACAAGTTAGGTGGGAACAACTCTTAGCTGATAGCGCTCTGGGTTGCCAGAACAATCAGGATTTCTCAGCCTAGCACTATCGAGCAGCATTTACTTCCTGCTAGCGCTGTGATTAACAGATAAAACAGACAAAATATTGTAAATCTAAGCTTACTGTACATAAACGGAAGCGCTTTACTGACCCAAATAAACATTTTTGAGGAGAGAAATCTGTGTGAATTAATACTTAGCACTCATTTGACTTTGAAAGAAAATGTGTTTTTAGAATTACAGTTTTGTTTACTAAGGCCCCAGCTTCCCCATTAAAAGGAAACATGGCGACACTCTTGTTCACTTCGATGTAGGCATTTTTACTAGCGTCGCTTAATGTGCCTTATAATCCGCTGCGCCTTCAAATATACCAGAAATTAGACGTTTATTGATAGTGCCCTATATGCCAAAAATAAGGTACATAACAGACAATACTGGTAATGGTATACACTAAAAACAAAACTTATCAGACACAACAGCAGCTCAGTACAGATAAAAACAAAGACTCTCATATGTCCTACACAATTACTTGATGCAAATGTTTTCTTATTGCATATACATATACAAAAAAAAATACATCCATACATTAAAAGTTAGCATTATAGCATTATAAAAGCAAGCAATATATATATATTTTTTTTTATGTGAGTACTGACTCTAGCAAAATAAGGTAAGGCAGATTTATTTGTATAGCACTTGGGTACCTGCCCAAGGATGTGCCAAATCCCTAAAATCCTCCAGAGGGGAATACGACACTAAAAGGAATATCACCTTGGCATCATTTGAACTGCAAACAAAACATGAAACAAATACATTTGAGTGACTTTTCTGAAACCTGTTGGAGCCCTAGAAGTGTGTGATAAGATTAACCACAGCAACAGGTGCTCCAGCCCCAAGCTTCAAACACTTATCAGTGTAGAACAGAAGAAACTGTGCAGCTGTATTCACATTTACGTCACCCTGCTGGGAAAACACGCTGAAACTGGACTAGATTCAGAATTCACTAAAAACATTTGTTACTGCTTTCATAAACATGAGAGGAAAGTGAGCTGTAGGCCTTCAGCAAAACCCAGCAGGATCAGAATCAAGCCAGTCTTACTAAATGAAGCACATATGGGCAGACAGGACAGATCAAGATTTAATTAAACGCTTTTAGAGCGATTAAACCCACCAGGAAATGAGACAAGCGAAATATGAATTTGAAACCAAGGGTGTTTCTACAGTCTTTATTTGAGAAATGCCGTCACTGCTTGCTCAGATCAAACACACACATACAAAAACTGTGTACAATCAGACCATGTGGGATACACATTGGCCTTGTGGCGTTCCAGTGTTTCTCAGTAGCCGGCATGCTGTTCTCAGTACGAGACAGGAAATTATGAACACACAGTGCCTTTTCTCCCTCTGTCGCTTACTGAACTCCAATCTACTCAAACCAGAACAAATAAAGCTGCACTCTTTAAAAAATACAGGCAGCAAAAGGGATTATTTAAAGAAAACATTTTTTCTACAATAAAGAAACTTTTAGTGAATTTTAAGAACCAAAAATGTGAGCATACATCTGATCTCGATTAACAATAGATACAGTCAGTCGTGAGAAATACAGTGAGATGGTTTTAATGCACTGCAGAGAATGACCTCTCCACAGAGGCAGTTGGAGGCACGGGGATGTTCAGGGTAATGCAGGTGAGGGTGTGTATATTTGTGTATATTTTCATCAACAGCTGAAATTAAGGATTTTTTACTACATTAATTTAGCAATATATTCCCCCATTCTACCTATTCGTCTGTGCTCGTCATTTGACTTTTCATGACTTAATTTTAAGCCTTTTTTTTAATAAACTATCTGTGCACTTTCAAAGTTCTCAGAACCTCATTTTAAACGCCAGGGCTCTTGGAATTCTACTATTGGAGTGTAGAGGTACATTAAGCATGTTATTGATGTAAAAATATGCATGGACAGCGCTATGCCCCTATCGCTAATATTGTAAGGCTGTTGGGAGCATCAGCTAAAAGCGCAGTATTTTGGAATTCTGGTGGTTGAACAGAGGTGAGATATTCAACAAAAGTTTGTATTTATTATCATGTTTGCTACACGCCAAGTCCATTTTATACCGGATTTCTCTTTTAACAGCTGGACCGCCAATGACCAACATTCTGCTGAGACATGAAAGTTCCACTTAATTTAATCCCTTGTGTCCCAACACAAATTGAACAGGCACGTCTGAAGGATTTGTTTGCTTGCATGGTTAAATTTAAAGCCATTTGCAGTCCTTAAAGCAAGATGTTTAAATTTGTTATTCTTTTTGAACACAACTCCAATCTAGGGCCTTGTCACTTTTAGCCAACCTTTTTTTTTCAGAGTATTTAAGAACTAGTAGCAAACAGGGAGCAGCTGTGGGAGCTTATAGGTATCTGAGGACATAAAAAAAAACATGTTTTTGGGAATGCAGCGTGACTCTCTAGTACTTATTGACATTTCCTGGTAAGACAAGGCCACATTGTCTCGTGATCAAAAATGATTTTGCAGAAGCCAGGTTAAAACTGGGCGAGAAGTCATGCATGCCTCAGTAAACAGCTCCCAGTACAATGCAAACACTCAGGTTCTCAACCCCAATGAACTTCATGAACAAGTGATATCACGTTCCTAAAACCTCAGCCAAACTCTGTAGAGCGCTGCAGAGGGGGGTGCCATTAATAGAGCTGTCGTGATGTCATGCGCTCCATGTTAAGACTGTAGAAATGAATCCTATCCTCATACAGTAGGTTACACACTCCTCAGAAGAAGCCTAGAGTCTGTGGAGATCAGGTTACAGAAGGTTTAATAAGGTCACATCTAACATATAATACTGTTATAAGTCAGCAACTGTACAGATCCCTTCAGGCTGCTTCAGACAAAACATATATTTGTTCTGCTGGAGGAAAAATGGGCTGTTTTTGCGAAAACATATGCCTATTGCAGATCATGGGGAAGGCAGAAGAGATATTAAAAACATCAGTATACAGACATGCACTGTTTCAGCTATGCTGTAGACCTTCAGGGGATCACATGAGAAACACACACAGCATATTCTTTGTCAAAGGTTAAGAGGAGATGGGCATAAAAATAAAATGTACCAAAAATGGCTTTAGGCATGTGGATCTAAATGTATCTTTCATTGGTATAGACATTTGACTTTACATGCTGTGCTTTTGGTTGTTTTTTTTTTTATTTATATTATTCACATTTGACAGGGTTGACACCTGACTACACTGCTTCCTGGGCACTGCAGTGATGGTTGCCCACCACTCCGGGCACATGCCCTCACTCTACATGTCACTGTGTGTGTGCATGTGTGTGTTCACTGCAAATATGGGTTAAAAGCAAAACCCATGTCAAACACTAACATGCCAAATATGGTTGTCTTGACTTGTAAAATCAATTTCCCTCCCTTAATGGAAAGAAAGGATTTATATATGTATATATATATATACATATATATAAATGTACATTATACATAATTTGAACACAAAAACTGTCCCTCACACTGTATCAAAGTTTCTTGATGAATGGACCAATAGAAGTACTCCAATGTTATCTGAAATTAACTTTTACATTACAATGACTTCCATTCGATGTAAAAAAGGTTTTATCTCTCTCCTGTAAAGTTGCTATTTTTTAAGAAACTTGTTTTTCATTGGACAGCAACAATATATTGTTACAGTCACACAAAAATATTACATGTAAATTTCTTTGCTGCTTAATATAAATAAGTCAGATATATTAGTGTGTGTGACCTTTTTTGGCCAGGCAGTGAATTCTTTTTTTAATGACAGGACAAATAGAAATGCTCAAAAATACATTGACATTAGAAAGTTAGCTTTTGGTTTTTTTTTTTATAATTCTCTCCAAAATGGCAATTTTACAAGACAGAAAAAAACGTATGAGAATGAATGTAAATACACTGAAAAAAACTCAATCTTAGCAAATGAAATCATCTAATTTCTGATATTCTTTTTGTTTTACTAGGCATTGTAAGAGTAAGATTGTTTTACTTATTCTAGGAATAATGATCTTATTCTTAAGTAATTTAACTACAATTTTTTGGCTTGATTTAAGTCTTACTTTACTCATTTTAAGACTTTGTTATTGCTTATTTTAACAAAAAGAAACCCTACTGAGAAGAAAAAATCTCACAGCATTAGCAGATTCTTTTTTTGCTTAATTTAAATACTTATCAATTTACATGTATTTTGTCTAGTTTTTGCCAATGGATTTTTTTGCATTGAAGGTTTTATTCCAAGGTATTTTAGCATTTTTCCACTGGCCTGTTTAATCATAAAGATTTAACACAATATAAAGAACTGTTCACTGTTAAGTTCACATCCTCAGTGCTCATTGTCCATTTATGAAAGCTGACCTGCAAAAACAGTTTGAAATCACTGTTTTTCTGATGCCACAAAAACAAATTTACATATTCTTTTCATTTCAGAGTGCTTGTTTTAAGGGAATCCAACCCTAGAGCTGAACAGATTTTTCTGAAAATATGATTGTGTTTATACTAAAGATTAGTGTTGAATGGATTCCATTTAAATACAAAAGAAGTACATTTTTATTTTCTTGCGTGTCATTATTCCAAAATCTATTTGTATTACATTAAATAATCCTATAGAGTAAATGTGGACTGAAAAAACACAATGATAAATTTATGTGAAATTTCTCTTTAAAATCAAATGCATTTATTAAGTCAATAGACAAACCCTGTTATCTACAGGTGGGCCAATTGTAATCAGTTGCTTGTGTTGGCCTAAGTTAGGATGTAATAAAAGTCATGGGTTTGTTTACTTGGATAGGAATTAAGCCTAGTCATACACTATATGTTTTTTTATTATTATTTCATTAAACAAAAAAAACATTACAAATACTGTAGAATACTTTTTAAGACTAGGCTTAAATCCTATCTGAGGAAAGTTCCTCATGGGGTTTTAAAAATATAATAAGTGATAATTGAGCCGGAGGTGGTTCTCCTTTTGTAGGAATGTCTGCAAAGAGCCAGTGTGGGTACAGTTCTTCCCTTCCAAACAAATCTGAGCACACCCACTCACACACTCTTGCTGTATCAACTGGTCTCAGTCCAAACAACTGACCATGTGAGCTTCTGGAATTAAGTGTTCTGGCATCTTTCTAAATAGCTTGTTTCAGGTTCTTTAATGTTTAGAGTGTTCAAACCAGGGTGCATCCATACAGCAACTTTAAAAGCTCCTCAATCATGCTGATCAGTAAATGGAGAAAAAAAGAAGAGTTACAATTTTTTTCTTTCTTTTTTTATTGAAAATTGTGTCATCCTGTACCGTAGTCATTATGAAACATTTTCAGCACAAGATAATGACTTCAGTGACCATCAGGCCATCTTCATCCTACTGAAGAACCAGTACAAAAAAAATCCACATTAGAAATATGCATGCAATTACATACATTTGTTCACCTTTTTGTTGTACGTGAAGTAGTACACGGGTCACAGAAGCCTCACAGTGTCTCCTCATAATAACAGAGGTTAGTCACTTATTTCATCCCAAATTTCTTTCCCAAACTATAAATGCATCACCTCACCTCAGAGTTAACCCTGTCTGAGCATTTTACTATTCAATATGAAGAAAAAAAGGTATGGAGGCACTGCAAATAAAGGAACCCCTGGTTCCTCTAATCAGGAGCACTGACAGAAAAGGATAGAAAAGGTTGCAACAGATGAGATCTCCATAGGAGGTGCATCACTGATTCAGATGTCCATCACAAACTGGCTGTCTTCTGCTAAGAAAAAGAGGAGGAGAGAGAGAGAGAGAGAGAGAGAGAGAGAGAGAGAGAGAGAGAGACGGGTAAGTGTGTTTAAAAACAGAGAATGACCTCTACTTCAAAAAAAAAATCCTCTGAGTCAGGGTGTAATGTAAACAGCTAGGCTAACCTGATACAACAGAACTCGCATGTCAAGAGTGAGGTTGTGCTTATTTTTGCTTGCTTTTCTCATAAAAGAGTGGCACAGTCTCCTTGAAACATGACATTATGACTTAAGAACACCAGGAATTTTCGGAATACTATCATTTGATTTAATTCTGTAAATAAGAAGATAACAAATTTTCAGATTACTTTCACATGCACCTCTATGATCAACTCAAGTACCTGGCTTGTCCCTTGTAAAAGAAAAGTGCATTTAAGTATATATTTTTTAAAAGTATACTTAACATGGCAAAGGTCACATTTTATCATTAAAAATAATACATATTAAAATACATAATAAATGTACTACTTTGAAACAACTTACAGCAATTGTAATTAAGCTATATTTAAATACAACATAAAAGTATTAGGTTGTGCTTTTCAGTGCTATTTTTATATAATGTCTAAAAACTTAGATTTAAGTATGTGTTTTTTAAACATAATTATTAGTACACTTAAAGTATGTTGTAAATGTGCTTCTTTGCATATTGAGGCATATAATGTTTACACCTTAATGCTACTGAGAAAAAAAAACACTTTAAGCTGTATTTAATGCCAAGATATATATACAGTATTTTCAATTAACAAAACATTTAGTTTAAAGCACATTGCTTATAAAAATAAATTTTATGAAAATACAGAAAAGGTATATTTAATGTGTATTTTTATAAAGTATATTAAATTGAAAATGTACTTTTAGTATTCTTTACCTAATTTAAACATACTTTTAACGCTCTTAAGTATACTTCCTTATCACAGGGGGTAACTAACTAAATCACTAATGTTTAAAAGGTTGCAGATTTTCCACTAAATATTGTGTAACAAAATGTAAAGACATTTTTGTAATAAACGTCAATCTGCAGACACAATGCACCAATAGTAAGACAATTAAAAGAAATTTCATCTAAACATTATCATATATTTAATAGAGTAAATGCACTCAACCCAGTTAAACAAGAAAGTGCTCTTTATTCATTTTTTTAAGAACTGAATCCACAAAGAATATTGTGGATCACGACAAATGTATTATGATTCATTGCTTATTGATATTTTGGTGCTTTGCTTCAGTAACACTCGGTGCTCAGCAGTTCGAGCACAGAACCAATAATGTCAAGGTTGTGGGTTTGATACCCGGATTTAGGCCCTTGAGCAAGACTCTAAACCCTTACTGTTCCCAAAGAGCTGCAGCGATGGCTGATCATCGCTAATGGAATTATATTGTTCTCACTGTATCACTATGTGTGTCTTCTGTGTGTGTTCACTGCATGCATAGGTTAAAAGTGGGGGCTAAATTCCAGCTGTGCCCAGATTGTATGGTCTTCTACAGATCATAATTACAATCTAAGTGTAAAACAGTCATTTTGCTTTGATGTGAAATGATTCATGGGAATTGAGTTGATTAATTTCACATTTTTGGCCAGCAGTATATACTCAACTCTCATTCACCTCAGATTTGACAGCCAATGTTTCAGCTGTTCCTTTATTAGTCTAGCATGCAGAAACCTGCTCCTCAAGTTTTGCTAGACAATGGGGCGCACATGTTTTTAAACCCAAATACCTCTAGCCAGGACATGTGTGAGAGACATCAGGTGTATAACGAATGAAGAGGAGACGTGAAGAGTGAAGAGTCTCACCACTGAGGTCCTTGCAGTCCTCCTCCTGCTCTGGCAGTTTACCCAGGGTAGGTACAGAGGGCATGGTGACCCCTGGAATGTGGGGGAGACAGCATGGCGGAGTCCGTGCGATCGGGGAGTTCCGGCATTCCAGGAGAAACTTCCTGTCATAGATTATTCTGGTTCCTGCATTAAAAAATAAGAATTATGTGCAGATGTTAAATGATGTAGCAGACCACATTCTCCATGCAAACCAAGATCAAGCCAAAAATTGCTGGCAGGAGTTCTTAAGAGTACTTTGGCTGTGATTTACTTTTCTCTATCTTGTGTTTTTCCTCAAGGCCTGGGCAGTGTTCACATTTAGGGTATAGCAAAACATGTTATGCAACTCAAGCAGTACGGCTGCTGCGGTATGGCCCAGCCCAGAGGGGTGGAGAGCGAGAGAGGGGAGCTGATTGGGGTGCTGAGTAGGAGAAAAGTACAGAAAAGGACAAGGTGGTCCTGTTTACGTGAACTGTGTTAACCTAAGCACGCTACACACTGTACAGGGGAGAACCACATCATGGGATGTTGACGGCACCACCAGGTCCCAGCACACTTTATCAGCCCACATCTGTAATCAGTCCTCTGGAGTTCAAACACTCATTTTAGCAAAGATGATAAATAAACAATAAAACTGACTGCAAATCAGCAATTTCGCCCTTTATGAGAACACAGTGCAGCACAGAAGTCCCACAGAACAGTTAAGTAAACAAGACTAAAAACAAAAGGTTGAATTAGAGGTGTGAAATATGACTAAATTTTATCATATACTGATAAATCTTCTTATTATATCAAATATATGCTTTTTAAGCATATCAAAAATATCAAGATTGTCAGCCATGCTAAAATAACACTCACTCAACTGTGCATTTCAATACAGAAATTTCAATTAGTGAATGATTTGCAGCAAAAACTGAATTAAAAAAGAAAAATGTCTCTGTGCTGTGCTTTAGGACTGTGCATTGGTGATATGATATGAATCATGACACAATATGTGATTTAATATATTGCGATAATATTGTATTACTTAAAATTAAGTGTATTAAAAACATATAAAAATGAACGAAAAATGTTTAATTTTATCCAGAGTACAACACTGCTGTCTTGCAGTGTAAACAGCAACAAAACACCATCTGACATCAATTTTACATTAGCTCAATTAATCTAATTTTTTAAAATCCATAAGGTATTGCAAAAACAATTATGAAATGATACAATATTGATATTTTCTTACACCCCTACTATGCATGAGGGTATTTAAACTAGTTTTTACAAATCTACAATTTCTAATGCGTTTTGTACGTGTATTGTGATAGAATATTTTTACCATATATCGCTCAGCTTTAGCTTTAACAATTTCAACTTTCAAGCAGGATTTGTCAGTTAACCAGGTAACTTAAGCCCAATGCTAGTGGTAAACTCCTCTGGAGAAATGGAGAGCTGTTCTCCCAGCCTGTTAACTTTGTTTTAGCCTTGTCTTTGTTGTGTTTGGACAGGGCTCACTTCAGGGTTCCTCTTCTGTGCCTCACGAGACATTACCACACAGAGACTAAAAGACAATTGCGTGACTTCAAAAATGTAAACAAACATGTGGTGCCTTGCCAACTGCAACTCTGAGCTTCAACAGGAGGCGTCCAATCTGTTACGTTAAGCAACCTGTATTACACCTCACTGTGCCAATTGAGTGAGACCACAGGTCATAATTAGCTACAGCTCTAGTGGTTAATATCCTCATGACCATCATATTGTGGACAGAGCACAGATCAGCCTTTTTGCTCCTGTTAAGATTCTAGATTTGACATGACATTAGGCTGGATTTGTATTATCATTTGGAATTTTGCAACCTGGTGTGCAGTCTTAGCCAGGTCTAAAACTTTTCAACAGACCTCAAAAACTGTTGTTAAATATAGCTTGAATAAAATAAATAAATGATAAACACTGAAGGGAGTAATATGTTTGTCTTTAAAATATTATAAGTGAGTTTCAGGCCTGCCACAATGACAATTCTTGTGTGGCTGGTAAATTTTCACAGAAAAAATTGCAATAAATTATATTATTTTCATTTTAAGAATAGATTATGCCACTGATCTGACATTGTATTAGCATAATAGTACTATTACAACGTTTTTAAAAGGGCCTATAGTGAGTACACACCACTTCTGTACACACAGTTGTTTACAGTGAGTTTTGCTTCATAACAAACACATTTTTAACACAGTAGGGAAGTAGTTAACACTTTTTATCTTACTCTCATCTCAAGTAGCATGGAGATACACACGATTAAGATAAAAAATGGAGCTCCAAATAGCTTTGTAATGTCTATATTTTATCCAAAACTAGCCCAGATATTTGTCATAATAGAAATTCACCGTAACTGGAATTTTGCAGTCTGGAAAACACTTGAACAAACTACTTTTACTTCTGAAACCTTCACTTAGACCCTTTTATCACACACCTTGGTGCTTGTAACCCAATTTATTGTCTCCCACGCAAACTCTAGCTACAAACTAATAAACAAGCCCTTTAAAACTTTCACTCTAAGACTTTCCATCTAAGAAGGGCTTGTTTATTAGTTCGTAGCTAATAAACAAGCCCTTCTTGTTCATTAGCTGGGCCAGGCGGGCTCACCTCCGGGCGTGGTGGAGAAGAGGGTCCCCCCGGGGGTCTGGCTGTAGGAGTCGGGGAGGGGAGACCAGCTCTTGGCGGCAGCAGCTCGGCTGGGAATGGGGCAGCCCGAGGACTCCTCACACACTGCGGACATGATCTCTGATACTCTCAGCGGACCTCAGGACGCGGTTCTGTACTGACAGCGGCTTTAGCAGCGCTTACACAGCAGGACTGTGTTTCAGGCTCGGTTCTGGAGAGAAGTATTCGGGCTCGGCTCTGTTACCTGTTCACTCACAGTCTCTGCTCTCTCGGGTCTCCGGACTGAAGTCAGCAGAGCGGGAGAGCCGCGCGCTTTTGGAGTGTAGTTAAAGGGGGCGGGGCATGAACCGAGCTGACGTAACAGCAGTGAAAGAGTTCATTATATATAAGATGTTATTACATACCTGTCAAGTCTCCCGTTTTGGCCGGGAAACTACCGTATTTTACTCCTCTTTCCCGCCGTCCTCCCGTATTAGTATTTTACCGTAAATTTCCCGTATTATACTAGATAAAAAAAATATAGGCCACAGGCGACAATGCACTGACCGCTGTGTGTCTCTTAACCAATCGTGTTGCCGGTTCAAGGAGAAAGTCCCGCCTTTCAGGAGAAACAGCCAATCAGCTTGCTGGTTTTGCGGAGCGCAGTTTAGTGTGGGGGAAGCCCCGACCCTCCCCTCGCTGTGAGTTCAGGCAGCTAGTCGGAGCAGCTGTCGTTAAAACTAATCTGGATATACGGAGATTTTTCTAAAAGAAAGGTAATTAACCATGTAAACTGTGATGAGATTGTTTCTGATAGCTGGTTAAAAAGACTCTTCTCTGAATCAAAACATAAATTAAACCCATTGTGTGTTTAATAAAATCCAGCTTGTGACTCAGTTAGTTTAACTTTAGAATTAGCTAGATAGATATTCAGGGTTTGAGAAAAATCTACATACATATAATGCCCTGCCCTGATGTGCCTGATCAGCCAAAACCTATAATTTCCAAACTCTATTAGTTCAGGGCTAGTTTTAGGGTGTGTTAGAATTTGTTTAAATCTCAAGTATTGTGGTGTAATGTATTATTTAGAAGGGGTAGAAGAGATGGTTGAGCTGGAGAGAGAGAGAAAATGTGGAGAGGGCTGAAATTAACTGAACTGATCAGGAGTGGACTGAACGATAGAAAGAAGTATTAATGAAAGATTATTAATTGTGTAGGCCCCTTAGGACTATTATTTACTTATGGAATATATCTGATCCATGTCCTTTTTGTAAATTTGTGCACCCTTCAATTTCAATTTTAAATCTATTAAATAATATATATATATATATATATATATATATATATATATATATATATATATATATATATACATATTAATTTTTAGCCCTCGGTTGGGCTGTTGGGGCGGCGGAAAAATCCCTTATTTTTAAGTCCAAAACTTGACAGGTATGTGTTATTATCGCAAAGAATATATGTTTTTAAACTTTTAAATTCTACTAGCAAAACACTTTATACACAAACAAACATTTTCAGACGCAAAACTATACCAAAAATTCTTTTTTTCAATATATTTAAGTAGAATCAATAAAAAAAAGTTCTTTTATGATCTGTTTTTATAATGATTTATCGTATGTTGATAAGCCTTCCTCGGGTAATGTATTATTCTTTTCATTTGTAATTTTATTTGTACTTTTCTGTTCCATGAGCATGTTGGATCCATAAAGATTTTTTTTCTAGTTTATCAATATTGTGGCGTGGAAGAGGAAGGAGGACGCCACAATATCAAAAGGTGTAAAAAGTATCGACATCCATTACTTGGGTAGAAGTATAGATACTAGAGTTTAAAAATGCTTCAGTAGAAGTTTAAGTATCAACTCAAGTTTTTTTTGTCACACTTTTTTCTCAGGTAAAAGTATAAAAGTCCTGGTTTAAAAAAAAAAATCCATAATGACAATAAATGTTATATTAAAATGTTAATGTTGATACATTTGGAATGCACTAGACTCATTGTTTCTGCATATATGCCCATTTAAAAATGAATGCATCTTAGTACAATGCAAATATATAGGCTTAGTTGGACGTTTGTCTGGAGTTCTCTAGAGTCTCTGCACGGTTCATTTTCATACTAGGATACATACATCTGCTATTTTCTTGAGCGTGACGCGTGCAGATGTGATGGATCAGCATAAACCAATAGGGTGTTGGAATGAAATACACGTATACTTCTTATCCAGCCACAGACAAATTCACTCAATCCGGATTGAGAGATTTATCTGTATAGGGTTTTGTTTTTGAACGACCAGAAGCCGGTAAGAAAAGAAGCTAAAATTAAATGGGAGTAACGATGCTATTTTAAAAATATAAAGAGAAGAAAGTACAACAGAGATGAATATGTTGTGTGCATTTTCAAAAACGTATTATTTCATTCTCTATATTCCTATCATTTGTATTTATGTTATCATCAAAATAAATGTTGAAAGAAGTAAAAGATGCAGCTGGACTTAATCGAACTCAACCACCTTGTGTTAAATTGAACAAGCAGTCTGAACATGTTTTTAGAATCGTTCAATTCAAACAATCTCTCAGAAAATGATGTGCAGAGACTGAGTATCTAACATAAATAAATAATATAAACATAATAAATAAATGATTTAATTGAGCGACATGTTCAAGTTTCGTTGTTTTCAGTAATTAAAAACAACTAATATTATTTGGTAGTACCAGACCTCAGATTAACATAGGCTACACTTAGTGGGGGGAGATAGATTTGGTCTGATGCTGCATTCATTCCATTTGGCTTACCTATGAAGTCCGAGGTCAGATCTGGGAATGATTTTCCCCAAAACATCCAGCCAACTGAAGACATTCGAGTTCACACCAACTGGCTTGATACGCCTTTACTGCTGGTTTAATGGCAAATTTAACCAAAATGTTCCAGATTATCACTGTTAGCAAAAATTCAAACGACAATGCTTTATTCAGGATGTGTGTCTGATTTAATGAGACAGACAGAGATTATGGACTGTGGGGGATTGATGGGGTTGGTGAGGTCAGGCCTCTCGACTTTGAGTATGAAATCCAACTTGTGAGGGGCATTCTAATAACTCGAACATTCGAACATTCCTACGTATGAGTTTCTGTTGCCTTTAAGTGGTGTCAGGAATACTGAATTTATGACATGACTGCATGTGAACCCCATACCAACCTAAACTTTATTTATCAATGGTAAAACTCAGGGTTTGGTTAAGCTCCGACTTTGAGTTGGGGGTGGGTCAAAAAAGCCACTGTAAATATATTTCAACTTTGTAACAGAAAAGGCAAAAACAAAACAGGCAATCTCTGGCAACAGAAAAGCAGACAACAAATGTTCTTAAGAGTGTAATGCAATATCTACAAGCTGCAAGGTTGTAAGTACAAGATTCTGAGGTGGACTTTAGCCCAGCCCCAATTTACCAGGATACTGCTAAAAACCCAGGCTTTTGTCTTTTTTTTGACAGCTTCTTGAAAACACTCTCCAAAGTGGAGATTTTTGAAAGTTCTGTTCTCCCAGATAATTAGCATCTAGTGTTTTTAGATCTGGTGGGGACAATGGAGACGAAAAGGGACACACACACACACACACACACACATACATACACAAATACTCCACTCCCTGAACTTTAGAGTGGATCCATGTGAAACTGCACCCCCTGTCTGCAGAAGAAGTTCATGTTATGATCTCATTTTAGCCTTGTGTGCAGCTGGCTGATCTACTGTTTATTTTCACAATCACATCTGATAAAGATGTTGGCTACAGTCTTTCATATGAACATTTACCATTACTGACACTTAAGACTACAGCTTTATTTAAAAGAAAAATAATGACACCATTTGGAAACATTTCCAACTTTTTATTGAATATTAAGGTAAATATTTCACATTAATACAGGCTACATAAAGTAGAGCCACTATACGACATGAAATTTACTCTCATTTTAACCCTTTTTCAGTATGTAAACAATTATACATGTATTTACCACTCTAAAAGGTCTGATTTCTCTCTTTATGTAATCATCTAGTTCTTGGCCGAGTATAAATAGCGCACTGTCCTATTGAGCCCTGCAGACCAAGAACACTTTATGTGGGGCTTAACTGTCAAAATGGCTATACTACTCAGAGAATGTATCCTGTTGAACAGGCAATCGGTTTGTTCATAGACTGTGGTAAACACGTTAAAGCCCACACTGGATTCTTTCTTTTTAGTTAGGCACATCAAAGGTGTCCGTCTCTCAAATTTCATAAATTTTAATTTTTGAAAGGGGACACTCCTAGGTTAACATTTTGGTAATTACGTAATTATCTTGTTCTTTAACGTGTATTTCTTGTTACTGCTCCTACGCCTCTCAGTCTCTAGGTGTGTGTTTAGTTGACATGATTCAGATGCACATTTCCCACATGAGGGGCCCAAGTCCCAGGCCAGACCTGAAACGACAAGGTTTCAACAGTCAGAACAGACCATATTTACAGGAAAGAAAAAAATGAGAACCAGTATTTGGGGTGGAATCATTGATTTTTGAATTAGCTTTCTTGAGGTTAATACTCATTTTGTTCATTATTCATGGACTCACAACAGGACAGGGCTTCTTACAATAGTTACCTGCTGTGGGTCTGAATTCTCAGCCGAGTTAGGGACCACTTTCAGGATGGGGTTCCAGCTAGGGTCCGTGGTGTGAAGCCCATTGTACATGGGACCTCCAGGACCTTCAGTCATCTGAGGGTGAGGAGGGAGTATCGTGCCACCATACATTGACATCGGCAACCCCTAACACATTAAAGAGTCAGACCAGAAGAAAAATCAGCAAAACAGATTTACATTTAAACTACATTTTTTAAAACCCCTAATCAAGAATTGCTTAAGCTGAAAGAGGATATGATAGTCTGAACACATTATCACTTTTTATTTCTAACTGACGAACAGCAATCAAGCACAGCATTAAGACCATTTCCTTGTTTATACTCCCATTACTATTTTTTTGGTTTTCCTAAGCATATATAGGATACTTTGTATGTCTTTAATTACAGACTGTAGTACTTCCTGTTTCTCTATATACACACACACAAGTTATCCTCCTCCTTTCATCCTGTGCTACAATGTTCAGGGACCCCACAGGACTACAACAGAGCAGCTCTTATTTGGGCAGCAGATCATTCTCAGCTCTGCGGTGACACACTACCACAGGGGTGGTGTGTTAGTGTATGCTTTATCGCCATTACTGGATCAGATACAGCAGTGCTGTAGGTTATGCTTGATCTGTGTAAGACATCATACATGCTCACTGAATTCAATCAGTCTCCTGTAGACATGAATATCCAAAAGCATTTTCAGTTTTAATTTTTTCAGTCTTTTAAAATTTTAGTAGCAAGCTTCAGTGCTCAAACCTTTGGAAAATCCATGAAGTTTGTGGGCATGGGCTGGTGGAAGGTGTTGGAGGGAGCCACAATTCCGGTGTCATCACGCTCCATAGCCTGATGCTGAGAAAATGCTGACTGCTCCTGTAATTGCTGGTGCATCATTGGCCCTCCCATCAAAGGCTGAGACCAAGCAGACATCCCTTCTGTCAAAACAAAAAAAAAGTTTTACCCCAAAAACAGGCCACTATGCAGTTACAGGTTTATGGTTATGAATCAAGATTAGGTCTAGCTAGATATATTGTATACTAAAAATCAGGGTTGCAGACAAATATATGTGTTTCCTCCCACTAGTATTTGTTTGACTTACCAGAGGCACTGCCAACTCCATATGACCAGATACCGCCCTGTCCAACCGGTGGTGTGTAGCTGGAGGGCAGAATTGTGTGGTTGACTGTGCCTGTCTGCCGGATGCGAGCCAGGCGCTCTGTGCCAATAGGTGGGGGCACTTTGCGGTCCTGCTGGCTAGAGCTGCTGGGCTTGGCTTGGATCAAGGCAGGGGTCACGGTGGATGTGGACAGAGGGGAAGATGCTCCAGATGATACAGAGGGCACAGGAGACTCACCTAAACACAGAAAGCAGAAATTAATTAAAATGCACTTGCCTAATAATAAAAATGTAGTACGTCTTGTTTGAAATGAGAACACAAGTTCCTTACTTATTCTCGTACAGGATGTAGAGGCGCTCCAAGGATGAGGGGAGAAGTGCTGACGACTAAATGAGGGCGTTCCGACAGGAGCAGGGCCCGGCAGGAACACAGGGCTGGCCGACATGCTTGGGGCGAAGCTGGTGAGCGCGGTGGAGGAGGAGATGGAATTGCCAGTGGGATCCATTGGGTGCATTCCTATTAAACCAAAATATTCAAGTTACATTTCAATCAAAATATGTTTATACTCTAGTCTGCCTCTTCAAAAGACTAAAAAAAACTTACCAATGGGGCTAGATGCCATTCTCTGAGAGGCACAGCGAAACCCTGGTGCTTTGGAGCTATCAGGAGGGGCCATGCTGCTCTCCATCGGTCCCATTCCTCCGATGTAGGCAGCCGGGGCACTGTAGGGCTGTTCTGGTGGAGTGCGTGCAGGAAGATGACATGCTCCCCACACCTGGTTGTTGCCCACTTGGTTGCTGTCAAAGAAGCTGCTGAAGTGATTGAAAAGAGCCGCAGGACCAAAATTCGGGGGCAACTGAGCCTTCCCACTGTGGAGGTGCATCTGGGAGCCGTTCATTACGTTCATGGTGGAGGATATCTGCAGAGAGGGAGGTGGCATGCTGGCAGCAACCAGACTGGGAGGGGGAGGCTGCTGCTGCTGTTTGATAGGTTCCTGTGTTGCACCTGGGGGCACGTACACGGATTGCGGCTCTTGCAGAGGAGCGCCAGGAGCCATGGGGTAGTAGGGCCCCGGGGGCTGCATCCGAGGGGACACTCCAGGCGTGGCGTAGTGAGGTAAGGTGCTGCTGGTGTTGGTAAGGGTGTTGCTGCAGGTGGGTGGCGCAGGACGAGAGACGGGTAGAGTAGTGCCAGGCTGGGCTGTGGAGGAGGAACTGGGCTCTGTGCTGGAGGTGAAGGGGAGGGGTAGTTGCTGTCTGCCTTCTGTCTGCATGGGTAGCGCAGGCTGTGCTGAAGGAGACACGGGGAAGTGCAAGGGGGCTGAAGGGCTGGGGGTCTCGCATGGAGCGCTCGAAACAGGAACCGTCAGGTCAGCCGGCTTCTCTTTAGCAGGTGTGCCAATGGCAGCAGGCTCTGGCTTGGGGACTGGAGGATGCTGTGAAGGTGGGGCGATTGGGGCAGGCAGAGGTGGAGGGGTCGTGGAATTGGTGGGAGCACAGCTGAGGGGAACAGATGCAGCCTGTGCAGCAGAAGAACTGCTGGCAGTGGTGGTGATGGCAGGTGCGGTGCCGGACTTGGGCTCAGCAGAGAAAAGCTGCTTCCGGACTGAGGTGGGTGTGGGGGTGTTTGAGGGAGCAGAGTTGGTGGGAGAGGCAGTGGAGCCAGGAGCGACAGCAGAAGTTGACACTGGGGCAGGGTGCTCAGCGGTAGCAGGGGTAGAGTTAGAAGGACGTGGGGCAGCACTGCCGGTGTGTTTGGGTGAGCTGTTAGCGCTGCCAGGGCTCACAGGACGCACAGGGAACGGGCCCCACGTGTTCGGTGAGGGAGAGAAGGTGCCGCCGAACTGTGCCATGGGCAGACGTGGGTGACGAATCTGGTGCATGGTCTGAGCTGCCAAGATAGCCAGCTGAGGATGCGTGTAGGCCAGTGGTGGCAGAGAGACGAAGGGGGGTCTGACACCAGGCGGCATATTTTTGCCAATTTTGCTTGCTTGCTGCGAGCTGGAGTTAGAGGAGGACTGAAAAGACACGTTGGAGGAGGGCACAACCGACGGCAGGCCTTTTGAAGTGGCTGCAGTGGTGCTCGTGGCTCCCGTGGAGGTGGTGTAGGTGGAGCCAATTTTGGTGTTGGTGCCAGGCTGGCGAATGTGGTTGCGAGGAATCAGGTCCTCTAGCTCTTTGGCAGGGTCCTGGATCAATGCATTGATCAGTTGGACAGCATGCCGTGTTGACTCTGTGCCACCTCTGAAAAAGAGCAGACAACAAGTTTAAAGGATACGTAGAATACCTATGCACACACTAGGGACGTTCACAAAAGTATACATTAAAAGAAGAAAAAAAAACATTGATTCAGTGAGAAAGTAATTAGTTATATGCAGAATAGGATTTGCACCTGATTGTGATCATTCTCTCGCCATTTTTGTCCTTCTGTTTGTCAACATCTATGTGTGCACCCGTCACGTCTTGAATGGCTGTGATATTACAGCCACCTCTGCCCATGATTCGAGACACCACAGAGGCCGGGACTGAGAGCTTCTTTGACCTGAACAAAACAGGTAAAATCGCAGCATTTTCCCATAAATAAAAATGTAATGCAGAAGCAGACATCTAACTTCATTACCCTTTTGATGACACACTACGCTGCTTACCTTCGAACAACCTCTTTCCATCCGTCCTCTCTCTTCTGTCCCCTCTTGGGGCTTGTGAGGTTCATTTTGCTGTTGGGTGAAGTGACTGGCAGTGAAATGGTCTTGAGCGAAGAGGGCAAGCAGCTGGAAGGCAGATCACTAATGACTTCATGAGCTCTGTAATGGATAATATAGTATTACAGAGAACTAATTTAACGATATTGTCATGATAATACACGTCTACCGTAAATCATAATGTATCTGGATAAAAGGATCCAACTATCACTAGTATAAATGTAACATTTAACATTGTTTGCACTTTAGAATAATCTAGGCTTCATCCTGAGCCAATCCAGCCAGCTAATACAACCTGAAAACCTACAAAAACGCATACCTTTGTTGTGGTTTTGAGATGGACACAGTAACTTTCTCCTCCCGGGAACAGGGCAGCGATAGGCCCTGCCGCTTCTCAGTTGCAGGTGGAGGCAGGCTGGGCCCTGTTGGGGCCGAAGATGAAGATGAAGAGGACGATGAGGAAGGTAGGTCAGCCATTTCATGGCTTTTACTGCCATTGCTGCTCTCACTGTTGCAGTCAGTGCTGTCTAGGTTGTCTGAGTCACTGGTGCCTCCCGGCGCCCCACCACCTCTGGGTTCACCATGGATCTTGTTTTTGTCAGCCTTCTGCTGCGCCAGCGCCACCTGAGGATCTTGGAGTATGATGGGTTCATTGTGTGAATCCTTGGTCTTGTTCTTTTTATTTTTGCGGTTGGTGCTGGGTGTGGTGGCCACGTTGGCTCGCTTCTTGCCAAAAGCATTGGTGAAGGTGGTGGAGGTGGCAGAGATGCCAATGGTAGTGGTTGTAGTGGCGCTTGGGGGCTCAATAGGGACCTCCACCTCTGCAGAAGCAGACGAAAAGATTGAAGATTAAAGAAAACCTTACTGAGGGACATCTGTGTACAGTAAAGATAAAAAGGAAGGAAATACAGAGCTAGATTTTAAAAAGGTACAATAATCCATATACCTTCAGCAGAGTCCTCCTTCAGGTCCTGTGCCTCTGAAAACACATCCTTCACTTTTGCCTCTTCTTCTTCTAGTTTTTTCTTTTGCTCCTCCTTCTTCTTTTTGCGTTTCTCTTTACGTTTCTCTCTCTTTGCTGCCAGAGCTTGTTTTTTACTTTCTTCACGAGACTGTGGTCAAAACCAAGGAACAGAACGTGAAATTAGTTTTACCTTCAAATTAAACACTCTAATTGGAAACTGCTACAAAGGTGCTTTGTTCATAAAAAATATAACTAATGCTTTCCTCACTGGAACTTTACTTTAAAGCATACCTTCTCAAGATCAAGCTCCTTCAGCAGAATGCTGGCATTCTTGTTCGCCTCAGCAGCCTGTTGGTCTTTGGCTTTGACAATGGTCTCCATGCACTGATGACACTTCTTAAGCATCTCCTGGGAACACAAGACCAAGACTCAAATCAGGCAATTTTTTACAACAAAATATTTTAATAAACCCACAAACTACAAACTTAACCTATGGGGTACAAAGTAATGCTTCACTCATTACCTTGTCTGTGATTGTGGCGATGTATCTCATGCACTCGATGTCTGAGGGGAACTGATTCACCTCCTTCACCAAGTACTGCACCACTTTCACATGACCCTACAAACAGGAACATAAAAACAGTGCTTTATTTCTTCCTCTGTACTAGCCCACACATTCTTCCTCCTGTGATATACTACCTCATACAATCCCTTCATCAAACACATAACGTACACCTTACAGAACGTACCTTACGGAATGCTGCCATGAGAGGGGTGATCTTGCGGTTATCTGCTGCATCCACGTCGGCCCCAGCTTGCACTAGTAGCTGCACCACATCGAAATGGCCGCCATTCGCAGCCAACCACAGAGGAGTGTTCCCCTTCTTGTTGCGCACATCAATGTGTGCCCCTCTGTTGAAAGAGACAAAGAAAAGAGCAACGTGATTAATGTAATTATCAATTAAGTTGGTGTTAAATATTATATCTCAGAAGCTGACATTTTTTCATTTTACTCACCTGTTAATAAGGAGCTCACAAAACTTGTAGTGGCCCTTGTCTGCAGCAATGGTCAGGGCGGTGTCACGGGACGAGGGGACAGGCGGGGCGTTGACATCTGCTCCTTTATCCAGCAGCACTCGGCCTACCTCTGCATAGCCACCAGACGCAGCCTCCATAAGAGGGGTAAGTCCCGTCTATGACAAGAGTATCAATAAGTATCAGTATTATTCAATAGAGCAAACAAAATGTACAAATCAGGGTTCATACACTTATAACCAATAAATATCCATTATTTTTTTAATGATTTTTCCATGCTTTCAAGACTAATTTTCATGACCATACAATTTTTTAAATCATCAGTGCAGACAATAAAACCAAAAATCAACTAAAACTATAATTAAAACTGATTATAGAAAGTCTAAAATGAATCTGCCACTCAATCCGTAATAATAAAATGTGTCTGGCTAAATTACTGAATTAACTCTAAGCTGATATATTTATTAACTCAATATAGATTTTCTCTATTGATAAACTGAAACAAAGATTTGTAGACCAAATTTCCAAGACTTTTCCAAAACTTTCTGGGTATTTTAATTTTTTTAAAAATTATCCAGGCCTGGAAATTGCTATTTTAAAATTCCATGAATTTTCCAGGCTTTTCATGCCTGTACGAACCCTGACACATGCACTAGAAACATAACTTGACAGTTTCTGACAGTTATTAAATCACTGATTTGATTAATTTAAGTTAGAGGGTGAGGAAGAAAGAAAGCTAATTTCTAGAATGGCACCTAACCTTAGCGCGGTGCTCAACGTTAGCCTTGCGGTCCAGCAGAAGGCTGACCACCTCTGCCCTTCCCTGGAAGCAGGCCAGCGTCAGTGCTGTGTTTCGGTTGGTCTCAATCTGAGCGTTGATGTCCGAGCCCATGTCCAGCAGCAGCTTTACTGCTGGTACGTGACCGTTCATGGCTGCTAGCATCAAAGGAGAGATGCCCAGCTTGCTGCCCGTCCTAGATTGGTCAAAGACAAAGATGCATTAGTGAAAAGACAGAACTGCAAGGTTCCAGGAAAAGATTACAGCTCACACATCATAGTCAACTCTCCTAGAGATAAGCAAATATACAGGGAAGTTTAAATGAACAAATTCTCTGACCTGGAGTTAATCTCAGCTCCAGCATTGAGGAGGATTTTTATTATATTGACGTAGCCCCCTGAGGCAGCTAGGCTAAGAGGTGTGTAGTCTGACACGTTACGATGCTCCTTGTTAGCGCCGCGGAGCAGCAACAGTTCCACCACCTGCAGAGATGGAGCCAAAAGTTATTTTCTTTCTTTGGAACTTAAGGAAATATTTTTATAAAATTAGAGAGTGATCGCAGCCATTAAAAAAAAAAATGATTTGCTTACTTACAAATGCTACTAATAGCTTTCTAAAAACGTACCTCTTGCCTGCCACCTGAACAGGCCAAGGAGAGAGGGGTGTCTTTGGTCCTCTCGGACTGAGCCTCGATGTCTCCTCCTTTGTCGAGGAGGATCTCAACAACACCAACATGACCCGCGGTGGCCGCCAGGATCAGAGGAGTAAACCCTGTTGATAGAGAGCAAAAACAGGATCAGATTTAGCTTTGTCTCAGTAGAATGTCTATGTGTGTAGTGGTCTAAATTAATTCTTACCCTTCTTGTCCCGGTGCTCAATGTTGGCCCCGCGTGCAATGAGCACTGACACAAGCTCTTCATGGCCTCCAGCACAGGCCAGAGTCAGAGCAGTGTCATGATTGCTCTCCGTCTGAGGGGGCGAGAAGAAACAATAAAACACTTATCATTGCACTAAGGCGTTTCATTTTTTTAAACGCCTTTTTTTTAATACAACGAGTGCTATTGGACCCTTTTGGAATTTTTTTATTTTATTTGTTTAAGACCACACAATTTTTTAAATCAAGACTGCCTAAATAATAATACAAAAAAAATCTACAACCAAAGCACTATCACTGTTAGGCACAAACTAGGTACCTTATGATTCGATTCAATTCTAATTCAGAAGTCTGTGATGCGATAAAACGATCTTGATGCATCTTTTTTTTTCTATACAGTATTTCTTTCCTCATTTCATTACTACTTGGTACTTATAAAGTAAAGTACCCGTTATGATCCATAATGAATCCTGCTATTTAGTAGGCACTTTGAATCCATTTAATTTATTTACTTTTTTTTTTAAGTGAGGTTATTTCAATTAATCAAATGATTAATACAAAAATCTATGATACATATGATTTTTGTTTTAACTGATGTAAAACTGGTAAAACTGTGATGGTTTTGCCAGTTGGCAGCCCAAACCAGACAGTGAAGACTTTAACAGCAGAACCTAAATCCTACATTGTTTAAGGTAAAAAGCTCAAGGAAAAGAAAAAATTTAGCCAGCCTGAGCTACCCAGTTCGGTTTCACTTGAGCATTCCCATTTCAGTGGCAGAGCTCAATGCTTACATGTGCATCGATGTCAACGGACGGGTAGAGCGGGAGCATGGAGGGTGAAGAGACAGTGTTGATGGGCGTCTGTGTTGTGGACTGAGGTATAGGTGAGGTCGTAGTGTTTAACATAGGCACTCTGCTGCTCACTGCTGCAGACAGGATGAGAAATCAGCCATGAATGTTACAAAAAAAATAAAAATAAATAAAAAATCATCATCACAAAACCATTATCACAAATTATAGGGGGATCTGCCAAAAGCAGGTGAAATCCAAGAAGCTGCAGATGTCAACTACTGTCCACTCACCTGCCATGATGTCATCCAGCGTGTCTGTGAGCGTCTGTGCGGGCGTGGCCACCATAAGGCCATCGGGCGCCTGTGCGAGAAGGCCAGGCCCCAGGCCTGACAACGGCTGGCCCAACATCACTCTCTGCAGGTCCGGGCTGCTGCTGCCTGGGTACTCTGCACTGCTGAAGTCTGTGGACTGCTGTGCTGCCAAGGGCTGAATGGGGACAAAGCTGGTCTGCAAAGGGGGAGGCGTGGGGCCTTGCATGGTGTGGGGCTGAGGCGGCGGCGGAGGGGGCAGCTGTGCAGACTCACGATAAAGGATAGTGTCCACCTGCGGCAACTCAGGGTAGTCTCTATCCTCATCGTCTTCATCCTCATCGTCTTCATCGTCATCATCCTCCTCGTCATCCTCGTCCTCCTCATCTGCAGGAGCCGCTTGGTGGTCCTCCTCATCGAGGTTGCCCTCGCCGTCAGTGCTGGAGCCCAGCTGTGTGGCTTGGAGTGGCAGGGGGGTGCCGGGCGCTTCCACCCCTGCCACCTGCCCCGGCTCCTCCTTGATCCCCTTAGCCTCCATATACTCTTTGGTGAACTGCTGCTGCGTCTTGAGCTGCAGCTGCCGCTCCACCTTCTGCAGCTCCTTCAGAATCTTCTTCTTCTTCTGCACCTGCTCCTCTCGGCTCTTCTTAAGCTCCTCGATCTTGTCTTTGGTGAGCGGCTCGCCCTGGATGAGCTCTAGCGACTGTAACTGGGCCTTTTCGATTGCACTGATGCGCTGGCCAAGCTCATTCAGCTTTCCTTCCGTCTCCTCCACGATGCACTCCAGCGGTTGGTACGGGTGGAAAGGTGGTAACAGGTCAGCGTCCAGTCCCCCTGTGGCCACCGCGTTGCCCTGCAAAGAGCTGAGTCTCTGCTTGGACATACCTGGAGAGCAGGTTAAATAAAACCATCATTCAAACAAAACAGAAGAATAACATTTAAACTAGATACAGTATATTGACATTTTGGTACTAAACTGAAAAGATAACCAACCTTTGTTTGTGACTGGTGGTGGCGTAGCGATAGTGGAGGGTACTCTGTCTGGCTCCTGGGGAGGTACCACCATGGCCAGGGCTTGGAATGGAACTCGAGGTGCCTGTGGTTATGAAACATTGGAGGGGAAGGGAAAAAAAAAAAAAAAAAAAAAAAGTCACAAACCAGAGACACGTTCATCATTGATTAAATTAATCCGAAAAGTAAGACCTCCCCAGCTGTTTTTCATACATTATCATGATTTGCATGCTTGTGTAAAGCTTCTTTGGATAGTGAGTTGATGGCATACTGAAATATGATACAACTTCTCACCTGAGACGTGTCGTGGGAGGGGGGCGTGAGCTGGGACAGGTCCGGTGCAGGGACTGACAAAATGTTGTTTGGGTAGTCTAGCAGGTAGGACACCACGTTCGTGTGACCACCCTTAGCAGCTTCAATTAGCATCGTGGAACCATCCTATTAAAAAGAGAGATCAATGCCCAATTAGTTTCAGAGAAATCTGTGTATAATCTGGTAAAGAACCCCATTAACTATGTCCAAAGCAAAATACAAAGAGTATTAACCAAATATATTCTATAGACTTCCAATATAACCAGGCAGAAATTCTGCTGAAAAAGTAAAATTCTTAAGTATCAACGGAGACTGCTGGACCCACCTTCAGTCTGTGAGTGGGATCTGCACCATGAGCCAGCAGCAGCTCCACCACGGCCAAGTGGCCTCCAGCACAGGCCAGAGACACCACAGTGTGATCATTGTTGGCCGTGGCTCTGTTCACATTAGCACCTAAAAGCAAAAAAATTAAAATAAATAAACAAATAAATAAATAAATGGCTAACCTGGACCGAGAGAAGGCTAATGTTTAGCAGTTGGGAGCTAAATGACACGCAGGTCAATCAAACTGTATGATAAGATAATTAACTGCTATAAATTCAAAAACGTTATTAAAAAAAAAAAAAAACAATTACATGATTACATAACTTCAAATGTATAGAAACACAAATATGGGATTGGAATAATCAACAAGAAAGATTACAAATAGATTAGTAGATCATCCTAAATCTACTTAGATTTTATACATAAACAAATAAAACGGTCATCAGAATGAAATTAATTCATGCTCTTTATATCAAATATACTAAATTATTAGACTGTAGTGGACACCAACCTTTACTGATTAGGAACTGTACAGTGCAGAGGTGTCCTGCTCTAGCTGCTTTCATCAGTGGTGTCCTTCCACCTTCTGACTCATGTTCCTAAAAAGCAAACCACATATATTAAAATGTAAAAAATGTAAATGTAAAAAAAAAACAAAAAAAAAAAATCACTAGAACAGTAGGGGGAAAAATACAAAACAATTCAACAAACACACACCAGGTCAGCCCCAGTCTGAAGCAGCACATCGGCAACGTCTGTGTGTCCGTTTTCACAGGCATACGTCAGTGCCGTGTCCCCCGTGGCTGTAGTGGCGTGGACATTAGCTCCTAGAGAATAGAGAGCAATGAAACATGTGACCCTCGAACATAATTACAAGAACAGCTACATTAAAAACAACATACTTGAAATATGAGAGGTCTCACCAGCAGCAAGCAGGTACTTGACCAGCTCCAGATGACCCTCCTGCGCAGCCTCCATGAGAGGAGTGGAGCAGCCGAGCTCAATGTCCGCTCCAGCTTTGATGAGAAAGTCGGCCACCTCTAAGAAGCCACCGCAGCAGGCCAGAGTCAGCGCAGTCTCCTGCGTCTCCTCTGTCTGAGCGTTGATGTTGGCACCTGTGCACAGTACACCATGGAGAGAGCTCATTTAAACATTCACATAACAGCAGGATCAAAAGGATGATGTAGAAAAGTAAAAAAAATATGTTTATAATAATATAAATAATATAAAATATTTAAACCCTTTAGAACAGGGGTGTCCAAACTACGGCCCGTGGGCCATTTGTGGCACGTTTCCTTTTTTGGAGGTATTTTAGAACTAGAATAAAAAATTGGCCCGCTGTTAAGCAATGTTTGAACGCTAGGTGTCAGAAACGGCCAAAGAGTCAAAAAGTGGAGAGGTTACGCAGTTTTAGCGCAGAAAAAGCGGGCCAAAGAGTCTAAAAGCGGTGACAGTGAAGTTTTAGCTCAGAAAAAATGGGCCAAAGAGTCTAAAAGTAGGGGAGGGTGCGCAGTTTTAGAAAAGGAAAACGTGCCAAAGAGTCTAAAAGCGGAGAGAGTGCGCAGTTGTAGCGCAGAAAAACAGGCCAAAGAGTCTAAAAGTTGCCGTAATTAAGGAGTTTAATATTAAGAGACATCATGAAATGAAACTTCAATTTGAAAAATCTTAGTTTACACTGTCAAAGATAGATAAAGATAGTTAGTCAACTAAAATGATGTGTAAATGAAAGTAATCAGGAAAATGTATTATTTAAAGTGGTATATTTCATTGTTTGTTTTATTATAGAGTCTGAGGCCCGTGACTTCAAATATATTTCTCCTTCTGGCCACCCCTGCTTTAGAATATACAAATTAAATGTAGGAAGTTTTGATAAAGTCTGATGAAAAACTAAATACATATTAAGCTAGTGATCTGATAACACATTAAACTGATCAGAACTTTGCCAGATCCTCTTGAGCAGTGGCTTTAAACGTCTAATAAGCAATTAAAAGTCTAAGAGTCAATTAAAATCCCTCTAAACCATGATAAACACAACACATCAAGGAGAAATAAATGAAGCAAGTTCTTAAATGTGGTGTTGCAACTTAAAATAGTTTTATTTAATTGTGCAGTACTTTGGCTGACATGATGTTTTAAGTGCTACATCAATAAAGCTGTCTTGGTTTATTGTGTATAGATTCACCATCGTATCACCTCAGTAAAATCTCTGTGCCGCTTATGTTAGAATACCCTTAAGAAAGTAATGTTACTGGCCACTTAACTGCTGAGTGTGCATTCAGGAAACACACACAAGCACTACTAGTACAGCCGGTTTGACAAACCGATGGGACGGTCAAATGGACAGACAAACAAACAGACAAATGACTATATAAACAGACGGACAACAGACTTGGGACATCCCAGTTTAAAGTCAGAGGTCAAAAACGCTGTAATGTAACAACTGTTTATTAGAAATGTAATTATTGGTCATGATATGTATATTATTTGTGCTCAAGAGAAAGATTAATCTATCATGGTTTTAAGTTTCCCAAAGCTTTAAATGATTAATAAATACCAACTGATTTTATTTGAGTTAAAAAGCTACAGAATTACCTGAGGTCCTGCGCTACATATTTTAAACATATGTTGAGCCAATCTGGCTAAATTTGTTTTACAAGAACAAGATACTATATACTTTAAAGATGTGTAAACTAAAGCCCACTTTGGCCACCAATTACTTATTCTCTCTGTATCACTTATGCCCCTCCAATGCATGTGAAGTCAGCCACAAATTCTTTTCAAACTGCTGCTGACAAGCATCACTGAATATTCTAGCTTAGATACAACAGCCAACAGATGCCTGTGCTGATCAACACCACACTAGAAGAAACATAGGGAGGAACTTACCTCAACCCACCCCTGAGAGAGCAAAACCAAATGTGTTAAACTAATGTTTAAAGTTGTGGAAGTGCAATGTAGTCTATACAAGTTAACATAAACAGTTTTCTAAGTATGAATAATAATGATAATGGTTCTGATGGTTCCAAAGCCCTGTGTGGATTTACTATACTAAATATATGTAAAAGGCTCTGGTTTTACATGAATACTCAAATATATTTGATTGATCTGTAATCAAAGTCTTATTTTGTCAGATTACAGTTTTCAGTCAGTTTAGCACAGTGACTGATTGTGTGAATTATTAATAATATTAATTGGTGTTAACCTAGAATCTGTCCATCACATACCCTTACTTCATGTGACGCCAATAGAAGAACAAATAGAGATTTGATTTCTGATGGCAGATCATTTTACACAGGGATCATAAAATATAACTCTACACAAGACTGAGAACCATGGCCGCTGTGTATACCTTGTGCCAAAAGCAGAGCTACCATCTCCTCATGGCCTTCACGTGCAGCCTCCATGAGAGGAGTGTAGCCCTCATCGTTGACCTCTTCGAGGTTGGCCCCTCTTTCGATCAGCAATGCTGCCAGCTCCACATGCCCGCCGCAAGCTGCTAGTGTCAGTGGAGACTCAAACGAATCTGCTGGCATGTTAACCTGTGCACCACTGTCCAAGAGCAACCGCGCCACTTCTACATGCCCATCCTATACAGAAAAGGTAGGAAAAAAATCGAATGAGTTAAATAGTCCAAATATTATTCTATACATATTATCCCTTTAAATTGTCCCCTCACAAGTCTGCGTGCGGCACCCCTGTTATAAAAAAACATCAAGTATTGGTTACATTTTGGTAGCTAGCAAAGTGCTGTTTTATATAAAATTCCAGACCTGCAATACAAGCATAAATGAAACAAAAAAAAAATTAAAATCCTACCATGCAGGCTTCCATAAGGGCTGTGTGCATCTCATCTGTCTTGTGCTCCTGGTCAGCTCCTGCCTCCAAGAGAAACCGCACCATGTCCAAGTGCCCTGCATCAGAGCAAGAAGACTCACAGTCTGTGCCTTTCACCATCAAACTATAGATTTTTCCCCACAGCTTGGATACACCTACATGTGTGTGCATATGTAATGTTCAAACTACAATGGAAGTTTTTGACAAACCTTTGTAGCAGGCCAGTGTGAGTGCGCTTTCTTTGAACTCGTTGGAGTGTGTGTTGATCCCGGCGCCATACTCAAGGAGGACACGTGCCACCTCCACGTGGCCCGCACTGGCCGCCTCCATTAGAGGCGTGTGGCCGTTCTCATTGTGATCTTCAATGTTGGCTCCT
This sequence comes from Astyanax mexicanus, assembly GCF_023375975.1. Classification (NCBI taxonomy): domain Eukaryota; kingdom Metazoa; phylum Chordata; class Actinopteri; order Characiformes; family Acestrorhamphidae; genus Astyanax; species Astyanax mexicanus. Next base: position 15,513,037 of record NC_064424.1, read on the forward strand.
TCCTTCAGCAGAACTTTGACCACGTCGAGGAAGCCTCCCGCACATGCATACGTGAGCGCGGTGTTACCTGGGAAGCAGTAGAAGGAGGAAGAAAAACATATGAGACGAGAGAAACATAAAAGCTTGACTGTAAATTATATAAGATGCATTTTTCAAGTACTGATGATGACTTTATACTTCATTAGCAAGGTAAGATTATTGAGAAGAACTTGCTGAGGCACCTGTTGAGGACTGTGCGTTGACATCTGCTCCATGCATCAGGAGTAGTCTGACAATGTCTACGTAACCGCCACTGGCAGCAGCCATGAGAGGCGTGATATCGCCTTTGATGCCCCTGTCCTCAACGTTCGCGTGCATTGCCAGCAAGACCTACGAATAAACATAAAACACATTCAAATTACAACCTTTTTAAACATATTAAGCTACAATGAACATCAGAAGAGAAAGAATAGATCTAAACTTAACAAAAACATGAAGATCCACACAGAAATAGAGGCCTAGCAACATGAAGTACTGCATATGGATGTAGGCAGGGCAACAGCAGCATAAAAAAAGACCAGTGTGTGTGAATAACAGAGGCAGTGTGCACCCCCCTACCTGTGCAAGCTCATAGTATCCAGCGGAGCAGGCCAGACACAGCAGGCTCTCTCCCTCTTCTGTGTGCTCGTTGACGCTGCGGCCCTCGTCCAGCAGCTTCCTCACCGCGTTCACATCTCCGTCGGAGCAGGCCTCAGCCAGGCTACGGCTAAAAATAACCAGACTGCTACAATTACTGCGACTGTGCAGGCGAAGCTAAGCTAGCTACACTGACTGGACCCTTCAGGAATCTTACGGGCCTCTACAGATTATAATACAAAATAAGCAGGAGTGCAACTCAGCTAAGCCTCAGGATTAAATTTATGCATAGTCAATAGCTTACTAAGTATACCTCACAGTGTATTCAAATCAAGACCTGCTTTACTATGGGTTTATGCAAAAAACTAAACTCTGTTATACAAAAGTGCAAAAATATGGTGTGTGCATGTGAGAGGAGATGCCTACTTGTCTGCCTGGCTGGCGTTAAGTGTGTTTTCTGCCCTCATGCGGGTGAGGGCGGCGGCAGCTTCGTCCAGCGCGCAGCTCACTGATGACGTCAGGCGGCGGAGAACCTCAGGATCTGCGAAGGCTTTGCCATCAGCAGTGGAGAGTTTACCAATGCCTGCAGTGTCCAGCCACACAGCAGCAATTCACAGCACCCAAGGCCAAATGCATAGGTGGTTAGTGCAGGCCCAAGTCACACACACAAAAAACACACACACACAAACACACACACACAAGAAGACACAAACCTTGGTTAGCCATATTCAAACCATGCAGATTGGTGTAATGCACAAAAATCTCATCCAATTTCACGAATCTGTTGTGAAACTGGCTGGTCCCTAAAGTGGTTTTCAGTGTTCTCTTTACTTTTCTTTTTTTTTTGTATAATCCAATATGTTGCATAACTACATTCTAAGCACCAAGAGTATTAAAGTACAAACTTATAAATTATCCTAATAAATATTGCAGATTTTTTATAAATATATAGGTCAAAAGACATGAGCATGTTAGAATCATACAAAATCATCATATCAGCATTTCATTAGCATTTTGGTTAATTTTATTCAAATTACAAGTGATCAAAGTTTATGGTTTCTGAATCTCTGGAGTTTGACTGCAACATATGCAATATACAGAAAAAATATTGGGACATCTGCTTATTCATTGTTTCGTCTGAAATCCAGGGTATTAAAGAGAGTTGATTCTGTTTTGGTTGGAATAACTGTCTCTACACTGCAGAAAAGGCTTTCTGCTACATTTTGGATCTTGGATAAACACCTTACCTCATCAACTTCATCAAAATGCTGTCGTCCAAGACTATGCTTAATCCCTGTGTGGGGAAGCTGCCCCATAGTGTACTTAATTGTCTGTAGAAAGCATGAACGAGAAGCCAGGCTTTGAAACAGTAAGCATGATGGCCACTCATGAGATTCCTTCCTACCTACAACTAAACGGATATCCGTCCGATCTATTATTCAACAGCCGGCCTTTAAAACATCACTGCTGGAAATGTAAATTAGGGACAGCCCATTAGATAAACGACACACAAAAAAGTGATGTAGCCTTACTGGTAGGCCTGTTACAATAATTATTTTACCAATATATCGCACAATACTTCGACAGGACCTTTGTATTGCCCATTAGTGAGAAAGTGTATTAACACAAATGAGCCTGTATGTCAATTTGGTTTAAAAACTGCATAAAATAAATAAAAAAAATACAAAATAATATTTATTTAGGGCATTTACCGTATTTTCCGCACTACACGGCATACTTAAAAAGTCCCCTTATAATCTGGTAAGCAGTAAAGCCACTTTGCTGAAGTACAGCGTTATAAAGGAGTTTCACTTTAGTGTTCCAGCACCAAAACTGGAGCAGTATTAGCATTAGCCGCTAACCACGCTAAGCACTAGCTCTTTTGCTGTTCAAAAGTGAGTATAATCGGACTGTAGCCTGCAAGTTTATTGTGTTAAAACAAGCTACGTGGGACAAACCGCTAGCTAATATCACCTTGACTTATTAAAACACTCAGGGTTCCACAGTGTAGCGCTGTCAGGTGGAATTAGCCACTAACTGTGGCTAACTAGTAGTGCTAGTGGTTAGCTGCTAATGCTGCTGCACACAGGCTTAATAGAAATCTGGAAATATAAACTTAGTCTTAAATGTATCGAAACAGAAGAGAGAATTTTTTTTTTAAGAATTACAGTTTTGTTTACATAGCTCAGCTTTACAGATCTCTCAGACCAGCAGCAAGACCTGCTGAATTAGAAGGAAAACATTACGACACCCTTGTTCCTTAGTAGTGTCGCACAATGCGCCTCATAATCCAGTGTGCCTTATGTATGAAGATAGACCTTATAGGGCAAAAAATACGGTAAAGTGTGTTTTTTTTTTATGTCAATGTCTGTTCATTTTCAATTAACTTAAAGAGTTCATTGCTTTTATTATAATATCAGAGGCATACATGGTCTTAAAATAAATATATCATTTATTACAATAACTTCTGGTACAAACATAAATTGTTAGTTACAGGCCTACCTATGGGCAACACCAAGTGATGTCTATGGTATGGAATAACAGCTAGCGAAAGAAAACATGCCTGAATAGCCAGCATAAATAGTCAACGACTTATTAACTCTTGCTTTAGACAATGACTTGACCACCATGACAGTAACAAAGGCACACAGAGAGAGCATAGAAAACAAAGCAAAGCATTCATAGACAGACATGAACACAGCAAATCTAACAAAACCATATAAAAAGAAACACGTGCCCAAATGCTGTACAGACACAGATAGGGACACTGATACAGTGGACCATGTACAGACACACACACTCGCTGAGAGGCACATAGAGCATTGGTTTACTAAAGGCCACTGCTGAGTCATGATGGGAGCTGGTGCTGCTCTATGGAAATCCATTGTTCCTGCTAATCTCCCCTATGCTTCCCCTGCAAGCTAACTATCTGCTCACGGGGTTGGGCTAGCCTGTACCAGTTCACCAATGCCCAGCACACAGAGGCAGGCCTAACACGCTGAGCCGCACCCAGGCCGCCACAGCTGAACTTAATGGTCAGTGACATGTAAATTACACCTTGGATATACCTAAAGTCAAGCGCAAGCAAATGTGAAGTTGCTACAAGAGTTGTAACAACTCTACCTGTTGGTGTCTGTCCTGTTTAAAAACATTCCCCCCATGAGCCCTAAATCTTTCAGTGGGAGGCTGCAGATCATTAACATGTACACTAGGGCCTTTGAACCACTGACACACATGCTTTCAGACCTGTAACACCACAACAGGATGGGAAGCATGTAAAAATAAACACAGGCTTTAGGGATTTGTGTAGCTATACTGAGCAACTTGCGCTCATTATATAGGTATCTCTATCACTGTCCTCTCAGTAACTCTGCACAGTGACGGGTCAGTTACTAGAGTGAGTTTTCCCAGGAAACACTTCACTTGTTCAGCATTAGCCAAAAAAGTTAACCTTTTAGCAAAAAACGCACAAGAAAAAAAAAAGATGTATTTTAAGAAACTCGGACCCCATTTACATCCGGCCGCATCATGCAACTAGTATCTGGATTGTATCCTGTTAAGATTTTAACCACATACATTAACACTCCACTGTCAAATCTGTCTCCAATATCTCTGACGGAAAACTGACTGCTGTGTATAATGCACTTATTATGTGGCATCCAGTTGTTCATCTGTTCAGCCTCTTCCTGTGCTATGCTGGAGGAGGTTGCTGTCTTAAAATTCTCAATTGTATATGTGGTCATCTTCACATACACACAACATGTGCCCATGTGGAGGTGTTTGTTACTCTGTGAGCATTTTGGTTGACAAATGTGTCTTGCAGAATGCTTGGACAGATTAAAGTGTTTACACTATTATAAAATTTGCCTCAAATATGCTGCAGGCCACTTTCTGAAGTGGTTATGCGATTTGATTTGTAAGTTTAAATGCATCTTGGGTTTGTTACCATTTACATTATGTGGCTCGGTCTTATGAAGATATAATCAGGGTCCATCATTCTTAATTTACAGAAGACGGATACAAAGAGACAGTACTGCTTTTGTACACACAGCTGTTATATGCTTGGAAAACAACCCACAGACTAGGTGAGTGACGGCATGCAGAGGTGTAAGAACAGTCAAGACTGCTTTCTAAAAGAGGCAGGTGAAGGTGGGCAGATGGAGAGCTCTCAGCAGGACATACCTGCTGCTTCTAGTAACGCCTCCAACCGGGCCTGTGTTTCTGGATCTACTGTTCTGAGGTCTGCTCCGTCTGCTGCACTGGAGAGGAGCAGCTCTGACGCCGTCTTTAGCACAGGGTTATCCAGGTCTTCCTGGTCCAAGATGAAAGACTCCACCTGCAAAACGAAGCACAATGTCAACATTTTCTTATCATCCTAAAACACGCATGGCAGTAAAACAGAATAAAAATGTATATGCAAATGGTTCAAAATTAAATCTTAAACATTGTATTAAACCACTGTACTAATGGTCAGAGTCGATCATAATGACACTTTAATTAGAGTTCCCCCAGTGTGGACTAACGGAAACAAAGTGCACATTATGACAAATGAGTACATCGTGAATCATTGTATCAGAAGGCTTCATTTATTTCATTGTTATCATTTCAAATCTAATGATTCAGAACCTGAAAGCACAGAAATTTCTCTCAACACCCAAAGTAAACTTAAAATAATCTTTTAAAATAAAGTTGAACGGACTACATGATAGAAACTTCTTCAATCTTCCCCAAGATTGCTTAAAACACATGGTCTCCCTTCTTTAGCAGCAACAGGTAATTAACACACGAGGGCACTAGTGACAAAGTTCACATTGCCCACAAGGTCCGGCCCTCCAGGCCTGTTGCCTAGAGACGGTACACGCAGTATTTAGGCCCTGAGCCTCTGTGGAATTACAGTAAGCACCAAGATGAGCTGATCAGCAGGTTTCCCCTCCCCTTCCCTGTACACGTCCTTGACCTCCACGCACCTGCCGCTCCGCCCCTAAGGAAGTACGTCCTGCACAGTCACAGCAAAAACAAAACTGAGGCAAAAACTACACAAGTCAACAGAAGCAGCAAAGCAGCAGTCCAGCGTGTGCAAGTGTATGTGTCTGTCACTGACCCTCCGAGGCCTTTCTGAGGCCTTTTCTACAGCAGCTGAGCTAATCTAAGGAATTACTGCAGAACTCTGAGCAGTGGACTGGCAATGGAGTGCATGGGAGCCTTTAATGAAATTAAATGTAATAAGATCTGATTTAAAACTTAAGTATTCTGATGTGTGCTTTCATTCATGGCAGAGTTCAGCGATTCCCAAGGCTTGCTTTATAATGTAGCATTATAACCTTTCTTCTACATATGACGAGTGTTTGGGGTCATTCAAATACACATAAAAATAACAGTACTGATACACTGACTTTGTATACAAATATTTTTTTAATTATAAAAACTATATATTGGAAGTTTTTACTAAGAAAAACAAAAACAGGTAAAACTTTTGACATCCAGTAATGATGAACTGAGCTAGTCCCATTCTTTTAGTTGTTTTTGAATGAAGGTACACACCAGTGCTGACAATGCACATCAACATGAACTGGCTTTCAAGGACTATAATAGTTTTCAAAGCACTACAGCTTACGACTTTAAATTAAAACCAAAACAACATAAGTAATATATGACTTGCCTTGGAATATACATTAATTGCAAGATTCCAGATTTTTTCCACTTTGAGTAGCATGAGTCTGCACAGTTCTGTATCTGGTGTGCCTTGACCTTAAAGCTATGATCAACATTAACAGGCTGAAAGGAATCAGTTCCATTTTTGTCAGGGTTTGCTTAATATATATATACATATATATATATATATATATATATATAAAATTAATAAATAAATAAATACAAGATTCAAAGGCATGTGATTAGTCTGACCGGCAAGCCCAGGTTGTGTGAGAGAGAAGGTGGCTTTCCTGCAATCACACCGACCCTCCTCTGCTTGTGGCATAACCAGCAAGTTGATTTGCTTGTTTTGATGATGGGCGGGACAATACACTGAGTGCTGTATTTTGTAAATATGAAGTCGGTCTTAAGTGTAAACTACAAAACAATATTGGCCAAATTTTAACCAGTGAGTGGTTGATATATACAGTCAAAATGTCTTAACCAAGGCAATGTGCATAAATGTATCAATCTACACAAGCTCAATGTTTTAAAGACAGATCTGTTAGTCTTACAGACACAAACAGGTAAAATGTGAACCACCAAAATAGACTAATCTGATCTGAGCAAAAAATGGACTGAACTGATGAGGCTTGTAATGTAAATGTAGTCTTAGATTAGACTATATGAAGCTAAATGATGTGTCCTGCAGTGTTGTTTACAAATATACGAATAATTCTATTTAATCAAATTTCAATTCAAGTTTATTTCACACAATTCTACTTCGTCACAAAGCTTAAAACTGTTGCTAGCACACAGACACACAGTAGAAAGATGTTTGCTCTGAGCTCACTTAGTCAGCTGGTTTGTATAATTTAAGAGGTCTTGGCATTTAATGCTGCCAGATTCCACAAAGCCATCGCAGACAACACTAAAATACAAAATACACCACAGTGCCACTCTTCTGTTTATGCCTAAGCAGCAGGCAAGTCTTTGTTGACCACAAAAACAGTGAAACACTGCAGCAGAACATTTTCAATGGGAGGGGTCTTTCATGAAAAACGTTCACAGGAGTTGAATGCATGGACCAAAAAATTAGAAAGACTGCCAGGAATTAAAAAAGGGGAGAGAAGGGAAATGCAGTGAGGCCGGGTGTGGTCAGCAAAAAGTCCATCTGCAGTGAGAATAATTAAAAGCATATAGGGGCATCTGAATGTGCTGAGGCCATGGAGTGGCTGGAACAGTTGGGATCCAAGTCTGGGAAGTATCCATCTCTGAGGGTAAGAGGCTGAGAGGGAGGGAGCAAGTGAGCGAGTGAGCAAGCGAGCAAGCGGGAGAGTGAGAGAGAGTTTAAGAGGGAGAGAGAAAGGCCGGCAGAGGGAGAGGGTGTGTGTCGGTGATTGAGTTTAGGAGAGTCTCCCTCACAAGGGAGTGCAGGCCACATCCAAACAAGTGACTCTCATTACCTCATCCATGCACTAAAAGGGGAGCGGGAGCAAGAGCATGAGCAAGAGAGACAGAGGGAGAGAGAGAGAAACATGAAGACCCTCCCTGTTTAACTATCACCACATCTATATCAGTGTTAATAGCTGCTGGCTGCCACAGTATAATATAATAGTCAAGTTTTCTATTGATGCAACTACAACAATAGTTCAATAACTTTCTTTCAATTAAATATCGTAAACCAGGGTAGAATTGTACACAGGTATTTGGGTACTCAAAAAAAAAGTTTGATCTGTTCTTTTGGGGTCAATATCAACTGATTAATGCCTTTCAGTTTGATTGCCTCACTGCAGATATGCATCAAGGTTGCGGAAGATAAACAGTATATTACCTTTCCATGTAAACTTTCTAATGCATCATGATGCGATGCTTCAGTTCTTTTCAAGTTCTCTTCAAGTTCTTTCAAAATACTGTCCAAGTACAAGCTGAGAGAGTCCATGAATTCTAGTACAAAAATGGCTGCTTTTCTAACTTTACAAATTCCATAATTCAATCTTTCCGCCACATGATTCCTTTAGCTTTTTGACTTTTCCTAACATACTGTGTTTTGTTCTAATACTCTGCACTACGATTATGGACACTTGAGAGAGGAGTCCATCCTCAACAAAGAACATTTGTTTCATGCATTTTATGCATATTTGAAACAAACAAACAAAAAAAACAGGCTGACAAAACAATGGCAGCACACAGTAGAGTTCAACACTGGTATTAATGAGTATTGGGGGGAAATCAAATTGCGTCTCACATTATAATATCAAAATACATTGACAACAATAACAACGGTACTCAATACACGGCAAGACAATTCTTATACAATACTTCATAGCACCTGTGTTAATGAAAAGGATAAAATGCTTCTACATAAGTAAATACTAGGATTTATTTATTTATTGGTGTCAGTTTCACAGGGCAAAATATTCCTAACTGCAGCTTTAACCATTCACTTAACTAATGCCACTCCGTGGAGTAATGAAGCAATAACTAATATGTTAAATTGGGAAACAAATTATAGGGAGTATAGAGCGCCTATATTTCAGTAATAACGATATCAATACCAATATTTTAGCCTTAGCCTGTCTGTTCTCCAGCCTTGATGAAGCCACTTCTATCCACCATTAAAACTAATACCACTGTCCGTCAACAGCCATCAACAACCTTGAACAAATCTAAAACTACACAACAGTTTAAAATTTTATGCATCTTGTATTTGTGTTTATATGAACAATTTATAACTGAATACAAAATATACAAAAACTCAAGAGAAATTCAGGCCCGTACTAAAATGAGGCATCATTTGGAAAATTTCAAGACCATGAATGATATTAAATACTACTTATATTGCCCATACTGGAATATATGAAAACACACATGCAAAAAAAATAAAAAATAAAATTACGATTGGTCCTGTCTTGTTGCAACGTAGTGGAAAACACTGCCTTTTCTGCAGCAGCCTGGGATCCAATTCCTAAACACAGTACACTACCAGTAAGAGCCCCTGGGTAAGACTATTAACGTACATTTACGTAGCTTTGAATAGGAAAGTCAGTCAAAGGCAGGCACAGAGAGGCAACAGAATAAAAGCCGTGTTTTTTATGAAATTGGTAGTGTATTTTCAGCTTTTCAGTACCAAGAACATAACAAAATGACTTCAATTACTTAGATATCAAACTTATTAATGGTCATCGTACACAAACAGGCCAGTTAAAGACATTCTGGAAGCAGCCAGGCTTAAGGTAATTTTATGCTCCCCAAGAAACAAAAGGGGTTGTTGGTGAGCGCAAATACATGGCTAAGGTTCCTTTTTATTTCTCCACAAACCGTAAAAACAACTGCAAGAAAATTTTAAAGCATTCCAAAGAATGTAAAATCAAGTTCTTAAATTTGTACCCTGTGCAGCAGTGACCAGAGCTGAAGCCAGGCTCACCTACCCGGCTGGTAGACCCAACCCCTTCTCTCAGACCAGGAGCCACAAAACACCCTTATTTGAGTTTACAGTGCAGCCTAAAAACAGAGGCTCAGCAGATTTTTCCACTAGATACCTAGTTTGCTTAGTAAATGTAAATGTTTTAACCAAAAAAAGTGCAGTTCATGTAGGTTCAACTACAACTCTGAACTCCATGTAATGGGCAGACAGAGTGACATGCAAGTTCTGCAGAAGGTTGTTTCCAGCCAAGGCTGTCAATCACTTATTTTTTTTTTAAGTGTAACCTTACTCTTGTGATACAGATGCATGGATGTGCCATATTGTATCATGCACATTAATATCACAAAACATTCAGATACATTTAAAAAAACATATTGTGGCATTTTCAAGCATATTTTAGTAATTGTTTTGCTTTTTATTTAATTACTTTTGTTTGTTTGCTTGTGGTTTGTGTGTGCACTAAATATGTTGGATATTAGTATTGTGGTACATTTTTGTTGACATTTTTAATAAAAAAATACATATCTATTTTGTTACACTATTATTTTATACAACATCAGAGTCTTAATAAGATAATTTGAAAAAAAGGGACAAATATTTATAGATGTTTTTTCAATAATGAAAGTATGAAACTCATTTACAATAAATGAAACATAATAAATAATATTTATTTTGAAGCAGTATTATATTCTTCAAATTAATTTTTAAAAACAGCATGTTTTTTTACATTCCTAAGAACACTGCTAGAGCAAAAATAGAAACATTGCACTGTCCATGATATTTTACAGTCATTGATTCAGCTCTTCCATGCAGTCAGAGTCCACAAAAACAAATACACCAGCAAAGAGAGTACTGACAGCAATAACCTATGGTCCACATGTGATTAAACAGACCACACATGACTCAGGCACACATACAACACACACAATATACACATTCCTCTGCTACACTTAACTGTGTAGGTTTAAGATTTTAACTTACGCCCAAAACTTCGCCCAGCACCTCGAGGTCCTGTTAGTTTGATAACCCAGAATATTGTTGAGATTGTCATGATGTACGGTCTTTAGTATATTTGGGTGGTATACTAATAATATATACATTTCTGAACATTTTACAGCAAACTTTTTCTGTAACAGAGTAGCCCAGTCTAACACACTTGAAACAACATATGAACCCCGCCAGTAATTTCCCAGGAACTGTCCTAGGTTTAGTCCACGTTGCTGCTGCAATTTTACCAGAATTCCCACTGTGATTTATATCAACACCTAACCCAATCCATTTTTTTACAGTTAAATAAACACCCAAAGTGTTTGTACAAAAGAGGCTACAGATGAGCATGAATGAAACAAGCTTTGGATTATTTATATTTACTTTACATATTGCTGCAGTTCTTACTCATATTGCTGCAGAATCAAATCAAGTGTGTGCTAAACAAAATAAACAAACAGTATATTCTAAATTTTATAATTAACAACCTTATATTTATTCAGATTAATGATAGCACATGCTAAATTCAGTCTGCCAGTGCAAAAAAGTGATTGCAATGTGGATGGCATGAAATAAGAAGATTGTGTGCAATTTTTTTTATGTGGTACTTTCATATGTGGCAGTGAAATTGGATATATTTACACCCTGTTTTAAAAATTTAAAGGCTAAAAAAATTAATTAAAGAGAACGCCAGCTGGTAGCATTTGTTAACAGATCCTAAAAGTGACTTAGCAGTCACGGAAATCTTTGATGCTACCAGCTACAGAGCAATTCAAGGCAGTCCTGTAATGCAGGTCAGCGCACTCCTTTCCTATCATGCACCCTGACAAGGGGAGCCTACAAAATTATTTTTAAATCAGTTAAATGTGAATGATATCATTGTTTCATTGTTACATTTTACTTTTTAATTAATGACTACTATATAGGTATTACAGCAAACAATTGGACATGTATTTTAGCTCACTAGTATCTTAGATCTACAATAACAGAGCTTACATTATCAGTACAAAAAAAAATACTCTAACTTACATGAGTGCATCATAAGTGACAACGGCCTAATAAAAACATCTAACACCAGTAATAAACAACTTTTAAAAGCAAGAGGAACTGGTCATCCTCAGGCTGACTTGTCTGACCTGTGATATCGTCTGTTATTTTAGAAATGCTGGGTTCTGGCTCAAACTAAAATGGCTAAACAGTAGTCATGTTTAACTAGCTAGCTGGCTGTGTTTGATAGCGTCTCTTCAGTTCTGTTGATGCCACTACCCAGTGTGCCCTTCAACAGCAGCGACCTACATGTAGCAGGATTTTTCAAAAAAATATTATAAATAAATAAACTAATGTCTTTTTTTTTTTTTTTTTTACAATGTAGCTTAGTTACTTACTTACTTAGTAATTACACAAACATAAGACTTACCTGGCCTTTTTAAAGCATTATCTGCAATGAGCCCAGCTGTGAGCCACTCGAACTCGATAGCTTCTGTGATGTTGGTGAATGTGAAACCAAAACTTTACATGAAGCACAACTTTACTGCTCAGACAAATGTTGGCTCTGTCACCTAAAAAATTGGTTTGGACAGAAAATCAGTTTTGTGCCACTATACCAGTTACGTGACAAAAAACACACAATTTTAAATAAACCAAAGGCGAAGTTGTGTCTAATTTAAATGTAAAACAATAGTGACATGATGGTGAGTATCACAAAGGTGCACGTGACTTATAATAAACACAGATTTGAATAATTTCTATGACTGATATGTTCAAAATTTACATCAAATTAACCTGTTGTGTAAGAGTTTTTACATGTGAATTGATGTGCTGAAGTTGTTTTGCAATTACACCACTCATACACCAGTTAGTGAAGGCAAAAGGCAGAGCAATGGCGGCAGAAACACGTTGCTACCTAAAAGGCCTGAAAAGAAACATCAAAACACACCTGTCAGGTTGCTGTTTTTTCCTGATTGACTCTGTATTAGCGTCATAATCACTACCAGTTGCCATTAATGCTTTAATCAGTCAATCATAAAATCTGAATTTATTTGCAATTGTGGTATCAGGCTTTGAAAGTGCCTCAACAGGTCATTTAACCAAGTTCAATAAATGTCTGCAAGATGACCGATTTGTACACTAACATGCCAAAAGCAGCCATATTTAGGGTCATATTTATTTAAGCTAACTTGAAAGGAGTATATTTTTTAGTCTAATTCTACTTTTATGTGGAAACATTTCATAGATTTCTCCCCCTACACACGGCAATAAAGACATAGCAGTAAAACGCTGGTCATCACTTGAAATATGAAGCTTAAGTTGCCTTCTTGAATTTAAACACTTATTTAGGATTAAATCACAGCCAGTGCGGCTGAACAAACAGACATCAGCAACGCTGCTGGCACTAGCTGGGCTGAACCATGATGCTAAAATTTTTCCGAGTTGGATTACTCGCCAAGCTGATGACAGACCCAACTCCCTGTCTAAACTCAGTCTTTCCACCTGTCTGTTGATAGCTTACTGAAAACAATCCTAACAAACACTGCAATGTGAGCTAAAATAGGTCATCGTTCAGCATAAATTATTCACCTTTTTCACTTGCTCACTTGGTAAATATTCTGTGCATCACTACTGTTGATTGAAGCTAAGGACGTCACTTCCTGTTTCTTAAGGCTTTCACGTTAAGCATGAATGTGTGCAAGTAAATTTTAAGGTCCGCATGTGTGAACAGAACAAAACATCACTCCAGCAAGTATCACTGTAATGTCCAGTTTTTTGGGAATCAAAGGCAATTAAGGAGTAAAAATATGCAAAGCCTAAATATTTAGTCCAATGTGGCTACAGCCCAACTTTTAGTTTGTGGCAAAGGGTATTCCTTGAGCAGCAGATATACTAAGCATCTTGACATAGAAAAGTCATGACCCACCCAGAAACTGAAAGTGTACACTAATGCTGTTTTTAGTCCATTTTGACTGCAAATCACAAATTGCATTTAACATTTTTTTTTTGCCATGTTGCATAAAGACAATTTTTGGAGAAATGTTCAAAAAGGCAACACCCAAGCCTGGGGCATGGGAAAATTGTGCAGTTTACTCTGGAAAACATCAGAAGAAATACTGGTACAACGACAAGATTAACCACATGAGCTCTACTTAAAATTAAATGGTAATGTTTCTAATTTAAAAGTTGGTCATTTATTGGTTTAAAAAAAAAAAACCTCTGTAATTTGCAATTGTTCAGTGTCAGAGTTTTCTAGAGCAGATACAACCTTTCTTTACCCTATACAAGAATTCAATAATCCATCATTTAGTCATTTAACTAACTATCAGCTTAGTACATGCACACCATGCTAGGCAATGGTGTGCTACACTGGACTAAAAAACAGTGTTTTTTACGCTGCATTAGTATGTGTCCCAAGGCTAGGAGCCATTGTCAGGGACGAGACTAACTGCCTTATATTTAAAAAGAGCTAAAAAGAACAATGCACATTGAAAACGGTGGATCTAAACAGTGTTTTTAAATTTTTATAAAAAACATTAAGTTGTCATGTTTGCTATGCTTGTAACTTTAATGTGAGGGGCACCAAAATCAGTAGGGGTTCTTGGTGTGGTATGGGTCACCAAATCACCTGATTTATACTCAAAATAAAACTATTCACAGAATATGAAAAAAAACACTTGTGGGATACTTTTTTTCAACTAAATTTCCTTTTTGTTCATTAAAAGACAACAGTCTAATAAATTTAATTTAAAAAAATCTAAAACACCAATAACCTACTGCAAAATTAAAGCAAATTAAATCAAATCCTGTTCCTTCATTAACCCATTCATAGACAATACAAGGTTAAACTACAATCACTGACAAACAACATGTTAACAAATTCTGAAACGTATGTTCACATAAGCACAAGGCCATTTTCAGTCCTCAGTCTGTGTGTTCATTCAGTTTAAGTAAATAAACAGGAAACAAACATGCATCTCCCGATGAATAATAAATGGCCAGTTGAAAACCTCACATTTCGAAACACATCTCTGAAGCATGCTAGTGTGCAGGTACAGACACAGCTAGAACTGAATGGATATATGGGTCCAATTTCTGTGCTAGAAATAATTATGGAACTGTGAAAACAGTAACAATTCATGTAGAAATGCATAGAATCAGCAGTACCATAATCACATCAGACTTTTACTTATGTTTCAAAAGGCTACCTTCACACAGGAGATAAAATAATTCCAATCTGATTTTCCTCACTAAATTTGTTGTTTTAGGCTGTTTAACTTTTTAAATGAGACCATTATTTATTTTACATTTATTTCAGATTTCAGAAAGTGTGAGTGACTAAACAGACAACAATAATTCATTTAAGCTTCCTGTAAAAATGTCATGTTATTTAGCTACAGACACTTCTTTAGTTGCTTCAGTGGTTTCTTTAAACTGCACACTAAAATTTTGTATTTTCAACATTGTCTTGATTTGATCACATTCTCCTGCAGTACTGTAAGAGTGACATTTGCTTTCTAATTTCGTCTGACCAAAAGCACTATCCCAATTATTTATAAGGCCTGTTACCTTTCTATCCCGCCACTAAAAACCTCCCTCACTGCTGTCGTTCATTTTCTCTTCTACTCAACGAACGCTCCGACGTAAAAGACGCATTCATTTTCAATCTGGCTGTTCGGACTGTGCCACATTCCCGCATACTGGGTACGTATTGGGATACAACACTGCATATTAAAGGGGACCAAAGTCAGATTTAGTGCGTTTTTGCAATTTACACTACCACACAACAAATCTGTCACATATGACAAAAATTATCAGATCTGAGAAGCCTTTACCTGCTAAGTGAACATGGCCAAAGTTATACATGAAAACATTTATTGTAGTCCAGCAAAGTAGAACATTAACTGTATTTGTGTTAATATCTGTATGAGAAATATAATTTCTGCATTGATGCAAACTCAGGTTTGTGAACACACACACACACACACTTTCATTCATGTAATGAAACAACCAGGTAATTGTAACTATTATTTCAACTTCATTGTAAATTTTCATGTCCACACTTTGTTGACATCAAAGAAATTACTTTCTTTTATGGAGTTAAAAATGGTTACCCTGTCCCTCTCATACAAGGGCTGCCTCAAGGAAAATCTGAAAAATAAATAAAACACTAAAAAATAATGTGGGTCATGAATCAACACCTTACAAGCACAACCTAGATATATTACATAAGGTCAGCATGTTTCCACTACAGGATTAATACTTGATCTTGCCGTTAGGAAAGGAGCTGCTTGCCCATGTAACTCACAAGACATTTGGCACCACATTTATCCACTCACTTAGACTCAGGGGGCACTATTGTGATAAGCTACAATCAGGAGGTTAACTACACCTAACCTATACAGTACTTAATTTTCATTGTAAACAATAAATGACATCAGCCTAAATATATGGACGGCACAATATTGGGGGAAAAACTGACACTGCTCTAGATATGAATTTCGATATTAAAAAAATACAGAAATTTATCAGATTCTAACTTAAGTCATCAGACACATTTTAGCATGTCATGATACTAATAATGCACTCTGTATATCCAAGATTGGAGTAAAAGCTGCAAACAACAAATTTTAACGTTTGCCTAAATTGACATTTTAGGCACATATTTTTAAATTAGACTGACTTTTACTGACAACATTTGGTAATAACAGTCTATATATTTAAACATGTAACTTTATTAAGAATCTAAAATTGACAGTCACCACAGTGAAGCATCTCTTAACCTGACTGAATTACGCACAGTACTTCTAAATGTATTTTTCTTCATATGCAATATCCTTTCCTATACAAGTTTTAAAATACAATTGATAAAACTTCTGCAAGTTTGACAACTTTATTGTGTACAATCTTAGGTCTCAACGAACGTTATAACTACATGTTGATACTGCATAAACTGACTATTAGTAAAGCCCACTCACAGCAAGTGTTTACGTGTTTTGAAACTGTGATCCTCAAACTTTATTATAATTCTGCATGTCCTCTTCATAACTCCCTCAGCATGTCTGTCAATCCTACAGGGAGCAATTAACTAGTGCAACCCACTCTTAGGTGTGCAATAAATTATTTGTTATTTAAAACTAAACTGGTCAACTTTAACATGATAGCAGCACAGTGCACCCCTCAGAGACTGAAATGCACATAATTCATCAGATAAGTCAGTTTACATTAAGACAGAAATAAAGTATTTTTATATATCTAACAAATTTTCTTCATCCCATGTCCAGGCCATTCAATAATTCAATTAGTTAGATATTAAGTGTGATTTTTTTTCATATTTAATAAGATTTCAATAGATTTTCTTAACAGAGACAAAGGTTTTTAAATTGTTTTGACAAATACTACAAGAAAGATTCCGACCACAACACATATCAGCAATAAAATGGTCAGTAACCTCATGAGGATAATGCCCCAGTCTCTCAAACAGTAATCATATAAATTCTACATAATTTATTTTTAGTTTGGACAATTGTAAAGTGCTCTGTGAGAAAGTACAGTGTAATGCAGGAGACAGCATGAAAGAAGCTGAGTAGAGTGAATAGGGGCTCTTGTTGGAAATCTGGGCCCTACCTGAGGCTGATGTCAGCTCCCTTTTCAATACCCCCTCCCCCAAATTCCAAACAAAATACCAACAACACAAGAGATGGGACAGTGGTACCCATTACAAGTTATAAAAGGCAACAGACACACCCCTATCCTACAAACAGAATGGGTGAAAAATCATGTGCAACCCTGAAAAACTGGTGCATGTTTGGGAGCATGGCTGGTGTGTGTGTGTGGGTGTGTCTCTACATCAACTAGCTTAGTATCTATAATCTAATATTACATACATTTCAAACTGACTGGTTCCATTCCAAAACAGCATGTGAATCTTAGTTGAGACATAGCAGCGTCTATCTTTGTCGTTTAATAAAACGCATGACCTAGTGCTGTGCTAAGTTTAAAAATAAATAAATAATAATGCTTATGTAAATGTAAAAAAGTAGATAGTAAATAAGATGTGAACTATGACAAAAAAGTTGAAAGTTGCCTATTTAACTGTGTCAAGTTTCTCTCCTACACTGAGAAAGAGTTTAAAATTGTTTAACTCTGAATCCAGAATTATGCAGTTACAGCTAAAGGGTTTTCTAGCTAAATACTGCAATCTTTCTTTACGGCTGTTTCCTCTGGATCAGCGACAAAAACAAAAATAAAATATTTAACTAGGTAACAGATTATCATCTGGATATCAGGTTTAGCTATCTTTTAGTGCAGTAATCAGTATGATGGCTACAGTAGTGGTGACATGACCAAGAAGAGTCATGATGACCGCTGCCCAAACATCCGATCACCACCTTTGATCAGTTACTACTTTCAGAACATAAAGAAAACATCAGTTTCTGGTTTAATGTGTGTCGATCTCGTGGCTAATTAGGTCCTGTATATATGGCCAAATCTGTTTCCTATCCAGTCACAATGTTGACATTAGGCTAAGTAGCTAGAATGTTGCAACATGGTGTACATTTTTATCAACAGTCGGGAGTCTGGAGTAAAAACACAGCTCCTATATTAGCTACAGCGGAGATTAGTAAACCTTAAGTTTTATATAACGACAGGTCGACAACTGTTACAGCACGAAAACACAGGGCTTCAGCTCACTGCCAGCTAACGAGCGATAAGCCGAGCTAGTCAACATTACGAGCTCGCTAATATTTAGAGTTACGTAGGTTAGCTAATAGCTAGCCCCAGAAGCGGCTAGCCGCGAAGCTAACGACGTTTATCCCAACCGGAGGCGTCAATATGTTGCAGGTTGTCATTCTTGAAAGCTCTGCACAGCTAGGAAATTACCGCTGGGTTATAAACGACACGACCTGGACTTACAAGCAACTGACAAAGTTGTGGATGCCAGACTACACGGCACCGAAAACTGAAGTCTCAGGCTATGGCGTTGCCCGCTGCTCTGCTTAGGCCCAAATCGCAGCCTTCGTCACAGGACTCTGCTAGTTGTAGCATAGCTACGCTAGCTAAGTGGCTAGCTGGCTAACTTGCCACAACCCGAGCTATCTGGAAACGCAACTGGCAACGTGGGTTCCCTGAGCCGTGTTGAATTCTTCAGATAATGTCACACTTAAAGAGGATGGCGGTGCCAAAAATGCACTTTATTAAAGCAGACAACAACGCTTACTTTAGCTATAATGTTTAGCTAGCTAATTAGTAGGGTTAAATTTCAGGCGACGTTAGGGTTTGGTGGCTTAAGCAGCCAGCCAGACTCTCTCTGCCATCACCCTGGGTTAGTTAGCTTTAGTTAAGCTAGCGAGCTACAGTTAGCCAAAGCTAGCTAACAGCTAGCTGAGCTAGCTAGCTAGCGGGAGACTTCGCTAGCTATCTATCTAAACTAACGCTAGATAAGCTAAGCTAACTAGCTAGCTAACGTTAGCTTACCTCAGAAACCTCATCCTCGTCGCTGCCGGATCCGGGGCCCGAGGAGAGAACCGCGGCCGCTGTGAGTTTAAAGTCGAGTCTGTCTGCTGCCGCGGGCCCGCCAGCCTCGCCAAACAGCCGCACTTTCTTGCCACCGACGCCGATGCCGAGGCCTCCCAGTCCGGCTCCTGGTGTGGCTCCAACCCCCATCCCCAGCGCAGGGGAGCGCGGAGTCACCGAGTCAATCTCGTCCTCGAAGCCGTCCGTCAGCATTGCCGTCCCGGCTACAGCATCCTGCATACTTTCCTAAATAAGATGTTTATATCGTGAAGGTAACGTTGTCCTTTCGCTTTCTTTGGGGTTGTATCGTTACAAAATGATCACGTTTTACTTCAGAAAAATCCTCAAACTCTCCCGAAGCGAGAAGAGATTCTCTTTCCCCCAAGCCATTAACTTTCTAACAACCTACCCCTCTTCGTTCTATTTCTGTATGGACCCGCCTCTGTTCAAAATGCACGAAGATGATTGGAGGGCAAAGTAACAGCGGGGGCTCTGATTGGTCCGAGCGCACGCTACTCGAGCGAAAGCATGCGACGTTAAGGTTGGTTTACGGGAGGGCTTTAAGATTTAACGCCAGGAAACATCGGACCGCGCAGGCGATTGGACACCGGCACGCCGCTCACCAGCTCCCGCCCTCTGGTTACGCCTATTTTTGTCTTTATAAGAAAAGTAGAGGTTAATTTGCTTCGGGGTAACAAGCCTTATGACTGGACTGGAAGTAATGTTTACACTGTTTGTAACGAGTAACATTTGGTTTAGTAAAGTTTGGTATTTGTCACTTATAAGACTTGCCAGTAAATTTATAATGTGTTTTCCTGACAGGATACTTCATTTTACTGCAATAGCATAGCAAGCACAGTGCAGAAACTGCGCCCAAAACATGCACCAGAAATATCTAACTTTGACATGCTGTGTGTTACTTGTTTCAGCCTTGTAGGTAAAGGGTCTTGACAGTGCAGTGCAGTTCATGGGGGGATAATGTGTCTAGAAGTCTAGAAGGGATTTGGATTTACTTCATCCATATCTAACATGTTATAAGCCATTTAGTCTCTCACTTAATTTGCAGGTGAACTGCATGCACCTGCCACACCTTTACAGCAAAACTGCAATTATAGTTGAACTTGCACTGATCTCATGATTTGTAGGACAATTTGAAATATATACTTATGTGACGATAAGATGATATGATGTACTGTAAATGGATTTGGCTGAAATACCAGATGAACTTACTATATTTTAACCTTAATGTTTTTATCACACATGTGCCTAACATGACTTTAATGCAATTCTGTAATACCAGTGTGATTTATGTGTAATAACTGAAATCTGGGAAGTCACCGTTAAGTACCAGCACTAGAATTTCCTAATTTCCTTCGGGATCAATAAAGTATCTATCAATCTATCTAGAACAAAATACATGAAATGCATGAAGTCGATCAATATAGTATAGTATAGTACACAAAAGACAACTTTAGATTGTCGCTGTCTAATGAAAAACATGTATCTCCAAAACAGCAGATTTACAGGAGAGAGATAAAACTATTTTTAATTATAAATGGATATTAAGGTAAAGAGTTTTTTTCAGATAATATTGAAAAAAAATATTGGTCATTCATAAAGAAATTTTAACAGTGTATAAGTAAGTTTGTGTGGTCAAAGAATGTAGTAAACTAAAAATCAACAAAAATAGAGATACTTAAGTTTCATTGAACAGGGACAATACAACCCTCTCTAAAAGTCACCCAGTAAAAGGAAAATTGTGGTGACGATTCAAATGAGCATAATTAGTCCCTGACCCCAAATACAGTCAATCAGCCACCAAATACTTTAGTATTTGACATGTGCTTTTTTTTTACTTCAAGGCAGGTGATGTTAGAGTAACATTGCTAACAACATAGACTGTCATGAAACACTTCTCTGTAAATTGGCACAAATGTCGCTCAACCCACTCAAAACGCATCCAAGTATTCTATTGCTTTTCACAGTCAGTATAAGTCAGAATATAACTTACTTTTTTACTTTTCATGATATACAACAAAATGGTTTATCAATTCAACCCATGTGCCATTTCTTTCTGTCCTATAGAAATTAATCCAAGATTGTTAATTGTGTTGGCAAATGTGCAAGCAGAGTCTGCAGAGTAGAGAACAGAGATTTAGATAGACCTGCTCAATAACCTCTCCCTAATCAGTGTCAACAGCTTCATAGAGTTTCCATGGGTGTTCCAGTTTGTCCAGAAGATGTAGTGTAGTGTTTTAACGCTAAATGTGTGGTTCATATGTTTTATGATAAAAATGTTTATATTTACATTTATGTACTGTACCAGGGCTCAGCTTTGTTTCCGCTGAGAAAAACCAAAGCTACTACGGCCCAGTTAAACCCATGAGCTGCTGTGCAAGAGTTAGCATGTACCGGTAAAAATGAAAAGAAAACAATACAATGGTTAAAATGGTATTTGGACCAGAGAATAATTTACAAATACTCCAGTTCACATTAGTTATTTTATGCTAACATAATAAAAATCTTTAGTTGCCTGGCAACTTATGTTACATTTGAGTGATATCAAAAAACTGGTGAAAAATATATTTGTACCACTCAGTAATTGCACTCAAAATGAACTGAAGATGCTAGATAATACAGCAGTTACAAGATGTGAAAGGCTAATGCTAATGTGAAAGGGTACTCCATGTACTGAAAAGAAAGGTCCCGTAGAAGGTCTGTTCCAGCCAAGGCTGTTAATCACTTCATTCGTATGTGTAACCCCACCTTCTTATAATACAGCATAAAAAAAAAACAATTACTGTGGCAAAATAAAATGTCAATATTAGCGCAGGGAAAACTGTTGGAAACAAACACAAGATATGAAAAGACAGTTTAGAGGTGAAAATGAAAAATGAGCTGTCATTAAAACATATGGGGTGGGTGAAACACAAAAATTGTGACCTGCAAGCAGAGGTGCTTAACCTGTCTTTTCTTCTCTTCTGAGAGACTGTGCTGCCCATGCTTTTCTACATTCAATTATTCAACAAAAAAAAGCATCAACATCATTTATTGGAGGCTTGATAGTGGGTGGCCGTTTCCTAAATTCTATGCTTTTTCGTCCATGCACAGTATCACATGTGTACCAGGAATGGTATACAGTGGACAGCGTAGTGGTTGGGAATGATTGTGACCAGTGGCATCTGGCTAGAACTATCCATGGGAACAGAAAGGGGACTCTTAAATCACACCCACATTCAATGCAAGAGACTCAATAAGTATGTTTATCTTTCACAGGGCATGACAAAAGTCATGGAACACAATACTGGTCCCATTACATTTAGCATGTCAGCATTTTTTTTTATTATTAAACTTCACATTAGACTTAATCAAGTTAAGGGTGACTAGGTAGTCAGGTGGTAGTTTTAGACACTCCTGAATGGTGCAGTTTCTAAATGTTGGCACTATTATCAAGGGGACACCAAAGTCATCTTTGGTCTGAAATCCTAGAAATTACAGGATCTCACTCTTACAGGACATGCCCCTCTCTTCCCTTATTACTGTGTGCACCGCAAAGGTCTGTCAGCTGTTAGCTGATATTGTCTTAGCAGCAGTTTGCAGTAAGATGCAGTAAGCTGGCTTCGTGTGACTCAGAGGAAGCTGGAGAACCCATGGGAAATCAATAGATGGTGATGCATGTTAACAGTGCGGTTATATTTTGTCAGAAAGTTCAATATTGGAGCAGAGTCAAAAGAATTCAGATTTGGTTAAAGGTGGTGAATTAGCTGCATAGAAGAAGTGGCACAATATTCACTTGAGCGTTTGTAACATAAATGATAATCATATTCACAGTATGAGAAGTAAAAAGTCATAAAAGCTGAAATTCATGTTGTGTCCTGGATAGGTCTTGCTATTTCCTTTTCACGCAATGAGCTGCTGTGGAGAATTTGTTTTTATTTTGTATTCACACTGACATTGGATAGTATCATGTTCTAAACTTTTACCATTCTATAACTTTTGCCCCCAGATAATGATTAAGCCTAGGTGTATAATATACATTTTCCTTTTAATGGAAAATCTTTATTTAAATGCTGTATACATGTATGTACGATAATCAAGCATTACATTATGACCTTTCATTTGTTTATACACTCATTGATATATATATTTTTTCTAATCCTGAGCCACTATCCATTGCCCCCCACCTAACCTTTTACTGCTGTCTGATTTGTTTCTACCAGTGCAACACCACCATTTAACTGCCTCTGCAGTGCTGAGAATGACCCAACATCCTACTGCTCTGTGGTGGGCCTGTGGAGTGTTGATCATTGAAAAACAGGGTCAAAGGAGGAAAATAAAGAATGCTATTTTATCTTTGACCTGCATAACACAGAACATTTGACAAATATTGTAATATGTATTATTTGTTTGAAGATAATATTCACTAAGCAAAATAATATTTCTGAGGTGAAGCATTTAAGCTTAAAAACTCAAAAGAAAGAAATAGTGCAAGATGAAAAATGAATACAGAAAACACAAATAAGACCCAAGAAGCTGTCTGCATCTGATGAACAGCACTGAAAGGTCACTTCCTACAGGGACAGAAGGAAATCCGGAGAAGTGCTTGCTCAGCAAAGGACACTCACTTGGCTCCAAAGGACACACTTCAACTGAGAGAATTCATCTTAGAAGAACCAGCCTCTTTAATGGCATGATGCTGCTGAGATACCATCCTTGCAGAATGGGAGACTGAATCATGGGGAAAAAAAATGGAGAACCAACCACAGCCAGAAAGACATTGAGTTCATGCTGTAAACTTTTGGTTCTCATATACATCAGTATGACAGATACGTTGGTCTGTCTTTAGAATTTTGCAATGGTCAGTGTGTGCATTTCAGCTCTAACTTTTGGGCATCTGGATTAGGTTAATATAGTGGAGAATGCCTTCAATTCTAAACATAATTTGGTTAATTATGTACCTTTAACAAAATGAAGTAAAACTAACTGTGAAATTGTATGATTAAGGAATATTAAAAATCCTGTCAAACAGCCATTTTAAAACCAGAACACTTGTGTGTGACATGCTGCTCTGCATCTCTCTCTCTCTCTCTCTCTCTATATATATATATATATATATATATATATATACACATATATAAAATAAGAGACCACTAAAAATGTTATGGCATATAAATGTCTCTGGAATATAATCAAGAAGAAGACTGCTAAGACTGCATTTTTGCACCAGGAGTGGCATAAAACTGTCCAAAAGCAGTGTGTAAGACTGGTGAAGGAAAACATGCCAAGATGCATGAAAATGTATTACCAAGGTTATTCCACCAAATACTGATTTCTGAACTCTTAATACTTGAACTTGTTTCTTTGCATTATTTGAGGTCTGAAAGATCTGCATCTTTCTTGTTATTTCAGCCATTTCTCATTTTCTTCAAATAAATGTAAATGGCAACATTTTTATTCAGAATTTGGGAGAAATGTTGCCCGTAGTTTATAGAATAAAACAACAATGTTCATTTTACTCAAATATATAACCTATAAATAGCAAAATCGAAGCGGTCTCTTATTTTTTCCCTGAGCTATATACATGTTACGGCTTCTTAGCATTAAAATATATATATATATATATATATATATATATATATATATATATATGTGTGTGTGTGTGTATGTGTATATATAAATATATTGCTTTGCCTCCTCCCCAGCTATGTGCAAAGTATGTAATGCATCTCCAATAATTACAAATTAGGAGACAAATGTTCAGTAGTACACTTTTTTTTTTTTTTTTTACATTTTAATTGTTGACTCCATACAGTAAGTACACACTCAATTTATTGTTCGTGTTTATGGCATCCATGTTTATTTATACCAACTCCACACACACTATACACACACACACACACACACACACACACACACTATACACCATTTCTTAGGATGCCTTTTGCAATTGTACAAATACAAAATACACAGCATTTTGAATGCCACTCAGTTTTGGATCCCCTTACAGGGATTAAGGCTTGTCATAGATTACATTTTACTTTCCATTGGAGAAAAAAAAGTGTCATCCAGGACTAGGCTTAATCACTGTTTGGGAAAACAACCCTTAGTATTTTCCACAAAAATTTTCAGCACATTTAAAAAAATAAAAAAAGCACTGTAAAACAAGTTGTAATGTCTCAAATATAAATACATATTTACAAATGGAAACCATGGTATAAAAAAATCTTATGAATAATTTGTTTAAAATTCATGACATGATTTTTAAAAAGACAGGCTTCTGTTGGAGGTAACGATGGTTGGTTTTTTCCTGAAACAAATGAACTGCCTTCATTTGAACTGCCTTCTCTGTCCTGAGCTGGATCTGAAGAATTTTCAAGTTTTAAGGATTAAAATGGTTGACCTAAAAAACCAAGGTGTCCAATGAAGTAAGAGCTTGATTGTACAGGGTCACAGCGTACTCAGGAATTCATTCACCTGTAATTAAATGGAACAGAATAAACAAACTTGCTGCAAGGTAATACATTCCATGTATTAAATAAATAAATAGCCACTTCCAATGGGCAGGTGAATGTTAAAACATCTACTGGATTATAGAATAAATAATGGATACTGAAATACTTAAATGTCAAATTTTTGTCTTGAATAATAATAATAAAAATATTACAATCATGAATTTAGCATTCTGTTGTAAAACTATTATTTAGACTTTTATTAGAATATGCGTTTACCTTGTCGATCACTCCTTGCTGCTTAATTCTGTCATTTTTGAAATCTTCGTTAACATCCAGCACCAGAATGGGGATATCCTTCAGGTACTCAAAATCCAGCCTGAGGATAACAGTAATAACAGCATTGCTGGTGAACAAGTACAACTCCATATGCAAAAATACATAAATAAATAAAAAAAGATAATATGCTATATTATTATAGTAAAACTATTACTTAGTAATTGAGCAAAGAAACAATGCAAACATTTCATGAATTTTAAAATAAGAATGCATATATGTAGGTACAGAACTCACTGTGTTGTTCTGTTGTAGAGCCAGCATTCATGCTTATAATGAAGTTTCTCCAAGTACTCAAGAGGAATGCCCAGTTCTTCTTCTCTTCCTCTAAATTTAAGACGCTGCATACATCTCTGCAAAACAAAATACATGCTAAACTCTGATGTAATGTGGCCCCAAATGATTATGTTTACTGTTTGAGAAGATTATAAATACCTCAGGATCTGCCCTCAGGTAGATCATTGCATCAAGCTCAATCTCAGACTCAAATTGAGAGAGGAGCCAGCTGTGCCAGTCCTGATAAATGGCAAACTCAGTCTCATTCAGATCTCCAGACTCAAAGAGATTTGAAGCAAAGACATATCTGCAAAAATATAAGTATAAACATTCAGACACAGGTCACATGTAGCACAAATATGATCAGTTCTCTAAATATGTGCAGGTTACAATGCTTTAATTAACTTTTATATGCTTTACAATTGTGAGACATTAACTATTTGTAAGGTACCTGTCACTGTAGACGGAGCGCTCAAAGAACTGGACTGGTTTCTCTGCGAGCTGCAGCTTGGCAGAGGGAGGCTGAAGCTGGGAACGAACACGACTTAGACAAGCATAGCTCTGGAAAGTGTAGGACCAGCGGCTGGGCTTGTCATACAACATCTGCAGCAGGTTGCCTCCACTCTTCTGGGATGTGCTCAGCTCCTAAAGAGATCAAGTTAGATTTTAGGTATATTTAAATGTACATACAGCTTTTATTGAAAAAATTGGACACCCCTAGTTAAATTACATTGATATGTAAGTGTAAAAAGATCACATTCTCAACATTGTCAATCATAAATACTGTTCAGTTGCTTAATTTAATATATTAAAAGAATAGGAGTGTAATTGTAGAAAATAATTAGGAATTGTATCAAACGTGGGTGAAAATGCAATTTTCAAGTTTAAACAAACATTTATACTGATGTC
The DNA here is from genome assembly GCF_023375975.1 of Astyanax mexicanus. Taxonomy (NCBI): domain Eukaryota; kingdom Metazoa; phylum Chordata; class Actinopteri; order Characiformes; family Acestrorhamphidae; genus Astyanax; species Astyanax mexicanus. Next base: position 15,540,172 of record NC_064424.1, read on the forward strand.
ATATACATCTCATCCAAAATCATTACTTATGTAATACAAAACCACAGTTTCCATACCTCATATTCATTATCTGTTGTCTGAACATTGCACCACTTCCCAATGGGTTCCGGTATAACTTCCCACTCATCTGATTCTCTTTCCAGCAGCCTCACAAACGTGGATTTACCTGCAGCTGTTCAGCAAAAAAACAGTAAATTGCTTTGATATGATAAAAATTCTTTATGCACAGTATAAAATAATAAAAAACAGCAATTTAGTCTGACTAGCGCTCACTGTAAATAGTTGATAAGTTTTACATTAGTGCTGCACTAGTTAGCAGAAGGATAACCATTGAAAAATATCTTATTTCTAATTAGAACTCAGTGATAATACAAACTCTGAGACACTTTAAAATCAGTCTCATTGTTATGCATTTTCAATAGAGATTTTGGTAGGTAGCCTTACAAAATTATTCAAAAACAACAGTTTGGTTAGCATGTTTAATTAACCTGCTTCTTTATCTAAAGAACCTATGTTGACGTGTCACAGGCCTTTAGGAACTTCTAAAGTTCCTAATTGATATATCATAAACCTCAGTGTGTAAAGGTGTGTTTGTTTATCTGACCTTATTTATAGAGTGCATGTGTGCTGAATTAGTGCTGCAGGCCAAACTGGTTCATTTTAAATATCTTGTTTTTTTTTATTCTGCAGGTCTGCTCCAACCAATTGAAAAATATGAAGTCTTTAATTAAAGTGATTAACATTTCATATAAGTAACTTTATAGAACATGTCAAAATACCAGTTATGAAACATAACATCAGTGCTCACAGTGACTATGAGCTACTTACTAAACTTATCTGATTAAATTTTGAATTTGGTATCAATATTCAGAAATAGCTCTGGGCTCTTATGACTTATGGGTTATTATAAACTACAATGCTTATATTTTCAGGTCTCGCAGTTTAAAAGAACAAAATAAATTTTTTTTAGCTTCAGCTACTCATCAGCTAGCTAACACAAATATCACATACAGACATTAAAATGTCAGCTAGTTAAAATAAACGTGAGTGTATTAGTTAAGCTTGCAATAGTTATCAGTATTAAACACTTATTTACTGGAAAAACAGCAACGTGTAAATTAATAGTTAAATACCAAACAGTGTTTATTGTATTTCGGCGGTTCTAAACGTGGCTTCGGCTATTCATCAGCTAAACACAGACTGACAAAAGAAAAAGTAAATAAATGTAAGTATCTTAGCCAACAAGCTAAGCTTTATTTATTTGTTTTAACACTCCAGTTGGAAAAAAACTAAATTTAGAAACTTATAATTTAAGAAATCAGATAAACTAGCTAACCTAACTGGTTAACCCGCGAGTATTTGGCGCCAAACAAAGTGCGGGACTTCAGATAATCTACACAAAAGAAGAAAGAATCTACAAAAAAATCCTTTAAAAAAACTGCATAACAGTTAAATATCACTGCTTACAATTCTGTCACAACAAACATTAACTATTAGCTATTCTAGGTGAATTTACTAAATAAACCCTCGCTGTGAATCAGACTCACCAATGTTTCCCTCGATAGAGATCTTCTTTACTCTCTTCTCAAAGCTGTTGTTAAAGACGGGGCTCCGGCATATTCTCTTAGGAGGAGTGGCCATTTTAATAAAACTATACCACAACTATTTCCAGCGATATCACTAATAATAACTCAGTATTTGTTAATAAACTGCAGCACACCACGGCTCAGCTCTCTTCTGTCTTCTGTGCTCTGCTTCAAAATTCGCGGCTAGGAAACGGGACCTGAGCATTACGTGGGCACAGGAACCGCCCGTCAGTCTGTTAGCGTCATCATCTGTGAAACACGCCCCCCAAAAAACAGCCACGATACATTTAATTATGTATTTATTAATCAATATGCTTTATAATACATAATACAATGCTATATGATGCTACTATAAAATATAGTCACAACAAGCTATAATAAACAAGGTAAATACAAAAATAAAAAAAATATTAAAAAATATAAAAAAATCTCCTTCTTACCCCAACTATCTACCAACACCCAAAGTGTCCTCTGCACTGAAGCCACGAGGCTAAAGTAGTTAGTTAACTGTCTACTGTCTAGCTGTCTGTGTTGCTCCCACTCTATAGACAGACTTACTTGTATTACTCACAGGGGTGAGTAATACCCTAAAAGCACGTGGTGAAATATTAATTGGCATCAAAACTCCTGCCTGCTAAAAAATGTATAATCTACCATAATCAAGAATTATTTTAAAATAAATAAAATCTAAATTTAATTATTTGATAATTATTTAAAGACATTTTAAAATAATTATGCTGCATTTCACTAAACCTTTATGGTTTAGTGAAATTCCTGACCACCACTGTAGGTGGGAGCAGTGAGTCGGCAGCAGTTCTCGAAATTCTCGAAATTTTCCATAACTGAAGGTGTTCTGCTGGAGCTGGAAAACTACTACTGTGTAAGAATATCTCAATCATGGGAAACTTTTAGCTCTTATAGGTTAATTATCTCAGTCTAAACATTGTGTCACGTCTGTAGGCAGGAAGAAGAGTTTTTACAAGGATAGAGTTTGACTGTTTTGAGTGATGTTTTTGGTTGGTCTAGAAGCATCATCAATATGTTTAAACTACAAAAGCAGTATGACCAAGCTGGTTGAATATGATGGGAAAATATGGAAAACACAACAAAACACATTGTTTCTTACATTAGCTTTAACTTTTATTTTATTGCATACAGTGTAAACACTGCAAAAAAAATCTTAGCAAATGAAAGTCTTACTAAGCATTGTAAGTGTGATTTATTGAATTATTTTGCTTATTTTAGGAATAATAATCTTTAAGCAATTTGACTCTTGTTTTCAGATCTGCCTGAATTGCTTTCACTCATTTTGAGGCTTTGACATTGCTTATTTTAAGAAAAAATTGCTTGCCCATTGGTAGACGTCTAAAATTACATAATATGTAGGCATGTAGGCCCAAATTTACATATTTTGTGTATAGTTTTTGCCAATTGCTTTTTTTGTAATGAACCTGAGATATTTCATGTTTGTTCTGCTCATCATTACTTTATTTGCCTTCTTGCATTTTAGTTTCTTTATTATCTGTTGTTCCATCACCACTTATATCTTCTGGTATATGTTGCAGGCCTAAAATCCTGGGATGTACTGTATATAACAGGCAAAGCATGACATATTTTGGGGAGTAGTACTATCTATAGTGAAATAAAAGTTAAAATAAAAAAAATAAAAAACACTGTTTTTTTTTATAACATTTCCATATTGTTCCAACTTGTTCTGATTTGAGGTTATACAGGGACAGACTCCAATGTCACATTGCCCATTGTACAATTTGTGCAAATTAAGGTGTTGCAGTCAACAGTTCCTTTGCCCTCTTTGTCTCTGCCTTATCAGTTTGTAACTATCATGCGACACTCTCCAGTTCTGGAAGTCAGATTACTTAAACGATGCCAGGATGTCAGTAATGCTTCTGATTTAACAATGCGTTTGCCTGTTTCCCAGGACGTCTGATGCTTTCATGTTGTCAGCATTCAAGGATTCAAGGAGATTTTATTGTCGTTCGCATCACATGTGGTACATGAGGTGGAACGAAATTGTGATCTCACGATCCAGTTTACACCCAACACCCAATTTTGTATATTATGAGTTTAGAGGACTGTAGTATTATTGTACAAGGCAGAAAATGTTTAAATAATAAAAAAAAAAACACAAAATTTACACCCATGGTTAAAGGATGATGTCTTTTCCTATACATATGATTTATTCACTATTGATTTCTCTAATTCAGACAAGAAGGATTTTCCCAGTTTCATGTAACAAACAGTAGGATTAAATAAGAGTTTACACTAGTGATACACTAAGTCAGTTTTTACTGGTAAAAATTCTTATTCAAGATGTTTTTGATGGTCTTTACTGCACCTGAGGATACTTTCAAAGTTCTTAAATGTTTTGGATTAACCATAAACACATTTTTTAAAAACTTTTTTGTTTAATAAATAATTGTAAATATTTTTTTTATATTATGAGTTTAGATAACTGTAGTATTATTGTACAAGGCAGAAAATGTTTAAATAATGAAAAAAAAAAAATTAGGCTTGTCCAAACTTTTCACTGGTGCTGTACATGGAATTGAACACTCTTAAATATAATTAAATTTTACTAGTAAAAATTTTAGTTACAGATATTTAAAAAAATGTTTCAAGTAGAAGTTGTATATCCAGATATCGACACTGTAATTCCTATGCTACAATTCTAGTTTTATATATATATATATAATATTATGATATATAATATTATAAGTTGTAAACTGTAAATATCTAAAATTATAGAGATTTAGAGATATTTGTATAAGTCAGAATTGATTTGCAGATAATGACCTGGAATTTTTTTATCAGTATGAATTGAAATGTTGATATCAAAGGTAAAGTTAGATTACAATTCGATTCATTTCATCTTGGTAATATGACTTATTGTAATAGATCTGTAGAGCTGAAATTATTAGTAGCAAAAATAAGTATTATATAAATCTTGAATTTTTTACCAGTAAAACTGGTTACGACTTTTATCGCTGGCGTGATTTTAGGCTAATTTGGCTTGCCATGTGGTCCTGGTAGTGTTTCCATGCAGAAAGGCTTTATAGGTCTGTATCTCTGAAAATATTATAAGTAAAAAAACACGAGAGAAACTGATTCAGAAGTCAGAGAAACTGATTCAGAAACTAAAGTGGTCTCTTAATTTTTTACGAGGCTGAAGTTAATTTTTCCAGAGCTGTATATAGGTAAGTAACGTTAGCTTTATGACCAGCAGAAGGCAGCATTACTCTGAGAGACAGGTGAAATTCTAACCGCTGAGTTTTAGACACGTTATAGTTCATTGAAACAGGTAAAACATTAATTTTGCATTTACTTCAGAGCCAATTTAAACGTGTGGTGTGATAAGGTTACGCTATCTAGCTCGCTAATATAACTATTTAGCTAGGTTAGCTTATAGTTAACTAACGTAGGTTAACTGGTGTAGGTTAAGCTAACGATACAAGGGTAGGTTAGCAGAGTGGCTAACTAGCTGTAGTAAAAGAGCCCTGTTGTTTTATCGGCGTTTATTCACGAAGAAGCCGAAATAAAAATAACATTTGTTCAAAACTGGAGATAAAATACGTATAAAGCAGTACGTAATACATAAGCTCGCCGATACAGCGCTATGAACACGACGAGGTGGCCGAGTGGTTAAGGCGATGGACTGCTAATCCATTGTGCTCTGCACGCGTGGGTTCGAATCCCATCCTCGTCGGAAAACACTTTTTGCCATTGTTTTAAAACCCATTTTGTATCTAAACGCGTCCTAAAATTCACGCAAACAGAACTAGCCCTCTACTTTAACCTGTTTCAGCTGCTCACAGTGTTTGTGCTATAATCTCCATAGAAAAGCATTGACAGGAAGGCACAGACGATCCTAATCGAGTAAAGTTCCCCGAAAAAAACAGCAGCAGAATTCTGTTAATAAGTGTATTTTATACCTCTGAGATAAATTTTCCTTTGTGATCCGAAACTAATTATCCAACTTTAACACTTGCCTTACCTTATTCAATCAAATCCTCACAGCAATATTTAGCCATCTAGTGTAAAAAAAACCCAAAATAACTTTCTATTGTTGCCATTGTCATTATTCCTATTTTCATAAAAAATGGACATACTTTGTTTTCCAGAGAGCGATTAAGCCAAATTCTAAACAGCAAACATTATATATTCATCAATAGTCTGAGTGTAAGCGAACTGTTATGTGATTAGGTCTAATCAGGCCATCTACTCCTATTTAGTCCTAGTAAAAGGCATTTTTTGTAAACTGTAAATATCTAAAATTATATTATAGCGATTTAAAACTGCACATTTCTTAAACACATTTCTACAAGTTAAAACTAAACTAGGAGACATTTGTACTAATCAGAATTCATTTTATTAGTGATTATACATATCTGGAGTGTGTACTAGTAAAACTAAATAGATGTTAACATTACTAGATTACATTAAGGATATGTCATCTTGGTAATATGATTTATTGTAATATATATATGTGGAGCAAAGTAGCAAAAATATGTATTATTGAGATTAAATTAGAATTTTTACCAGTAAAATTGAGTTACGGCTTGTATTACTGGTGTAAGTCTAAAATGCATTGCCATGTGGTCCTCGTAACATGCAATCAAATCCTTCTGTTTTTCCACAAAAAGGACTATTAGATTTTTTCTTGATTCCATAGAAATATGGACATAACTGGTTTGATTAAGTCAAATTATGGACAGCAAAATATTATGACTAGGAAGTCTCCTTGGCTTATAATATTTGTATTAGGTGTCTCAGTGTAAGCAAACTGATCTGTGATTAGGTCTGATCATTTACTCCTATTAGTCAACATAAAAGACAAAAAACAAGTGCAAAGTAGGCAGTACTGCAATTTGCATAGCCAGTGTTCAGATATTCCCATTTGCTTAAGGCTCTGAAAAAGGCATTATTTTTGTTTTGCAATATACTAGCATGTGAACATTGAAAAAGAAGAGTAATTAAGTGAATAAACTGTTTATTGTGTTAATAAAAATAAATGATAATGTACATACAAAGGGGACAACATGCAACCATGGCAATCTACACATCTTTAAACATTTTTACTATGACACCAGTACCCCTGCCCCACCCTTTGAGCCTCCTCCTTCACTCTCTCGCTTTGTTACAGCAGCTTTCCCTGCTGCCTCGTCTTCTCCCACTATCCTAATGTTGTATCGTTCACGGTATTCATTCAGCTCTTTCCCCTTTGTCTGCATCTGCGACCCAAGTGAATCCACTATCTTAGAGATCTAAAGAACAAAGAGAAAAGCTTAAAATTAGTACAACAAATTATTTTAGCAAGTGTGGGGTGAGTGCTGCAAATTGTAATACAGACATCCCATCCAGCAAAAAAAAAACATGTCATAGAGGTATCATACACTCGCTCCCATTTGATTGTTCCCAAAATGTATACAATTCCAAAATGTCAGTTCATACTTGTTGATATTAACACCTAAATGGCAACAGACACACTTTACCAAGATCATTTTCAGTATGCATGTAAGAAATGTAAGGTTCTGTTGTGTATACCAAATATTACATAAACAGTCAAATTTTATAAATACTGATACAAATTGTGGTGTTTTGTTGCCCTCAATGAACATAAAGAATAAAACATGTATAATAATGGACCTCCTTTTTAATGCATTTTACCTGTCCTTTGTTATTTTCCAGAGCTGGAAGGACTTCGCTGACTGTCCTCTCAACCAGCACTCCTCCAATCAACCGATAACACTTCCGTGATGGGTCAACTTCTTTTAGTGCATCAATCACAAGACTGCAGGAAAGAAACAAGGTACTAAATTTAGAATGAGATGCCAGACAGTAAAATAGAACACCCCTCAATTAAGTGCAAAAACAGTCTAACACTCCATCTGCACTGAAATGCTTTTAGCATAATGAAAGTACATCATCATAAAATGTGGCCAACATATGAGCTGTACACCATCACAGAAAAACTGAGATCAAAATGAAATGAAAGTGTTTTGTCTTAATTACATCTTAATTACGCACATGAGGTAACCACATGACAACATTTTACAAGATTTAAATATGATGTACAAATGGTGTAGCCTTATATCTTCTACACAATAGACATTTCCTCTTAGACTAGTAACATTACCTGTGTTCACTGATCTCCATCTCCAACTCTGCTGCTTTTGTGGCCATACTGCGCTGCTCTTGCCGTAATCGCTGGAAACCTGCAACCACCTGCCAGAGAAAACATGTCACAAATGCATTAAATTAATTATTACACAAATACACTGGCAAGTATTTTGTTAAACAGGTATGTAAAATTATCTAAGGACATGTCATATTTTTTTGCTATAAAATATTAGTGATTTCTCATCATTTACATACAGTTATACACTAAACAGATTAAAATGCATACGTTTATGGATGTGTATGTTGTGTTCTGTAAAATTATGGTGCTTCATCCAAAACTCATGATATGTGTTGGGGAGCTAGGGAGTTAACGATCCTCAAACATTTTGACCTCACAAACACTCTTGTCACTAAATGTACTCAAATCCTCACAGCAATACTCATAAACCTAATAAAAAGACATCTTTCCTGGACAGTAGACACAGTTACTCTACCAAATGCAGGATTAATTATTTTGAAATAAAGTTGATTGCAGAAGAAACAACAAATGAGAAGGTGTCTTAACACATATTGTGTGTCTACAGAAAGATTCTCCCAAATGGACTTTTTTTCACCTATGGAAGATTGTGTGGTTTGAGCTGTAAAACAAAATAATCAGCTGTATTTGTTTACTTACTAAGTGTCATCATAATGTAAGGCAATTAACTTATGTACAGCCACCTCAAGATTCAAGATTTTTATTGTCACATCAGGTGACAGGTGTACATGTGAGTGAAAAACTTGGGTGCAGGTCTCACTAGTGTGCAGAGAACAACATTTACAAATATAATAGGAAAATAAAAAATAGGCCCACCTGGACCTTACTGGACTTCTTCAGATAAAAAATTGTATTTTATGTGTTCTACAAAGCAGCGGAAATAGTATGTCTTGCTTAATTAAAGCACTGGACTGTGCTGGGTTTTCCCACAAACATTATAGAAAACAAACTACTACTAATTGGTTGTGTAAGCATCATATTAAAATTTTTGCCAGTTAAAGTGGTCTAAGATCTTATTTTGGAAACTTGGTCTTATCAACCCAAGAAATAAGTGACTAGACATGTTTTAAAGCAAGATAGGGGCCAAAGCTGACACATGGCTTGCAGCAGAAACCCCAGCCATGGCAAACTTTAAATTTTCATATAGACACAAACCCAAAACACTATTAAAGCACTCTATTCAATATTGCAATATATAATATTGCGCTGTTATCTTTGGAAGGCTGTTTCATCAACACTAGATATTCTCATCAAAGGTGGCCAGCTGGAGGGAGACAAACCTGAGATAAAGCTGAACTTGTGTCTCATGCCCAATCATCAGGATAGCCATTATTGTTTAAATGCATTTAGAAGCTGTTACTGCACCAATGGTGAGACCGACACCAAATATCTCTGTAAAGAGGTTTCATATAAAGATTTTTGTGTGTATCCAATATTTTGGTGCTCATATGTAACAATAAAATGCGCTCATATCATCTTGATTACTACCGTACTTACTCTGTTTCATAATATTATCACTAGAGGTTTCTTTAAGAGCCCATAAGGATCTGTTGTGTCTATAGCTAGCTGAGGAAGCGGTTAGCTAACGGAGCGTTTCTGACAGCTGCTGCGCCGCTGTAAATAAACCCCACCCTGGTGTAAATAACTACACAGTGGGTTTATTAAAGGTACGCTGTATACATGAGCCAGTACCTGCTCTGCTGAGACTCCAGACTGCTTTCCTCCGAAGCTATAGGCTTTACTGTTAGCCTCTTTCCTCCCATCACTGTTGTTGGAGTCTGCCATTTTCAGACACGTGACTATTTCTTCCTCTTCTCTTCCAAACCATAACCGCACGATTTCCGGTTTCTACACTAAAAGTCCTTTACTGTCTTTATTAAGGAATAATAATTCAATCATTAAATTTTTTCCTTACCTTTTTTGATGTACCCTTTTCTCAGGTGGCTTCTGCTACTTGCCAAGCTGTTATTGTAAATAAGAATCTGTTCTTCATGGCTTGCCTGGTTAATTTAAAGTTAAAAAAAAATGTTTAGTCAAACAACTTTTTTTTGTTAACAAAAGGATTCTATACCTATCGCTTATTTTTTTCATGTCTTTAATATTAGACTACAATGTAGATAATAAATAATAATAAAAAAAATGTTAAAAGAAAGAAATGTTCAAACCTTTGACTGGTACTGTATATGTTCTCATTCTAATTTGTAGGCTACCTTTTAATAAATATGATTTGAATGGATTTTATTGTAATGACAAGCTTTTATATATTTGACATATTCTATATTAATAAGGAAACAGCTTTTAAATACTTGTATAAACATAAAATAGCTTGTTGATCTAAAACACAAAATATATGAAATTCATAGGTTTATGAGATCAAATACACAATATGATCTATTTTCTGTCTTATTTGTTTATGTTACATCAATAATGTTGTAGTTTATAATATCAATTAATGTATTTGAAACTTACCAGTACATTCTGTTAAAACTAAATATAACACATAATTGTCATTTGAGAGTGAAAAAAGTAGACATACTTAAATCATTAAAACTTAATATTGAGAATAATAATGAAATAATAAACCTTTTTTTTTAAAAGATAAATTCTTAATGTGACAGCCTACAGTAGGGGTCCTCAAAGTCAGTTCAGCACAAATATCTGCAGAGTATGAGATCTGTGAACTGACTTCACACATCTGCAAACATACTTTAAACCATTGTATTTTAAATATCACATTTTCCAATTGGGGGCGCTGTAACACAATGCAAGCTGAATTATTAGTTTCACTGTTGGTTTTCTAACAAAGCTGAGTCTGATTCTGTGTTTTAAGTTTTATAGTGTATCATTCTCATTCTATACAAATTTAAAGCAAGTAACCTGCAGGTCACAGTAGATCATGTTTGCAGTTCATTTTGTGACAATATTCGACCAAAAGTAATACTTTTAAGACACTGTTGGAACAAAAGAATAATTATTTACATTTTTTCATAAATCTTTTATAACTCTAAATTCAGTGTGTCAAGTTACATGTAACTGAGCAGTGTGGCCATCTCAAATGCATATATTTCAATAAGTTGAGAAAAATTGATATGAGCATAGTAGCAAACTTGTTCAATCCAAACAACAACGACAACAAAACATTATTTCATATCAGCTACATATATTTGTCCAATGCAGGCTGAAAAATATGAATAAAAAGCAAACAGTTCCAAAGAATACATTCTGAAAACTTTCTGATTAAAGCTCTACGTAACTTTATGGTTTATGAGTTACAGTACTACAGTACAGTACTATTGCAATAGCACCTACACAAAAACAGTATATCCTAATGAAAATGTATGTGCTTGCATTAAGATTTCCACCATTCTTCTTTGTTCCAATTGGAAACAAGCTGTCGATGCTGTGATTAAAAATCCACCATGTTCATCAAAATATGTTACTGGAAACCTTTAAGATGCATAATACCAAAGTGAAGTCAATGTTTGATGAGGAACTGAAAACATTTTGGGGAATTGCTGTTTTTATAACAGTCATAATGTTTTTTGCAAAATTTTCAAGCCTGAGATTTTGCATTCTTTGATTTTGCAGGTTTAGAGTTGGTCCAGTTGTAACAGTCTGTGACAGATTTGTTGCGTGGCTCAACAGCACAGCTTGTGCAGTACACAATACCTAGTGCTAGCATGACCACAATAAAGACACAAAGAGGTACAAGTAGTGCCACTAGCAACCAGCTTCTATCATGCTTCTTCCTGCCATCTGGATGTTGCTCTGAGCTGGCAGCAGATGGCACACTACCCTCAAGCATTTGAGATGTTGAAGGCGTGACCCTGCCAGAACCTCCTTTTTTCTTTGGCCTAAGTGTTGAGGCAGTTGAAGGTATTTGGTCATATGAACCTTCATCTCCTACTGTCTCATCAATGGCAGCTGATATCTTGATGGTGTCTAACCAACGATTTGCTTCATCCTCAATGTTTAAATCAGCTGGTGTATCTGAGGCTGTAGCATCCACTGGGGAATCAGATGTTGGAGAACTTGGAGTTTGTTCCATCCAATCAGGTTCCTGGGAGGTAATAGGGTCCTGGTGCTCTGGAATCTCTGAAAGCCAACTCAAATCTGTAGGAAGCCAATCAATGTTTGGTACATCAGTGAGCCATTCTGGATTATTGTCATCTGTCGGCATGTCAGTTGTGTAGCCAGCACCGTCCCAAGGGAGGGACGTTGGATTTGCCGGTGCAGCAGTTGTGTAATACCCAGTTTCTTCCTCAACAAGCAAACATGAATATTGGTCCTGCTGCAATTCGTAACCCGTTTCACAACGACACTCAAATCCACCTGCATAGTTTTCACATATCTGCTCACAAGAGTCAGTATCCTGGCACTCATCAATATCTTCACAACGGTCTGGGTCATCAGTTGCTAGAGCGAATCCATCATAACACAGACATGCGTAGGATCCAGGAGAGTTCTCGCAGGAGTGCTCACAGCTGCCTTCCTTGCATTCATCCACATCCAAACACTCCCCAAACTCGGACAGCTGGTAGCCTTCTAGGCAGCGACACTCAAATGTTCCAGGCGCATTGACGCAGATCTGAGGACATGGATTCTGGGAGCACTCATCAATGTCAAGGCAGTTTTGACCATCCTGAGAAAGAAGGTAACCCTCAGGACACTTGCAGCGGTATCCCTCAGAGGTGGCCTCACAGTCAAACTCACAGTCAGCACTGTGGCATGGATCCAAAGGCAGGCAGCTCTGCCCATCATCCCCTACCATGAAATTCTCTGAGCACTCACAGTGATAATGAGAACCTGCATTTACGCAGTAGTGTTCGCACCCTCCATTGTCCTGCTCACACAAGTCCTTTGGAGCATCAGAGCAGAGCGGTGCATCCTTGGACCATCCAACACTACCATCATCATGTACCATACAGAGCACAGACTGGTCTCCCTTGGCACTGTCTGGACAAGGCAGGGTGGCCACAGAGCCAAAGGGGATATGTGTGAGCAGGGTACTGAGCAGGTTGAAGGGGGTGCTGTAGAGTGCAGGTCCCCTGCCTTCACTCTTCAGGGCTGGACACATCCCTCGGTACGTGTAGCGGCACAAGAAACCATCCACAGCCGCCGTGCATGTACCGTCCAGCCACTTAAAGTTGTTCTGGTCACTGTTGCTTTTGTCAGTAGTGTTGTATGTAATGACCACACAGCGAGTTGCAGCACAGGCACCCTGCACTTCATGACGTTGCCAGTTGGTGTACTCTGTGTCCTGGTCCCCTGTAATCCAGGTGAAGCCCCTCAGAGGACGAGTGGGTGAGCACTGGCGAGGCTGCCTCTGAAGCCCAATCCACAGCCTAAGTCTTGGTCTGGGACTATGTCTTTCTCCAGCAGAAAGCAGCTCTTGAATTATTGTTGCCTCCTCTGGTCGCTTCACCGTAGCCAGGTTGCCCCCTTTCTCCTTGCAGCTCTTCCAAGATTCCCGAAAGTTCTTGCGTTGGAAATGAATGGAGTAGCATCCCTCAGCATTGCATATGCCATCCTGCTCCTCCAAATTCTGTCCAGAAGTCCCCTGAGGCCAGTAAATAAACAGCACAACAAGGATAAGACAAGAATATGCAGCACAGTGCATCTTTCTCAGAGAAAAATCTCTATGCCTCCTTTGTTCTGCCAACATCCTTTTCCCTACTAGTTGTCCTTTTGCATTAGTCACGTTCAGCCCTCTTTTTCCAATAACTTTTGCAAGTGCTCATGAACACCCCTAAAGTTGTGGACCCTCTGCTTAGAAAAGCTTTTGTCTGCAGACTGTCTGCAGCAGAGAGACAACGAGGGAGGGCCCTGACGTATGTTTTTGGAAGAGGGGGCGGGTAATGAGCGAGCGATCGTGTGTGTGTGTGTGCATGGAGGGGGAGTTTTGGCCTGTGGTTTATCCCCCCGGTGCCGTATGGTTTTCATAAGTCTGTTTAAGGAAATAGTTTGTAACCCGGCCAACAGCCCCCCCTCCATTCCACCCTCTGGTCATCTACTAACAGCATCACTTCGACTACCCACCATCACAAAGTCATCAGTTAGCCTCAAAGTCTTTTGTTATGATTCTGCCACAGGTTTCCTTTTTTGCTGACTTTTTTGATACCTATCAAAATACATTGGGTTCTATTTTTTAGATGAGAAAGGTTTTCATTTTAGAATTTCATATAAATTCACACTCTATTATTACAAACGGGTTCATTTTCTCAGATATAAGATAAGATGTCATAATTTGTTAGCTTCGACAATATAAATAAATTATTGTGTCTTCTTGTGCAACTCATTTCACATTTTTATAAGACTTGCCCATTATAATCAGCTATGCTTTTTCAAAGTAAACAAACTAGGGTTCAGGGGGGTTGTAATGAAGTTGTTTGTAGTATCTGACACTCAAATGCAGGGATGAGAAAAGAGATGAGTGTGATGTTTATCAGATTCAGCCTGAAGAGTCCTGTGTTTTAGGATTCTGCTAAGCATGAGAAATGCAATCTCTTTGTGCTGTTCTGTTTAGATTACACGCACAATCAAGAAGGATAAACTCTAACAACACAGACAGACAGCAGATCCTCTTATTTTTCATAGTTGGGACAGGATGTCTGCGTTCATACGGAGCAAAGACCACAACATTCCACTAAAATCCTTAAAAAGAAAATAGTCTCATCAAATGGTTTGCAACCATAAACGTTGATGAGCAAATTTTCAATAAATGCTGCCATACCTCTAAGGCAGTAAATTGCATCCATTTCTGAATCTACAACCAAAGGTTGGGAAAGTATGAAAATTACAATTAAAAAAATACTTTGACCACAATATATTCCAAAATATGTTGGAATGGTAAAGCATTTCCAAGTAGTCGCTTGTGATTTATTAGCTATTGCTCAATGATGGTTCTTGATGCAGTGCCTCCTGAGGAATCTGAGAGTATAAGTGTTCAATTTAGGCTTGTCCCCTTTTCCTTCATGCACTGAAATTCCATTTTGTAAATTTCAATAAATTTCTCACTTATTTTTTTTTTAAACTCTGCTCATTTTTGCACCTCATTTTACCTTTTTGCTGTCCCTAAATAACTCTGTCTCAAGTTATTTTGTATTTGTATTGTTTGCAATCCCAAAATGCAGGAATGGATGTACAAATCAAAATGAAATTGAACAGACAAAGCATGGAATATCTACTGTCTGCAATGAAATATAAGTAAACAAAAGAAATAATGTTTTTTTCATTTTTATAATGCCCTGTTTTCTTATTTTGGGTTTTGTATAAAAGAAAAGTATACAATATGTTGTTTCTCCAGCTGATACCTTTAAATGTATGAATCAGCTGTGATTGAATTTGCAGTTTATAAGTTTAACCAATAGCAGTTTGTTATTGAATATTTACTAAATGAACTGATGAGAAATCAATAGCCCCTTCAGTATGAGCTTTCACTGAATGAGAAGTCAATGAGCAGATGAATGTAGGGTATTGTAGCAGTGC
Organism: Astyanax mexicanus; assembly: GCF_023375975.1. Classification (NCBI taxonomy): domain Eukaryota; kingdom Metazoa; phylum Chordata; class Actinopteri; order Characiformes; family Acestrorhamphidae; genus Astyanax; species Astyanax mexicanus. The sequence continues at coordinate 15,555,421 of NC_064424.1, forward strand.
CGGCATCCGGAAATTTAAAAGCTGTCTAGAAGTCCAGTAACCAAAGTGATGACTGCTTTTGTGCTCTGAGGAAAAATGTCTGTAATTCAAATTAACCTTTAGTTACTGTTGCTCTCAGCCCTGAGTTCAGTCTTGGTTTCTCTGCCGGTAACATTTTTTCTCATTCAGCCAAAATGTACCTTTCTTAAATCCATCCCAAGAACTGCATTGTTCTCTTCCAATTCAAACAGCTCATTCCTGGCTCTGGCTGAGCTTTCCTTTCCCTGGACTCAGATGCCCCTGACCAAGGTAGGCTTGTATGAAACTTCAATCTGTAATTTATTGTGTTTACACAAAAGAGACAAAAGAATTATTTCATGGAAAATGCAACCTCTCTAAATCTGATCTTGCAGCTGAAAATAAATAGCAGGCATAAAGTAACTTTTCTGTGTATATAACCCTCCAGAGACACTGTAGCTTTTTTTTTCTAACTCCCCAGATGTTGAATCACGGTTACTGTAGACACATCTGGCCTGTATTCCACACTGTCTGTTTAGATTTGCATCTTTCCCTGAAATGGATGGAGCCTTCTGAAATGAGATCAGATCAGGCATAGAAGTGAAGCTGTCAAAATTGTGCTTGTATTTTGTATTATGGAACATTTTTATGATGCACTGTCTATGCACATAGAAACGGTTTGCACAAGGGTCAGCTGAACAATATTTTCCACTGCTGTATAAAACCACTCTTAATAGTAAAAAGAGATCACAAAAAAAAAACAGACCTAGTTCAGTTCCAGACTCTCAGAAGCTCTGGTAATAAAGTCAGTCTGCACAGCCTGAAGCAGGTCATTGGTTAAATTCATTTTTTCCCATTGCTTTAAAAATATGTTTCTCAAAATGTTGCTTTGTGCAGCTGTACGTGGTTTACAGTTTAACTATGTAAAAAAATGCAAGGTGTGCTATATAGTATTACGGTCTACTAACTCTGTAAAACCCACCTCCAAGAAACAACTTGCATACTTTCAAACAAGCTTATCGTGCCCAGCTGCTCATGGCATCACATGCTGTCCAGCTACAGCTCCTGCAGCTCCTACAGTGTCTGTGCAACAGTTTAAGTCCACAAAGAGAACGTTCTGGCTTTATAGTCAGTCTGCAGAGGAAATGCTACAATCAGATCGGCCTTAGCCTTGGACCGTGATTTTATCACAAATAAATAATGGTCATGTTCACTGCAGAGGGTCACTTCCTGACCTACAGTCTCCAGAGTGTAGAGATCTTATCATGTAGGTCCTGCATTTGCACAAACCATTGCTTAATGTACCATGTTTTGCTACTTCTTTTTAAGTTCTCACATGCTACCAAGCTACTCATCACTACCGTTTTAGCAAACATTTTAAAAGAAGTATTGCAGGAAAAGTTTGAAAAGTGTCCATCCCAATTATTAGATTATTAGTTGCAAATGTTAACCCTACAGGAGCAACATTTTTTCATAAGCTTTAGAAAGCTTCCATAAATCAGTGTCCAAGATAAGGCCATTAACCAGCACTTATCGCTGCAACTTATGTAGCGTTTGAAGTTCAAAGACTTCTAGCTGTTTAAGATCTCAGGCACACTTCATCAAACATGACAGGCGATCAAGTTTGCAAATTGTGCATTTGCACTTATCACAAAAAAACTAAACTATTAACAGAAGCAAAGTGTAAAAACAAATATGCCAAGTTGTGTCCATATTTCAGCCGTCTCCATAATGTTCTGTTTCCATTACATTCACTTGCAATGTACCAGTTGTACTGGCAGCAAAACAAAGTATGATGCTACCACCAGCATGCTTAAAGCAACACTTCAGAAACTTGGTATTTTTGCCTCCTGTGCTCCTCTTACAGTAGGTGTAATTCATGCTTTTAATCTTCTGGACTGACACTGTAAAGTAATTTTCCAGGATTTCTTTAACTAATAAGACTATATTATGCAGCACTTAGAAGTTTTCTATGCTTCTCCAAAGTTACCTGTTGCAGTTAGCCGGATGCTGATTTCAGAGACGCTGTTACGAATGAGAAGGATGGACGTAAGTGCAGAAATATATATATAATTATATTTATTAAATAAACAAACTAATAAACCAAACAAACAAACAAGATAAACCAAAGTTACACTGAATACAAAACTACAGAAGACTTAAACTAGAAAACAGGAATCTAACAAACAGCATGAGACATGACACAAACCTGACCACAGACAGCAAACAAACCAACAATAGACTAGACAAATAAGGCTTGAAACAAAGGGGCTTATATACACGAGGAGGGAACAGGACACTGGAAACACCTGAGGATCAATCAAGAGGGGGGGGTTACAAATAACTAATGACAGGGTGGGGCTAGGGCTGAGACAGGACCAAAAACACAACAGAAGCACATGGCTGGAAAACACATGACAGGTAAACAGAGGGGAGGAGTACAAGGGACCAAATGAGGGAGAAACAAGACAGACATGGGCTAAACTGTGACAGACGCAAAGACAGCAATGCTAATCTCCCATTTACAAGTTAGTAGAGGAGCATCACAATCTTTTAAAACTGTTTGATGCCTGATTCACACTACACGACTGGTTGTTCTGTGACAGTGTCAAAGATTACAAGATTTGAGGAGATCTTGGGAAATTGCAAACTCATCTGTCTGCTGTCCAAAAACTTTTTTTGTGACACAAACTAAACTTATGTGAAACCTACCTATACCATACAAAAGATAGTTTGGTTGGACATTTCTTTTTCTTTGTGCAATTACATGGGCACTATCGAACACCCTGTGCAAGGCGTGTCCTGATGCTTTTTGCTATCTTACACCCCTTCAACAGCCTATTTTTACATCTTGCACACACGTCTTTAAAATTGCATTTGAGTTTAGGAATACCTGATCGCAGATGTTTGAAGTTTGTTCAATCGCCACTGGCTGAGGTAAACCACGACAGCAGTCAACTGTGCAATCATGTCTGGATCACCATTAAGATTTTATAGAGTTATCTTAAGGCTGAATGCTTTACTTTTACACTTTAAGACATATTTTTTGTCATTGTGGTCAAATAACTAAATCCTTTTCTTGTCTTAGCATGAAGCTGTCCTGTTGGAGGCTTCCTCTTTGTACATGCTTTAGTTGTGAACCACAGATAAGGTTGAAGTTGTCAGTTTTGGAGCAGGAGCTTCTTTCTTGGGTGGGTTGGAAATGAAAACATGCTTGTAGACAGTGAAGCTGTTGTTCCAGCAGATTTCAGTTCATGGCAGGCTTCAAATGTCTTGGTGGTTGTTGGATTGTTCCAATCTTGACCATCCAAATTTATTTTCTTTTAACTGAACTTTTGGTCTTCTTTCAGACTTTGGTAAAAGTGGTTGCGCCTATTAATAAAAGCCAGTTTAAGTCAAAGCAGTGTCTGCGCTGTTCTGCGCAAGTGGCCTACATCATTGTTAGCATTTATACTTGTGTGTTGTGTGTGTGTTACTTTGCAATATGCCATCAAATGTTGAAATGCGGAGGTGTGAAAATAGTGCTTAGCACGTGAATCACAAATATTGCAGTCTGCTTTGCTTTGGTACATTTCTGTCGAAGTACCACTGCGGCTGTGGTGTAGGGTACATACAGTAGCTACACATATAGTTAAGCCATGGCATAAATAAATTGCAGAAGCATAAATTAACCTAAACTTGTGCTTGTACAATTGTTTGAATTGATGATTTTGAAATATGCAGTAACAAAGTCCAACATACTTCCACAGATCTGCATCGAGCTCCTTGGACTTTCCTGTTGATGTTGGTCCATCCAGTGAGTGCTGTAAAACAACTACATTTTATCTAAACACAATGAAGCTACCAGCTGTAGTAAATCATGATAATTTAAAGGAAGCTAAGTGACCTTTTGCACCACTTTGAGCATCCAAGACCAGTTTAGACCACATGTAAACTAGCTATCAGCAAAAGCTAGTTTTGATCTGGATTTTTTAAACAGGATCACTTTTCTTCAAGGAAAAGTTCAAAGAAATCATGAAAAGGTCAATATTGCCACAGCGTTCATGCCTATGAGGAGGTATGTAAACGTCTTCCCACACCTGAAAACGTGCCGCTTTGTATGACATCACAATAAGGTCAATTCTTTAACATCATTTTTCTTTAGCACCATTTCCACATAAATAGAATGAATGCGCTGGGTGAGAAATGGTATGTTTTGAAAGGTTAGTATTTGCATCAAACTCTTTTTTTCAAGAGTAAGAAAATTTGGATTCTCCTTGATATAAACTCTTAATATTTGGTTTCCTGTCAGCAGGAAATACTCAATCATTTACATTATACTTCTCTGACCTCTTAATCCTTTTTTGATTTCATATCATTCAAAAGAATGCTGTTTATATATTTACCTCCCGCAGAGCGTGAACTACTCAGCCCTTTACCATACACATAATCACGATGGTGGCGCCTTAGGGAATCTTTTGATGAGGAATGTTGGGAAACTGTTGCTCATTTTGAGCGGGTGGGGAAAGGAGGTGGATGGGGGGGGGGGGCAACATCAACATCCTGTTTCCCTCTTTCTCGACACCCCTACACTCGAAGATGGGAATGCCCTCTGCAGCCGGCTGCAATAGCTTAAATTTAATAGACCCCCACTAACCCCGTGACCTTTTACCTTCACATATGCTTTACTCCTCCGTTCAGTTTTTTCTACAATTCTTATTTCCAGCTAGCAAATAAGTTCTCAATTAGGCTTAACTATTCTGACGGCTGGGCTGAAAAACACTGTCCAGGGTATTAATGCAGGACATTCAACAGAAGAGATATTTATTTAAGCCTAGAAGATTAATAACAGTGCTGAACCATGACTGTTAGGGTTAGGTCTTCAGTTCAGGCCACTAATGTCAAGACTATAGGTTATTAAAAAAATACAGATGTAAACACCTGTACAATAATGCACATTTATGGTATCTTTCCTTTGCAGTCCAAGTAGTATGTTAATGCTAAGCTAATGTCATGCATATTAATACTTTTTGACAGTTTTAGATTAAATATTATTATTAAAGCTTGTGTTAGATATTCTATGTTTTATTTAAAGCGTGTAACAGTCTAATTGAGCTGGCATGCAGCTGTTTTATTGCAACATTACAAAACTAGACTGGATCAATGTAAAGCTGTCTTGTGAAAATGTTTAAACACTGTTTAAAAATTCCCCAAAAGTACTTTTTCCAATAAAATAAATCTGTATTACAAAAATTACAATAAAATATATTTGTATTATAAAACTGTATTACACATTTTCACTGTGTGATGGTCCATCCCAGATGCCTCCAAGCCCAGAAACATGGTTGGTAAAAAGAAGGCTTCTGTTTTGAAGTTTTCTTGAATTATTTAATGACATTTTTCTATCTAGAGATAGAAATATGCAAATGCATTCCAGTATTTTTGTATGAAACATTGTTTTTTAAATATTTTAATAATTATCTCACACATTAGTTTTTTTTTTACAAACTGGAGATCCTCTGATGTTCTTTGCTCCTCAAAGACTCTGCCTTTCTTGGATCTTGCTTTTGTACAAAATCATGATTTGCTACAAAACAATCACCTGTTTGTCATCACATTTTTTTACCTCATAAATAGTCCTAAATCGCCCTTTCAAGACTAAAATGCAAAAATGGATGTATATTAACAGATGAAATTAAGTTGACCAGACAAAATCTGAAATATCTTGGGTTCATTCTGTCTGAAATTAATTAAAAATTAAAGTAAATGTAAGCCAACTAACTTAAATTATATAGAACTGTCACCTTTATTAAATAACATTTTATCTTTATATTTAGATATTTCTCAAGGAAAACAAGTCTAGCGCATTGGAAGTGTAAGAAAGCATATATTTTTTCCATTCTCATAAATCTTTAGGCCTTTTATGAAGGCCTAGAAGACTTGAGTGCTCCCTACTGATATGTGTTTGCATGAATAAGTGAAATTATGTGTGTGATGTGTTTTAAACAAAAATGAGAATCTGACAAGCTGGATCAATTTGAGCTAATGCAGCAAGCAAGCTGCTCGTACTATTCAACTCAATTCATGGCTGTTAATGCACTCTGCCTCCTCAGATTCTGCTGCCAACTTTGACTCGCTGCAGAAAACCTTTCCATTTAATTTTCCATTGTTACCTCATTCATAAAGTGGCCTTTCCATTAACTTTGACTTGCAGTATGTAAGCTGGTGTTCAAGCTCAAGCCACGTGTACAGTGCTTTAATAGAATTTGGCTTAAGACCCAACAACCTGATGGAGATGTCTTTGGAATGTAATTTAATTAAAGGTCTCACTGGCCTTTAGTATATGGCTGTAGCTTGTCAGTACTCCTATAACTTCAGATATTATATAACACATAATCCTTTATTTCCTGGCTGAAGTGCTTCTCTAGAAAGCTCAAATGAGCACACCAACCCTGTGTTCGTCTCAGAAATTCCATAAACATTTCACAAACTAAAAAAAAAAACTATTCAGCTCCTTGAGAGAAGCTTCATTCTCTCTGACCTGGTCTCCACCATTACCTGTGCTCTGGTCTTTCAATTAATGCTTAGCCATACGATTCTTTCACCTATAAAACTGTCTTACTCAGGTTGGCAAGCCAGGTATGGACGTGTAGGATGACCTTTCTTTATTACCTCAGCCCTCTGCTGACTGGTGATGTGGGTAGCATATGCTGCCTCCATTAATGCTAATCTATATTGCATCTGCACTTTTCTCTCTATGGACCTTACTGCTTGGATGTGGAAACCTTCATACATACCTAGAGCCTCTCTTTCATACTGCAGAGGCGTATCTGGACAGAAATGAGCAACTGCCCCTCAAATAACAGAACTGCAAAAGCATTCTCCTCTACAACGTTCTACCCCGATCCTGAAGAACCTGGACACAGATTCTCCCACACTGTGAATTATGAAGGCAAAGAAACTGAACTCCAGAGATTTCAACCTGAAACGTTTTTGATATCTGCTGTCGAGATGAAAGATTTGAAATTACCTTACCAAAAGATTCATCCATGCTCTGTCCACTAACGCTCTGTAGCAACTAAGTTGGAAGCTTTACAGAGCACTGGCACAAAACCTAAAACAACCTATTGAGAAGCTGAAGACACAACTTACAATAAATATTTAAGTATGTTATTAACTGTACGTTTATTTTCTATGCATATGAAAAGGAACGCAATTGGGATATGTCCAACATAATAAATGAAGAGAATGGCGACTGGCGTTCCTTTAATGCTCAACATGACTCTGGGTTTTTGATAAGCCCCAATCTTACGGTCTGTGTAATCAAAAAAACTGATTGAAAGGACCAATAAGGATTATATTTTCTGCAGCAGCTCATAAAATGATCAGGGTGTGTCATCATATAAAAAAGTCACCACCAAAAAAATGGTAACACTAATATTTGGTTGGACTGCCTTTAGCTTTGATTGCAGCACATGTTCACTGTGGCATTGTTTCGATAAGCTTCTACAATGACAAAAGATTCATTTCAATCCAGTTTTGCACTAATTTTTCACCAAGATCTTGCAGCAGCATTGATGATGGTAGAGTCTGACCGCTGCACAAAGCCTTCTTCAGCACATCCAAAGATTCTCAATGGAGTTAAGGTCTGGACTCTGTGGTGAATAATCCATGGGTGAAAATGATGATCATCTTATGCTTCCTGAATCACTCTTTTACAATTCCAGCCCCATGAATCCTGATATCGCATCTTGGAATATGCTCGTGCCATCAGGGAAGAAAAAACCCATTGATGGAATAACCTGGTGTATATTCAGTATATTCAGTATATTCAAGTAGTCAGCTGACCTTTTCTCTTAGCACATACTGTTGCTGAACCTCGACCTGAACAACTGCAGCAACAAACCCACATCATTCGCTTAGTTAAATCCAGGTGGTGAATTTTTTTGGCCAGGCGGTTTATCATGGAAACATTCTAAGTTTCAGTTTCAGCACAGCTTCAGCCAGTATGTTTGTACGTCATGTGGTACGTCATGGTAATCTGTGTGGGTTTTAGCCTCTAAACCTGCCCACCACTGTTTTCCCAGTCCCATTTCCACACCCCGGGTTGCCAGACATACTACAACAGTAGCAGGCAAACATGAGCGTTATTTTAATTATAATGTCAAAATAATGACTAAGTATCTTAAAATAATTATTATTTAAAATAACAACAATTTGCGTAATTCTGAGGAAAAAAATACTGGATTTATTTTTAGGTGGTGGAAATGGGCTTTCATACAAATTGAACGCTTTCAAACGTGAAAAAAAAGAACATTTTTCCTTTAATGTATCAAATATGCACAATTTTGTAAAGACAGCAAAAATGCCAGAGCTGAGGGGCCGCTACATTTTTTCCTACTTGCTATGCAGTATCGTATAGCTTTCTGCAGCACAGTTGGATCATATGAGGAGAGCTGCAAAAAATCTGAACTCTTGGATCCCTCTGTGGATATTTCACATACCATTGATCATTCCTGAGCAGACGACATGCATCTGACTGTGCAATTTCATTTGGTCTTTAAAAAGCAGCTTCCCCTATCACAACACCTCACTCACACTTATTGTGCTCATTCGGTGGTGATTACGGCCTCTGTGAAAACAAGGTGTCAAGTTGAGGTCCCCTTCGCTGTTTGTGTGCACGTTTAATGGGTCCCACAGTTTGTTTATTGACCCTGAGTGCCATGGCATGTCTTCCCCTATGGAGGCTCAGGATTCATTAGACATACTGAAACTATTAGCCACAGCCATGTGGCCCACTGATTCACCCGAGGAAATTCTCAAGGTTTTTTTTTTCTTCATCTTCTGGAAAGTGTTCTCTATTACCCACAGATTCTTTATTTTGGGCCCTGAGCTCCACTAGCTAAGAACCAGCTGGTTTCCTGCAATGGTATTTATACTGAGGACACGACCACTTTATCACAACCATCCGAATGTCAGTTTATCAGCAAGAGACAATATACAAAAAACATTTTGGATTTATCTAATCCATTTTGCATTGTGGGGTGACTTGCCTGGGGGTAACCCATAACTTTGAAGTGACTTAACAAGTGCCAGACCAGTCTAGCACAGCCTAAACCCTTAATCTTTAAAAGACCTGTACATCCACCCACACGTCACTTGCTCAGGATTGTTATGTCGTCAGTGGCACCTTTATAGGAGAAGGAAATGTAACCTTACAAACACAAATAAACATAATTTTAGTCATTTTAAGTCGTTAAGGTAATTTCAACTATTTATTTCTGTTGGTCAATTTAGCATGACATTTTCTGCCAGTTTAAAAGGTAGCTGCTGTGCTCAAAGAGTAAAATATATATATATGACTGTTTGAATAATGGCTGGTTGAGGTGACAGGGGCCAAAAAATAATAAGGGGCACTTAGACACAGTACAGAGCCCCACCAGCACACAAAAACGTATAATGCACCACATACAATAACATAGTCCTTATCCTTAATTAAGATTAAGAGCTCATTTGCAGAGCATTATGTGCTATTAGCCACTGTAAATTAAAAAATACTATACAATAGAGCATTACCACTAGCCTCCATTTTGTATTGACTGTAATAACAGAAAATTGTCCCATTTAAAATTTACATTGTTTTTAAGATACATAAGAACCAGAGTATCAGTAATAATCACACCTTTAGTAAGCATCTATTTTTTGTGCCTAACATTATATTTTTTGGAAAGAAATGGGCACTGTTGGCAGAGCTGCCAATAGGGCAATTTCTCTTCTTTTTGCTATTCTAGAGGACACTTTAACAACATTTTTCCACCAAAGAAGCATAATTTGGTTGGGGCCATTTCCAGCTATACAAATCTGAACCCTGTGTTCACCATGACAGGTAACAAGTTGCTCACATGGCCTCAATATTTATCTTGGCCACTCACTTTGACACATATGGATATGTATTGGTGTGGATGGTTAGCATGCTGACTAATCTATCAAGCGACCAACCCACCAGAGACACCGACACAAGAAACTACTTTCTTTCACGCTTATCTTTTCTTTGTTTGAATTGTCTTTGTAAATGTGCAAAGATGCATCATATAAAACAGGAAAAGAAGAAAAAGTTGTTATAAGCCTCTCTTCCATGTTTACAACCACACTAATAACAATATGAGTACAAGTTCAGAGAGAAAAAGCTGAGGACCTTGGTACCCATGTCTATGATTATTCTGAATAATTTTTGTTTTTTCAGTTTCGAATTTTCATAAAAAATAATTTGACTTATTTATTGCTTATTGCTCTAGGGTCATGAAACGTGCTGCTTGTTGCTAAATCGTAGTCACAAATTGCGAATTGTCATTTATGACTGGTTGCTTGTCTCCCTGTTGTCTGCTGCAGAGATAGACTTTACATTTAATGCCACTACACAATTTTTTTGAGGTATCAGTACTTTGTGGCTTTCACACTACATGACTGATTGGCCACACAGGGCCATTAATTACATGATGTTGTGGTTGTTTTTGTGGATTGTGGCAGATTAGTTGAACACATTGTTCTCTCTTAACGCAACCCCATTGGCTGTAAGTAGTCTGCTCTTGACTCACAGTCACTGACCAATCTAGAAATTTACCATTTGTGTCTCAGTGAGCATCTTTCAGCACTTCACACTACATGATTTAGTTTAGACTAGCTAGCTAACATTTTTTTCACCTTTCATGTGAAGATCTCCTTCTTTGTTGATCACTTTCCTCTTCTTCTCTTCTTGCATTGGTTTTGCACTTTACAGTTTGTGTTACTTACAAATAATGTTATTTCCATTATTCTGTTCTGTTTTTAGTAGCAGTACATTTTTAAAAAGCCATACACTGTGACAGATTGCAAACCTGGCAAAGCCTCCTTAACAAAGGCAGTGTGTGGAGTGGTTTAATTCTGCACATATGCTGCAGAATGAAAAGCAAAATCTGAACGCTGTGTTAAATTTTCCATTTCTATTCAACGTGTCTTTTGTGGCCCACAAAAACTGACAAGGTTGTCTTTTTCCACAGTTAGGGTAAGTAGACCCTCCTGATACACAAATAAAAGAGCACAAGCACAGGACTGGGTTTGAGCCGGTTAAGTGAAGTGTGGATATGCAAAAGCAAAAGCAATTTGTAATGACAGCTGACTTCTATTTGTTGTTAGAACTATTAGCCCATAGCCATTTTAAAACATATCATGGCTGAGTGATTACATCTGGGGTAGAGGGGTAATTGTGTAGATTAGATTTTTCGCTGAGCCATTTCTTTAAGGTGTTAAAAATCTGCAGAAGAATGCATGGCTTGAGCCATTTGACTGACCGTGTCGAAGCTTAGCCTGGAATGCTGTGGTTTGATGAAATCCCAAATTCAGACACATAACAAGAGAGTAAGGGAAATATGGTATGGCCTGTGGTTTCTTGTGATGTGAAGTGTTCTCACATCTATGGCAGAACATCTGCAGAGCTTCTCTTAAATTTGCTTTGGCTCATTGAAAGAACAGTAGTAACAAAAAATTTTATATGATATATGAGGGCAACCCAGATAAAAGCGATAGAAATGTGTGAGGACCATTCTCCCTCTAAAGAAAAAAAGCCTTCAAAAACAACCACATCCGCGGACAAGCAGGAAACCACAGCCATGCAGGCATTACACTGGAAAACCTTGCTTGTTTTTGTTGAAGAGAGAAGATCTTTCCCTAGTAAATTGTTCCTGGATCTCTTTCGGATGGCCTCATTATTTAAATCAACGTGGCAACAAATAGGTAGAGAGGTAGAGACACTTTTTAAATGCCTTTAACTCTTGGTTTTTAGTCAGTTACTGATATTAATGCAGAAACTATTGTAAATTAATTGGCAATGGCGTCCCATAGGGTTCTATTTTCAGACCCAATAAACAATCATCAATCGGGCGCCGAGTGGTCCAGTGGTCTAAAGCGCTGCCACTATGAGCAGGAGGTCGCCGGTTCGAACCCCAGCACATGCAGCTTTGCCATCAAGCTGCCGGCATTAGAGGGAGCAAAATTGGCCCTGCTCCCTCTGGGTGGGTAGATGGCGCTCTTTCCCCACATCACTCCTATGGTGATGTCTGCAGCACAGGGCGTCTGTGAGCTGATGTACCAGAGCCGAGCCGCTGCACTTTCCTCCAAGCGCGCTGGCTGCTCGGCAATGCTGCATCAGCAGCAGCTCGAAAAGAAGCGGTGGCTGACTTCACATGTATCGGAGGAAGCATGTGTTAGTCTTCACCCTCCTGGTGTGTTGAGGTATCACTAATGATAGTCCTAATGAATGGGTTGGGTAATTGGCTGTGTAAATTGGGGAGAAAATGGGAAAAATTAGAAATAAAATTATTTAAAAAAAACAATCATCAATCAATCAACCTTTAGTTAAATCATCATGACAAAGAAGTGAAGAACTGGTTTACATACATGGTCTAAGAGGGTTAATACTCTGTGTTAGATCTTCTCAAGCTTAAACTTGTCCATTTAAACATATTAAGTTCTAGACAGAAAATGTTGTTTTTGTCATCTAAATGCAGTTGAGTTCAGTGGGTTTGTAAAAAGATTAAAGGGACATTTGGCAGGAACATGAAGAAATGTTGTTACCTCTGAGAGTCATCCGTGATAAATTCCTAAATGGAGATTGCAGGTTTAGCAATATTGTGCTTGATTGCTTCCAAAATAAGATCAACATTAGCCAGAAAGTGCTGACAACAGCATGTGGAGAAAACTGTGAGTGCTAAAGATTTGCCTGGAAATTTAATTAAAAAAGCAGATCAGATGTTCCACGTTTCACAAACTGAATGGCAGAAGTTAGAACTAATAAAGCAAGAGGGTGACTTCTGGAATGGACATTTCAGAGAGTCATGAAGTAAAATTTTGATGGAGTGAACTTACAGTTGCCTCAGTATTTCCATTGTTCTGTTACATCTAGCGGGGTGCTAATCAGTGACAGCCTCTTTTCCCTAACCAGCTACTGACCTCATTGAGACTCAGACAAATCTTTCTTCATGCAACAAAAGGAAAATGAAGTTCTCCCTGTGGACATACAGTATTTTAGTACTCTCGACCACTATAGCTCAAAGCCATTCAGATTCTGCATGTTTAGTCTGGGACCCTCACTTTGTGGTTGGTGTGAGTTACAAGGTCACCAGACAAAGAAGCACTTCAAACAAACAGCGCATCAGACAGTTGCGACGGCCTCCTCCCCGCTGACAGTGACTATTAGGAACTGTGTGATGATTGCAAAAGCAGAATTTGTACAGCACCGAACGACAAATAAATCAATGTTGTACCAAATAAAAGGGTTTCAACATAGAGCAGCTACCAGCATATTTCACCCCCGCTGACAGCTCTGTCATTCACAGAGCCAGTGGAAAACTACGTATCCACAGGAGTACCGTTAAAGCCATATGCGCGTATATGACAAAAGTGTGTTGAACACATTATAACAACAGGCAAAGATCCGGGAAGAGAAACGCTTCAAAGCTTATGGGGAAAAAATGGCTCTGCTCTTAATCACACACAGTTCACAAAGATCTCAGGAGCTGTCAGTGGAGGAAAAGCTCTAGAGGGTGATGATCTGTATGGAACATCTGAGAAGGACTCTGAGTCTGAGAAATATTTGGGGACAGCGAATCCTGGATACCGCACGTCATTTTCTTAAAGTTAAAGAACCCTTTAACATTCAAGAGAACTCCTGATGCAGGGCTGGACTGGGACAAAAAAAATCGGCCCTGGCATTTTTGGTATAGACCGGCCCCTCATAATTAGCAGAGCACAACCGACTTGTAATTTATGTATGTAAGGGTTACAGAGACGCATAATGTATCGTCAGAATATTAAATATAAAAAGTTTAGAGTCTATTGTTAACTCCACTATTTTTGTCTGCTATATTTTTGTGTAGTTAAATTTTTTTTTTATCCTTTTTATTGAAATCATCTCTAATATGTATTTTTTTTATTTCTCTGATACAACAGTTCAATTTTAATTTTTAAAGTTAAAGATGCTTCCTCCTTTTAACAGCTATAACATTTATTTGTATCAGGCTACAGGCTACTAATAGAGCATTCTTTATCCATTATCAACTTCATGTTTTTTTGGGGATGGAATGTTTAATGGGGCTCTTTTATTAAATGCTTGAAACCAGGGTTTTCTCCTACTGTCATCATGAGAGGATCTTTCGATCTAGATGAAACAAACAAACATTGAGCCTGATTGTGGCGCTTTATTAAAAACAAAAACAACAGCATTACTTTAACCAGTCCACTGTCTATATTGAAGATGGGCCAATGGGCCACCCCCTCTAAATTGTGGGCCGGTCTGCATTGGCGCCTAAAGACTGTCGGCCCGGTACGCCAGATTACCAGTCCAGCCCTGTCTTGATGCAAGGTAAAATTATCTTCTTTCTTCAAGTAGGGTGAATTAAGGGTGATAGGTACATGGGTTCTGGATAGATTTTCTTTGTGAAGGGAAAAACGTTTTTTTGCTGAGGCTAGCTCTCAAACCACAAAATCAACATTATCATCTTAAGTATTACTGAAATTGGAGAATTGGTTTTGCTATTTTGTTCCACTAATGACATGGAAAACTGAGTGACTGACCAAATCACCTATTGCACCTTGAACCCTAGTTTTATCTTTCAGTTACTGATCCGAATGCAGACACAAGGTGTAGAGTTATAAAAGGCATTAAATATGGAGATTTTTTTCCTAAAATAGCTTGGGTATTCAGCTTTCCTATCAATGTGGCTTTTGTCTGTGCTGAAATCTTCTGTTCTGCACCCCCCTCTGTGAGGGGTCAGTGTGGATGAAGCAGGGGTCAGCAGGTCTGTTTGGAGTGCGGCAATGACCCACAGACAGGCCGCGTGTCACGCCGCGCCTCTCCGGTTACGGCGCTGAGCCGCGCTGCGTTTGGTTTCCACTGGGCCTCGGGAGAATGCTGGAATTAAAGTTTCCTGGAGCCGGAGCCGACTTCAGCAGCTTCTGCATGCCGAGCACAGCCAAAGCCATCCTCCACACACACACATGCTCACACACACACGTACAAAAGCTAAAGCAAAACAGCTCAGTTTTTTAAGTCGCAGGCTCTTTATCGACAAGCGCAACAACAAACAAACTGCTTTCTATTTTGTGACGGGACCTGCATGATGATTGGCAATGATTTTTGATGAGCGCTGTCCAATTTGCTGCAACGATTGACGATTCGCGCTGCTGGAGTGCTGACAGCAACTAAACACACGCAGACCCCCATCAGTAGGCTTCAAATAAAACGTCTCGCCAAGCAAAACACAGCAGAAATCGATACCTGGCACGAGCTGCAGTGTGTAAAAACCTTTGTACTTCAAGTGACTCAAAATAGAGTCCTTACAGGAAAGAGACAGGATATGTCTGTTTGTGCTCGCTAAATATTTCAGCTTGAAAAGGTTATTTTAGGAACTCATAACAACGAAGGAAAACAACAGAAAAATGTGGACAGAAAAATATAAATATATAAGCTGATCAGCTAAAATATTAACCCACAGATATCAAAACAAAGATGAATGTACGGATCAAAAGCATTTTAAATGATTTTAGGAATAATTTAGTACAAAAGCAATATACATGAGAAGCAAAGATGGACAGAGAACCTCCAATTTTTTTCAGGAATCAGAAATATCAAGGTCAACTGTACATGCCCAATGTGTCAAGGACAAATGCACATGCCTAAGATAAAAATGTGATCTCTTTTCCACTCAAAAAAATTGAATTTTTCAATTGGCAATTTAAAATTTATTGTGCAAATCTCAAGCCTAATGTTAACCTTATACAGAAACATCTCTGAACTCAGCGTTGGCAATAGGGATGCAATAACACACAAGATTTTATATCTTTTTTTGGAAGAAATGCACATGTATGCTCCAGACCAAAGATGAATATTATTTGTATCTAATTAAAAACATGTATCTTCAAAACAGTAAGTTCATTTGTTAAGATTACAGTTTATTTTATGTCATTTTTTAGCATTTCTATTGGTCTGTTTATCAAGAATAGGGCACTTTGTGTGTTTAAATGATTAATTATGTAGTAAACTAAAAAGTAGAGATACTATGTTATATAATTATATGTATTCCAAATTTAGTTAAATATTGGGATTTTTTAAGTCATTTTTGAGCATTTCTATTGGTCCATTTATTATTAAATCTTGACACAATGCACGAGGAAACTTGTTTCTTACTGTGCAAGACAAAAAACTCTTTAAATCTTGAATCTTGAATATTTTTTTTGTCTTGCAACAGAACCAGAAAAAAACACAAAACACTTTAAATTAAATTAAGATAATATCAAAGGTAAATCAAATGCATATACAATGTCTAGGGTGGTCCAGTATTGGTATTTAAATAAATCATTAATGCAGAAAAAAAACACAGGAAAAAAGCTACCTATCTAGAGTATATTCCCAATGCAGGTAACCAGAGCTGTGTGTAGGCTCCTCAGTGGCCTGAAGTGGAACTTCTGTGAAATACATTAACATCTGGTATCAATCTGACCAGTGACTACTGTACTATTGCATGCGATCCTGCGCAGACCCTACACAGTTCTGCTAAAACCAACACAAAGAATAAGACACTTTGCACTCCATATGTCATAAAACTGACAGATGGAAAATTGTGGCTGAAAAATGTTAAAAGTTGACAGTGGGCTTCAGCACCACCATGGGGCAGAAAATGGTACAGCACTGAAAACTCTGAGACGTCTGTGAGGTTTAAAGAGTCATATCCTTGAAGGACAATAAATAAATGTAAGTCTTTCATTCTGCAAGTATTCTAAAAACTGTGGGCATAGTTTAAACGTGTATGGAGAAAAATGTGTTTCTTTAGCATTCCTTAAACTTAAACTGTTGGCTGTATGAGTTAAATATTTAATTCCTCCAGAGATTCCTCCTTTTTCCTGCTCCCAGAAATTTTCCTAGCTCTTCTCATCTTCAGATTTCCCTGTTAAAAGCCAGGAAAATGCTCCATAAAGAGACTGTGTCAGTGCAGTTCAGGTCCTAATGCAGGAAAAAAGAATGGGCCCATTGATAAATAAGGAATGATAGTAATGAAAGTAATTGAATACACACACTGATTACTATATGATTCAGGTGCAAACTGAACGAGGCTCCAGAATTAAACTACAGACGGGCGTCATGCCATAAAACAGTGGGTCAGTGAGGGGGAAAAGAAGGAAGGCGAAGAGCAGAAGGCCGAGCTCATAGGAGAGAAGGAGCGCTGGCCTTTGTGGATGCTGCAGGGCTGAGCCCAGTGCAGGAAAACCCATCCAGTTACAGAAAGAGTGGCACAGCACTGGCCCCACCAGATGACCTGAAGAAAAAAAAAAACATGATGATGAGTGATGAAGTGAAACTCAGGGATAGATGGAGTTCTGAAAAAAAGAGCTTCAGTCATTTTTTCTTTATTTAGTAAAAAATAAATGTAATGGTTTTTAAGTTGTTTACTGTAAATTAATTGACCAACTACATTAACCCTTTAAAAAAAAACAGCATGGCATGCTCAAGCTAGTTAAGATGGTCTGCTTAGATTTTGACCAATGATTAACCTGACAAAGCTGGACAACCAGTATGATAAAGCTTGACCAGCACAATCATGCAAAATCATATCAGTATGTCGACCATGATCAAGAATGACCACAACCCAAAAGAAACGAATACCATGCTGGTCAACAGCTGGTAAACCAGCATGGATACACACCAAAATGTCAAGTGTTAAATTAACACTTTTCCAGGATTTTATACTGTAGCTCCACACTCTTAATTGAAGTTATATAAACACTTTCAAAATAGTTAAACACTCAATACCTTGCCAGAGTTCCTTCTTAACTCACATTTGTATTTGTTTAACTCCCTAATTTGCTACGCTAACACTAAAAAGAGTTATTCTACTAAATTATAAGAAGATTTCTCAATTTTTATGACTATTTATTATTGAATTAATATTCGGGGGAGTTTAGCTTGTGTTTTTAATTCCAAATACAGGATAAAACATCCCTGCTTACATCCAGCTAATTCTGCATTGAAGTTCTCAATGCATTAGCAATACTTTGTCACAATTTACAGTACAGACCATTATAGCTTGTTCTCATAGCCTACAACACGTCGGTTAGGCTAACAAGAATTATATAAAATGGAATGGAATATCCAATAAAAGGTAGCCCTGGTGGGCAAGACTACACACTGATAAGATTGGGGGGGGGGCACGCTTATTATGCAAATAATATGTTTTTTTTGGGCGAAGTTTACTTAAATCTCCGTGGAGTTGGGCAGTTTTTTGTAACACTAAAATATGCAACACTAAACACCATTTGAATCTGAATTAAAATTACACTTTGAGGGTGAAAATTAACTCTTAGCTGATATTTTAACAGTTTTTGCTGTGTAGCAGAATAAGGAATGTTTTTGTCCACCTGACCAGCTTTTTAACCACTTAAAACAATCAAAGACCAGCTTAGATACTCTTAAACCAGCTCCTAGTAAATGCTGCTATTGACCTGGATATTGAACAGGGATATCATAATAATAACTATGACTGGTGGTGCGAACAGATAAGTGACTAAATACAGGTGGACCCATACACATATCCATCTGAACATTACAGTTAACATTCTAAAATCATTTAATCTGTCCTGTTTTGTGGATGTTCCTAGAACTTTTATAATTAACATTTTTTTCTGGTAATGACACTGTAACATCACTTGGGTCATTTTGTTTTGGGAATGTTACTTTTAACGTTTCCATATTTTTAGTTTTCCTCTAGCTGGGAATGTTATGTGAGAAACGTTTTAATAATGTTGTGATGCAAACCATTGTTATGTCACACGTTTTCATGACATTCCTGGAACATTATTTTTCGCTCTTGAACGTTCTTGAAACTTTTTTAAAATGTTGCTACATGTCAGTGCAGCATTTTTCAGCTTCTATGGAGCGTAACAAAAGTCATGGCACAATCCTTATCCCATGTCAGTGTATTTTACTGTAACATTTCGGGAAAAGGTTTGTAAAATAAGCAGGCATTAAAGTGTGTTTTAATGTATAATACATGAATGTAGGTATTAACCTGTTCTGATGAAAATGAAGGCAGTGTAGGCTCCAAACACTGAGGTGTAGCTGAACTGAAAGACTGAGAGAAAACCATTACTTGCAGTTCAGACATTCCTGTCAGTATAAACAGAGACACTGATATTTACACTGTAGTTCATTTTACCTGCACAAACCAGGATGTCAAACACGCTGTCACTCCCAAAGCGAAGCCGCTCAGTGACATGGTGGAAGTGGGCTGTGTAAAAGCAAAACCCAAATAAACAAATGAGCCAATGAGAAAGAAGGTAAATATGCAAGTCAGGGAATATGAAGCTTGACAATCCCTTTATTAACAAGCTCTTTCTGTGGAAAAAGGGTTAAATAGGAGAGTTTTAAACTCTACAACATACATGCCCACTCCTTCCTGTAGTGTGTATATGGAAACTAGGAGTCAAAAACATGTTGGTTTAAATACCACAGATTTGTGATGTCATGAAATCCACAAAATTTACATAAATGCCTATCCACCTACAACAGTTTAGCTACACTCTTTGATACTGTATAGAAATAACTTTACAAAAAAAGGGAAAAAAACATATTTGTTCTTCTAATAGAGTTTTTTGTTCATTCATCATGAGATTTTAAAACAAAGCAAAGGGTAAACACGTTTTCAAATTATCTAAAAATATTCAAATGTAGAGTTTATGTGTATTTGGCATTTTAGTCCTTTATTAAATATACTGTACATCTTTTTTGGGTGTCTGTGTGTTAATGAGAATGCGCTGTACATTACAGAGTAGGCGATATGGCACTAATATGTCACTTCCTCATCCTGTTCCTAGTCCTTTCTGATCTATCTCTGTGTTTTTTCCGGTCTCTTATGTTTTCCTGGCTCTGTATTGTTCTCCTTGTCTCTGCCCTAGTATTCAATGTCATTTGAACTCCGCCCCCTTGTTACCTTCTCCAGGTGTTTCCTGTTTACTAGTTCATTTAGTTCATTTTGTCATTTTAGTTCTTTATTAGATATAATCTATATCTATATAATGTACATAGAAACAGATATAAAATAAACCATCACACTCATATTTTGTAAATTTAAATGGTTGATAGCTTGCATTATTGTATTTTCTTGTAATCGTAGTACAATTAATCAAGAATAAAGATTTAACATAACTAGAAGATACAGAAGATATTTATAACTTGAGAAGTTTTAAAACTGCCTTACTTCTACTTCTACAAATATGCATGTCCTGCATGTAGTTTTAAAACCTATATACAACTTCTAAAACCCTAAATCCTAAAAAGTTTATTCTTATCTGTCTCTATTTGTATCCTATTTACCTGTCTGTCCTTAGCTTTGCAGGCACTTAAATTACGATCAATGAATACTATATGTAATTTTCTGCTGTTTGCAGTCTAATTTTATTAAACATTTATTTTATTGATCTTTTTATTTGCTTCTTTCTGGCCAGGGCTGCATTGGATGTATATATATATATATATATATATATATATATATATATATATATATATATATATATATATATATATATATATATTTACAAAGTCTGGTGATGTTTTTGCAGATTTATTATGGAGTAAATATCATAACTAACCACCCTGATATATTATAATAAAGTTAAAAAAATTATATAGTCTGTTTTTCGGGCACCACTATTGTGATTAATACAATTAAAAAAACGTAATTAGAATTAAGATCCGTACCTACGCCGAAGAAGAGAGGAGCAATGAAGATAGCAGCTGTGGGACCAGTACATGGCACCAGTATCGGCAGCATGCAAGCCCGAAACACCAACTCTTCTGTCAGAGGTGCCACAACATGGTTTCTCAGCCACTGCAAACCCCTCACACAGTCAGTCACATTCTTCATGCCTACAGGCAGAGTTCAGGCATCATGTTTACCATCAGATGCAGGTTGGCTTTGTAATCAATACAGTTTATGCACAAATAAACAATCAGTGTCTTATTAAGACTCACCCAAGCCTGATTTAATCTCATGTACCAGTCCCTTTGGGCTGTCCAGGGCCATCTGAGTCAAAGGTCCAAGATAAAGCACCTGTCCACATATTAAAAAATCACCATCAACATCCATCTAACACTGCATCATGAGATAACTGGTTTTTGTTTTGTTATTTGTTGTTTTTTTGCAGATAAACTTAGAGTAGAGATACTGAAATAAATTTACCATGGTAAGAATCAGAGGCAGCACAGCAGCAGGCACTGCACCCTCTATACGAATCCCCAGCAGGGACAACACAGGAGGGCTCGGCTTTTGAGAAATTATGATGAATACATTTCTGATTAGTATCTAACAATGTATCAAAAATGTTTTTGCATATCATTGTTGTTAGGTAGAATCCATGTATCTCCAGCATGATGCATTTGCAGGAGAATGCTAAAAAAAACATTTTAAATGGAAGATTAATGTTATAAAACAAGAAAAAATACTAGCTGTGAACTATGACAATAAATAGTGCATGAGTGTGTAAATGTGAATGTGCTGTACATAATAGAGTGGGCAATAGGGCAGGAAATGTCACATTCCCTTCCTGTTCTTGTCTAACTCTGTTTTTTTTTTTTTTCAGAAATAAAAGTTGCTAAATTTTTGTCTTATTTTGTAAGCAACAGTAACTTACCAAGAGTCTTTTTGTATAAAATATAATAATAATAATAATAATAATAATAATAATAATAATAATAATAATAATAATAATAATAATAATAATAATAATAATAATATAAAATAAAAGAAAAGTAATGTAGCCGAAAACTCTACCAAATTACTAAAGTGCAGAATATTTAGTGCATTAATGTTAACTGCAAATGCAAACAATTAAACCAAAAGAAATAATTAAAACTTAATAGTAAATAATAAACTGTTTAATACTGCTATTATCACTATATCGATTTTTACAATTACAATATTACTATGTCATGACATGTTGTGTACAATACCAGCCTGTGTATTTTATTAATTATGCTTCAGAGGTTATATAGGGTGTACAAAGGAGCATGTAGCATGCACAGATGTGTTTTATTAGTATAAACGTGTGTTCATGTGGTTTAATTGTATATATAGTGTGTATGCATGTCTGTGTATGTACATACAGTAGTGTGTATGACGTAACATGCAAGTGTGAGAATAAATGCTGGTGTGGTGCCTATGAGTGTGCAAACAGCATGACTGTGTGTATAATTAGGAGTGAACTAAAGTGTATGATGTAAAAGAGTCCACTCACCTTCACTTTCTCAGCCTGCATCCACGCCCACACAACCAGTGGTGAAACAGCAGATGCAAAAAGCACACTAATGAAGCGTTTCTTTATCGTTTTGGGGTGATCCCTAGACCACACACATACACACACACAGGGTCCACATCTTAACAAGTCTGGCAAAGTTTCTATATTCTGTGTACTAATGCAACCTGTGTCCTGTTATGTTGCTTTAAAGGGTCTGAAACATGTTCTACGTCATCTAAAACAGGTCAATACTATCTCACAGGGCAAAGGGTAATCTGAGCACACTTTCACAGTTACCTGGGTAAGTTGGCCGGCCATACATACAGACTCCCAACATACAAACAGGCCAGAAATAAACAGCACAGGAAGGATAAGTGGCATCCTCCTTCAAACACCTCAGACACAGCACTGTCAGAGACTGAAAACACTGGTTGTAACTGTAGAGACTCATCTTCCACCACCATGGTGCTGCTGGGACCGCAGTGAGAGCTGAGCATAAAGAGGTTAATGCTCTTATCCTGATTAAGCACCATGACGTGGCCTATACAGTGAATGGGCAGAGAGTATTCTTATCATATTAATGATTTGAGAAAATAGACAAAAGTGATCAAAGAGAAATTAGATGGGATTTATTGATTGCAGATCAAATCTACCAAAATCATAACAAATACAAAACAAAAATAGTGTCTTTAAGATGGTCAACTTTTTAGATATTTTGACCATTCCAGTTCTTACCAAGCAAAACAGATTTCCATTACTTTCAACATTTTGTAAAGCTGTGTTTTCCTTGGCATATTTGAATAATGAGAGTTTGGTACATATGGAACTGACACACCACAAACCACACTGTTGTTAATCATCCACAATAAAATCCAGAATAAACAAAACAGAGCTGAAAAACAAGCCAATTCCAAAAAACTAACAAACAAAGTCACTTATTCACTGATTGTGGAAACTTCTCACTAGACTTCAAGCAGCTTGGACTGTGTGTCTTCCTCCAGACTCTGGTCCCTTGATTTACAAATAAAATGTAAAATTTACTGATGGTCAGTGATGGTTTGGAGAGACATGTCATCTGCTGGTGTTGGTCCACTGTGTTACATCAAGGCCAAAGTCAGTGCAGTGTTTTCCTGAAAAATCTGACAGCACTTCATGCTTCCCTCTGCTGACAACTTTATGGAGATGCGGATTTCATTTTCCAGCAGGATTTGGAACACTGCACACACTACCAAAAATATCAATTGGTCTTATATAATATTCAAATTTTCTGAGATACTGTTTTTTTTGGGTTATCATTGGCTGTAAGCCATCATGTAATCATCAACAATAAAAGAAATAAACGCTTAAAATAGATCACTCTGTGTGTAATTCATCTATATAATATATGAGTTTCACATTTTGAACTGAATTACTGAAATACTGAAACTTTTCAATGATATTTAATTTTTTTAAGATGCATTAGTATTTGTTATGGTGGATCTCTGCTGTCTACAAAACTACAGTGTGTGAAAATAGCGCCAAAACCAGGCATCAGTGCTTTACCCGCCAAATCCAGCCCTACCCTCAGTGTGAAGTAAGACACAACACAGCAGTACTTTACTCATACAAATCATTTTTAATTCTCACTGTGTGGGCCAGTGTTCAATCCTAACGCTTTTATTCTGCTGGTTAATTTTTACACCTTTACCTCCAGCATTACAGAGCTATTTTGAGCTGCAACAGCCTTGTGTGAGTGTTTACTAAGCACATAAATTAGTTTTACTTAAGTTTTTTTTTATCTTGAGTGAGGACCGGTATTTTGAAAAGCGTGTGTGGAGTGGAGAGTGTGTAGAGGAGAATACCCACTTCGTACTAAAGAGTCTATTTTGGGTTTGTCTGGGAACTGGAGGGCGCTCGTGAGTGAGTCTAAAATGAATGGGTTCATATGGAGCAATTGAGCAAAATCACAGTTTATTACGATTTGATTATTTTAATATTAAAAAAGATTAATTTCTTCAATTATGAACCTTTTAAACTCTACATACAGTACTCCTGCTGTATCTCCAGCATCAGCTTACCAACCAGTCAGGAGCACACAGAAGCAGTAATGCTGTTTGTCTTTAGTGCTTAACTCTTTCAGACCCTGCATCCATTACAATGGACATCGTGTATTTTCTACATTTTTGAATATCTTGTTGTATATAAACACATTTTGAGAGCTGTTGTCCATCAGAATAGACCATGAACCAGCCAATGAAACAGTAGCTTGGCCACACCCACTAAAAAAACAGTAGTACTATAGCCTTAACTTTTTTTTTTTTTTGTATGGTTTATGCAAATAAAAGGTCTACATGAAAAAGAAAGTATTACACACATTACTCCAACCCAATGGAAATAAAAAAATATATATTAAAAAAATATTTTAGTTAATTGGATTTATTTGATATTTCTATGGAAACCTATTTCTGCCACGTGGAGACAAAAATAAGGGTCCTCCACTAAGTCATAACTATAAGATGCCCTGTCAGATTTATGAGATATTACTCAAAATTATGAAATAGAAAGTCATAATTATGAGATGATACGTCATAATTATGAAATAGTAAGTCATAATTATGAGATGCTAAGTTATAATTATGAGATACTAAGTCATAAATATGAGATGCTAAGTCATAAATATGAGATGGTAAATCATAATTATGAGATACTATGTATGGGTGTAGTATCTCATTATTATGACTCAGTAATCTTATAATTATGACTTATCTCATAATTATGACCTTTAGTTTTTCCCAAAAGGCGGAAATGAGCTTTCATAGTATCCTTTGCCTTTTTAGCGAAATACTTTGCTAATTTTACGAAATGAAATGAAAATCCTGAAAAATAGTTAGTTAGTTTTTTAATTAGATTTTATTTAACCATTTAGCTCCATTCACTTCTATTCATTGAGGACTCTCTCGCTGGCTTCCTCTAGCGTTAAGCAGTGGTTTTCTCATAAAGCAGGGGAAGAGAAAGTGGGCAGTCTCGCCATAAACAGGCTCTGGTGTTGGCCAGAGAGCTTCCCACAGCACATCATCACCCCACAGCGGCAGCAGCATGGCAGCGGACAGCACGATGTCGAACGGTCGGGAAACGGCGTGTTTGAATGGCGAGCCGGCGGTGAAGCGCTCGCGGGAGAGCGGCGCGGTGGAGGCGCTCCGGACTCCACGGGAGCCGCAGAATAAAGTGACCGTGGTGCTGGGGGCTCAGTGGGGAGACGAGGGGAAGGGGAAAGTGGTGGACCTGTTGGCTATGGACGCCGACATTGTGTGCAGATGCCAGGTATGGATGGATGGTGTTAGCTGGGTTATATACGTAGAGGTTGGTAACCCGGGTACGGACAGTAAAAATCCATTCCAGGGTTTTGTACCAACTGCCTGGGCGACTCGGTGCTGCAGCGAGCCACTCAGGCAGTTGGGCATCTGGGACCAAATCATGGGATGGATTTTAACTTTTCGGACCGGGTTACCCACCTCTAGTTAAAACGCGCTGTATTGGGTTATCAGTGGGGTTTAGATAGTTATTGTTGTGTGTTTTTTCTCCCAGGCGTTGATATATAGTGATGTCTTTAGTTAGTTATTGTCTAACAAACTTCCTTCAAGTTTTTTAGGCCACTAGCCAACTTAACGTTACTTCCTCCTCTGGAGTTTTATGCTATAAACACAGAGAAGAGTGTTTTTGGATAGATACTCAGGTGTAAACTGGTCCTATTCGTGTCTTCTCTTTTTAAAAATCTAACGTTACTTTAACAGAGTAAATGAAGTTGTACTGTTTATGTCCTTGAGTTGATCAGTATCAGGATGGCGTGTAGCGGCGCAGTCCCGCTCCTACAGTCCCGCCATGCGGCTAATCTTCCCGTTTCTTCTGCAGGGAGGAAACAACGCGGGACACACGGTGGTCGTGGACTCTGTGGAATACGACTTTCACCTGTTACCGAGCGGAGTTCTCAATAAAAAGGCCCTCTCTTTTATCGGTATGCTTTAACGTTAGTTAATTTGACCTTCTTTTCCTATAAGAGAGAGATGGCTCTCTCTACCGCCCCCTGGACTAAACACCGGCTCCCTGCGAACCCCCAGCTTTAAACATTATAACTAACCTAGTGGTGTCAGTCGATTAAAACATTGAATCTGATTAATCACAACAATATTCTGTGATTAACTGTAATTAGTTACTCTAGTTTTCATAGTGGTGTTTAAATGTGTGTGTGTGTGTGTGTGTGTGTGTGTGTGTGTGTGTGTATAGATAGATATATAGATAGATAGATAGATAGATAGTAGTGTTGTCATTTAAAAAAAAATCTGATTAATCACAACAATATTCTGCGATTCATTGCACTTCTTAAGACTCAATTTGTATAGTGGATAAATAAAATAATGAATGTTAGAAATGTAAAATGCCATTATATTTATATTAGTGGTATATTTATATTTGAAGGGAGATGAAGCTAACATGGTCAGAGCTCTCTGTTGTGGGAGCAAGAAAGTAAATATAGCGAGAAGATTCTGTGTTCCAGCGTGTATATCTGTGCAGTGTGAAGCTGCTTTGACACAGATCGCAAAACATAGGTATGTTTGTTGTGAACATGAATTTAGTCATTGCTGTTTCAGCGTTTCACAATAAAAAGAACTATTAACTTTCCTGATATGCTTTAAATATCTTCTGTTTCTTTTCTTTACTATTGTGGTATTTCCATCTTTATTCTCATCTCCATCCTCAGTCCCAAACAATTTCACTATTTAGTGTGCCTAATGGCTTTATACAATTCCAGTGTGGTACAGTGTTCCCTCAGAACACCATGCTTTTTTATTTTTTTGCTATTTTATATAATTTCATTACATAAAGAGGAAGCAAAATGTGGATCATGTCACCACTTGTTTGCATGTTTTCATTGCTTAGTATTTTTTTTTAAAGTCCACTTCCCTTGAGGTACTATTGGCCCATTAAGTGGGTGTTGTAAAATAGTAGGCAACATGGTACAATATAGAAGAAAATCTTCTCAAAGTACAGCTCAAAATTGAATGCTGACAAGAGAGTCACAAATAGACATAGTCTCTGCTTGTTGCAGTGCTGGCTGTTTAGTGCTTCTTCTGTGTTCTGTGTTACTGATTGTTTTGTTTTATCTCTCTGTGAACTGATAAGTAACTTCGTTGATATGTAACTTTGTTGTCTGTCTGACGTAGGAAATGGAGTTGTGATTCATCTACCAGGGTTGTTTGAAGAGGCTGAGAAGAATATGCAGAAAGGCAATGGTAAGCTTTAGGTGTGCTAGAAATAAACAATGCACAATTCGTTTCATTGTTAAATGGGTTAATGTAATGATCGAGTGTGGTTTACTTTTGTGCAGTTCTTCTTTATACACTGCTACTGTGTTGTTTACTGATGTGTGGGCCTCTATTTATGAGAGACCGTTCCTTTTCTTTAATTTTAGGGCTACAGGGTTGGGAAGAGAGACTGAAGATTTCAGACCGTGCACATATTGGTAGGATCTTTTAGCCCATGTTGTCATTTAGAGTCAGCGATGTGGTTTTGGTTACATTTGGTTCTGTGAAGTTTCTATTCTGGAATTAAGTTGCCGCCAGTTTACTGTCTTTCTCTGGATTTTCTAGTGTTTAATTTCCACCAGGCTGTTGACGGGATACAAGAGCAACAGAGGCAGCAGCAGGCAGGGAAGAAGTGGGTTTCCCTTTTCTCTAAACGCCTCTCAAGCAGAAGTATGTTTACTCTTGCTTCTATTGTTCATTGTTTTCATTTGTCTTTTTGTGTGTTGCAGTTTGGGAACTACTAAAAAGGGCATTGGTCCTGCGTACTCCTCTAAGGCAGCACGCAATGGACTCAGAGTGTGTGATTTGGTCTCTGATTTCTCAGTTTTTGAAGAAAAGTAAGCACCATTTAGGGACTTTTGAGAGCAAATAAGGTTCAATTTTTCTTGTTGTACTTAATTATACTTTTGCCATGGTCCTTTTTCAATATGCCCGACTTCTCTCTTCACAGGTTCCGTGTACTGGCAAGCCATTTTCAGACCATGTACCCCAACCTTAACATTGATGTTGATGCAGAACTAGAGCAACTAATGGTAATGATTTTAAATACATGTCTGTGCTAATGCAGGACATGATTGCAGCTGGTAATATGTGTTACATGAACCAGTGTTTGACAATTTTTCCTCTGCTTGTAGGGTTATGCAGAGAGATTGCGTCCTCTGGTAACTGATGGGGTTTACTTCATGCATAAAGCCCTAACTGGACCTAGCAAGAAGATTCTGGTGGAAGGAGCTAATGCAGCCCTCCTAGATATTGACTTTGGTAAGAATTATAGATTTGCATGATAGTGGGGTAGTAGGCAGTTAGTTATCATTTTTTTTCACACAAACAGCTTGTTTATGATTAACTATGAAATGTATGTGTTTCTCAGGGACCTATCCGTTTGTGACCTCATCAAACTGCACTGTTGGAGGTGTGTGCACAGGCCTTGGTGTGCCCCCGTCCCATGTTGGACGAGTCTATGGTGTGGTGAAGGCATACACCACCAGAGTGGGTGTTGGAGCGTTCCCTACAGAGCAGAACAATGTAAGTGTGTCTGAGAATTTTGTAGATGGAGACTATGTAGACAAAAGTATTGAGGCATCTGTTTGTTTGTTCATTTATTTATTATATATTTTTTAATCATGGGTATTAAATAGTTTTAGTACAAATAACTGTACTGTCCAGGGAATACTTTCTGCTACACAGTACATATCCGTGTTCAATCAGTAACTATAAAGGTGTACATTTGGAGCATTGTTTAGGACAAGGGTGTAATATTGGGTAATCAACACCCTGCTTCATGCCAAACTCCACGTCTCCTCCAAAAAGTTTTGGATGAAGCAAGATAATTCCAAAAATCATAGTTCCACTGCTTCACAATTCAACCTGTGTAAGTGCATGTAAAGGCAATACAGAGACAATTTCCCAATCAGGGAAAGTTCTTCTTTGACTACACAATTGAAATGTTTCCACTCAAAGTAAAATCTCTTTAGACTTGATTCCTGTCTGGAAAACCGACCCTCAGTGTATGTTTGCTAATTCTAATTCACAGTGTTCTAATTTGTGTTGTGTAGGACGTCGGTGATCTGCTGCAGTCCAAAGGAAGAGAATTTGGAGTGACAACAGGCAGACGGCGACGCTGTGGGTGGCTGGACCTGGTTTTGGTCCGTTATGCTCACATGGTCAACGGTTTCACAGCGTAAGAGTCTGTCTGTCTACTCTCAGCATGATCCGTAGAAAGGCATTCTATGCATATGTCCTCATTTCCTCAGCCATTGTTTTTGCTAATCTTATTTTTGGGTTTTCTTTATTCCGATGGCAGTATTGCTCTGACCAAGTTGGACATACTTGATACATTGCCTGAGATAAAAGTGGGTGTGGCCTATACAGTTGATGGCAAGCCCTTGCCCAGCTTTCCAGGTTTTTTTTTTTTTTTTTGGAAATTTATACTAAATTACTTCAGCTGATGTTTTTCTTTTTTGGCTGATTTCATGTTCATATTTTCTCTTTGGCAGCTAACATGGATGTCCTGACGAAGGTCTCTGTGACCTATGAGACATTACCTGGGTGGTGCTGCAGCACAGAGGGAGCACGCAACTTTGATGAACTGCCAGCTCAGGCACAGGCCTACATTTGCTTCATTGAGGACTTTTTACAGGTGCCAGGTAAGTCATCTAGAAAATGCTCCCGAAAATCTTGCATATCGGTGGGAAGTACTAAAGGTTTTTAATTCTGTTCCTAGATTTGATTTATTTAGTTACTGTACACTGAATATTTGTTTTTCTGTTTTGCAGTAAAATGGGTTGGTGTTGGCAAGTCCAGGGAAAGCATGATCAAGCTGTTCTAAGCTGCTGAATGATGGCACCTGAAATCCACCTCGTGTAGGTTCACCAGAAACATCGCAAATATAAGGACCATAATATTATGTAGTGGATCAGTGCGGAGTTGACCAACTTTGGGTTTAAAACCCAAAGAATGGCCACTTAAAGTGAGCACCAGCATCATCACTATAGTTCAGGACCATGTAGTTTATAGTGAGGGATTGCACTATGTTGCAAATGCATCCATGAAACTGATGAAATATTGAAACATCTGAAAAAGCGTTCTGATTTTTGACTCTTAGATTGGCACTTTTATTAAGATACACACTTAGAAAAATTTAGTCTGTACCTGGATGAAACCTCAGATTTTTGTAAATATATTTTGCAACACAAAACCCTACTTATTTTCCATCTCACAGCTCTCTTCAGAACTGCTTTGTAATATAAAGATAATTTACTGGTAACAAGCTATAGCTCCTTCTAGTCCTTCTGGTGACCAGGCAGGCCATTGTCTGTAGACGGTCAGTGTTGGTGCTCTCAGTGTTTTACCATTCCTTAAACTCAGATTACCTTTACCAAACTCTTGACAGTTTACTACATTTTAAAAGAATCAACTATTTTCATCACTGATGGAAAACAGACTTTTAAGGGTTCCTTGTCATTTGTAGCTGAACATGTTTTTGTACGTAATCGAATGTATAAGGTCAGTATAAGACCTTTTGGTTTGAAGTGTCTATTTCTTTTTTTTTTTCTTTTTTTTCTTTTAAAAAGTTTGTACATGAAAATATTTTGTGGTCTGCTATGACCAGTGGTTCTATAAACCAAAAGGGATGTTCACGTAAATGCGATGCATAAATACACATGCTTTTGTAAGCAACTAGCTATATAAAATCCTCACTTTTTCTTTTACAGTTATAACATATTAAAAATCAAGTTAGAAATGCACAAGAGAGAACTGTGATGTGTAGATGCATTTATTTGCATTCCGCTGGAGTGTATGGACCGACTTGTTGGCTGCTGCAACGGAACAATAAAATATTCAAATCAATTCACCTTCCCAGTTTCTTTGGTCTTTTTCATGTCCAGAACTCCCTAAAAGCATGTGTTAAGCATGTGCTTAAATTGTTCTTTATTTTTTTTATATACAATTTAGAATTTTAATATTTTTATGTTTTAGTAATTTTGCTGTTTGTTTGTTTTTCTTCCCTACTAGT
Organism: Astyanax mexicanus; assembly: GCF_023375975.1. Classification (NCBI taxonomy): domain Eukaryota; kingdom Metazoa; phylum Chordata; class Actinopteri; order Characiformes; family Acestrorhamphidae; genus Astyanax; species Astyanax mexicanus. The sequence goes on from NC_064424.1 coordinate 15,586,789, forward strand.
TTTACAGAGTACAGTTTGGACTCGTCTGTTTTGAATATTTAAAAATACATTTTATGCATATGTTTGTGTTCCCCAATCTAAAATTAATCTAAAATAACATTTAATCTGTCATGCAGTGAAGACAAAGTAGTAGTCTTTTTTTATTATTATTATTTTTTAAAACCAAATAATTTTGGGTAATACATAAAAAAACAGTTAAGACAATCTATGAACTGTAATATTCAGTATAGTATGTTTATTTACTTTTACTTTGTTTAACTACCTATTAAAACTAAAGTTAGGTTGGGTATAGACTAGAGAGCTGCCTTATGAATAGGATATTTTACTAGAAGACTAAAGTAATCTAGCATTATCAGAGTTGTATTTTTAAAGCTTTTTCTAGACTCTTGGGGCAGTTTTTCACACAGCATTTTTGAACGACTAGGTCTAATCCCTTTCTGAGGAAGTATCTGAGTTATATTTTGGGGAAGTTACGGACTGTTAGCTTCAGTTATTTGCGTAATCCCGTGTTTTTCCCGCGCTGCCGTCCCGCACGTGTTTCAGAGCGCGCGCAGCGCTTCAGAGGGTCACACTGCCCCCTCCTTCTCCGGGGGGCGGACACACACCGGGCTGGAGCAGTTCTGGGGTTTGAGGAGCATCTCGGTGGTTTTAGGACTGAGGGTTTGTTCAGACTCGGACTGGAGTTCTGCGCTGTTAGTGAGATGGTGGGGAGACTGCCTGCATTACTGTGCGTGTTTACTGTCGCTGCGCTCTTTTCTCAGACCCAGGAATTCGACTTTAAGGTAAGATATTAACAAAATAATGTGTTACGTTATATTTCTGCGGTTCCTGATAAATTCGTAGCTAAATATATCTGCTGCCCCATAGCAGTGTATTTTCAACTGCCTCTGATCAACTGTTTCAAATATTTAGATTTTATATATTCTTTTTAACCCTCTATAACAATTTTCATTTTTGGGGAGAACAGTTCATGCCATCTTTTGGGAGCTTGGAAGTCTCTGTTGATATATCAAACTTTGATATTAAGGAAAGGGAGACTTCTGGACTAAAGATTAGATTAACTGTTTTATCACAATTGTGATCCACCAAAAGTTGTCCACTTCCAAAAAGAAAAGAAAAAGGTTTTAAGAATATACATATTTTTTATGACTCCCTTATATGCCTCATTGTATTGTATAGGGATATTATATATCAATAAATATATATAGATAAATAATAGAATCTCAGCATATGGTATGGTATGAAATTGTGTATTACCCCAAAGTATGGTTTGTTGCTCAAGGAACACCATACCACAGTGTTAAATAATGAGGTACTTATTTGGTACTGTATTTTTCTCAACGCATCAGGTGGTAAACTGCATTATTATATATTTTTTAAGCAGTTCGTTTTTTTCCAGAATAAAAAAGCGCTCAGTGAAAGATAACTACTGATCATGGCATTCATTCGAGAATTTGCAAAATACTTGAGTTAGGTTGAGAAATTCTGCACTTTGTAATATTTATTTTTTACAGGCACTCACAACCCTAATTTACTATATTTACAGCATTTACTACATTACAGCTCCCTATAATCCTGTTTAAAATAGAGTTTAACAGTCCCTGCATCCTCAGAATGCTGCCAGCTCCAGCACATGTAATCTGTAGATGGTGATTGCATCAGTTCTTGAAGGAATGCATGTGCACTAAAAGAGTTCACAGCAGAAATAACAGTGTGCTGAAATTATACTGCCATTTTTGCCAAAAGCGTTTTCGGTTTAAAGTAAATCATGCTGGTGCATGTGTAAGCACCTCTTGGCTGGATGTGACCAAATACAGGAGAATGCCATGACTGCCTGGAAGGAGTGAGGAAGCTCTGACTGTCATCATGACTCTTTTATGTGGAACTGCAATGACTTGCGATGGAAATGTTTGTCAACACATTTGTGTAAATCTCATTATCATCCACCACAGCCCTAATAAAATGCACTGTTTCTGCTCTTCTCAAACCACAGCAACTACAAGGAGTTCACTGTGACAACAATACGTCCACCACCTCAGGTACTTCATTTTAATCTTTTTAAAACCCCTTTATTAACTGCATAAGTACATTCCATGTTTCCAATGCTCTCCTATTTGTATATATATTTTTTTATTTAATCAGTTTTAAATAATTCTACTACTTTTTTTTATAATACTTCTGTTAAATTTTCAATAATAATGATGCTTGATGTATATTTTGTTTTTGTTTTTTTACACAAAATAATAACTAAATGATTCAAACACCACACATATTTTGACTCCTTATTCATACATGCAACTTAGATTTTACATTGGAATAACAAGGAAGTAATCATGTTTTCTCACAATTATATTTTTCTGTCCACATGTTCTTGTAAAATGTGACTTGTATTACATAATGATACACCAACAGTATATCCATTTCCATGATGTAAATAAACAATGTGTCGACAGACTTAAAATCTGTTTTTAGATGTTCTGTTTGGAATTTTGTTTTACGTAAAGCACAAAATGGTAAAAAATGTCATCTCTGTTTCTGTCAACAGTTACTGGTTTAATGGTTTAAATAGTTGAACAATAAAAGAGTTGACTGATGAGTCTATTCTATATGCTATAGAATACTACTAATTATCTGTGAACAAACATGATCTGCTTTGAAGAGTTATCAGAAGGAAACTTCATCTGTGACCTTATTATAAAAGTCTGATATGAATCTTTTAATCAAATTCTACTCCCTTTTTTCCTTTGGGTGGATTTATTATGCTTTGGGGAAACTCTGCACAGAACGATTAAAGAGTAGATATAGGGAGAAAATCAACATCATCAAACAAGTATCTGAAGCTGAAAAGTCACTGATTTCATTGTCATAAAAAAAATCAAAATCTACCATAATACTTAGAATTTTGGAATGGCCAAAAGGTAAATAAGGTAATAAATGTGTGGTTAGTTTTTAAGTGTTGTGCAGCAAAATGGGGATCATTAGTCAGAGAGTGTTTGCTTTAATAAAGCATGTAGTATTTAATAATACATATCGGTCCATTCATCATGTGTTGTTTTCACAAATAAAAAAATAATTAAATACAAACAAGTAAATTATCAAAGTTTTTTTTACATGAATTATGACATTCTAGTGTCTGTAAATAACTGACCTTTTAGTTGACTTACAGTACACATGCCCTAATGTTGGTCAATCATTCACAGTTGCAAGACTTAAATGGGATGTTGCTTGACAAACCGCTCCATCCATTGAGGCAAACGCTGTAATTTTAGAGGGATCCTGTGGGATTTTGAATCAGTCCACATCTAATATTGTGCTCTTGATTTTTGTTTTGCTAGAAATGAGTTATCTCCGACCTCTCTTGTGTAAAAGTGAGTGCCGGCCACGAGAAACGTTTGTCCAAGTGTGGCATGAATTTCCTGAGGAAATTCCTTACATCATTACCCCTCGCTGTGTACCTGTGCAACGCTGTCGGGGGTTCTGTGGTGACGAAGCTTTGGCGTGTGCACCTATAAACAATGACACTGTTTTGGTGCAGGTATGGCAAAAAATTCAGAGTAAAAGTCTGAAAAGATACTGCCATCACTTTGATTTATTTATAACTTGTTAACTAATGGCATCTCCTCGTTTGTGAATAGGTGTTAAGGGACACAGGAGAGATGATCGTGTTACCCTTTGTTCAGCACAGCACCTGTAACTGCAGGTAAAACACATTTCCTCACTATTTTTTTTAAAGAGTTACACTGCAATGCCAAATGTCATGGGATAGGGAACTAGTATTATGTCCCATAACTTATGGTATTTTTCTATGAAAGGTAAAGAATACTACGCTGACTTGTGGGATTTGCATGCATACACAATTCTAGCCCAATTACACTGATCACAATAATTACCACCTACTGCGCTGTCCACTGTGCGTGGTCATCATTTCTTTAACATTTTCTCGGTACACCCGTGACACTCCCCACACAGAATCTTCCAGGACTTCTTCTGAAACTGGGAGAATTGTCCTGGTGGAATGGTCTGGATTGATTGATTGATTGCAAATAGTTAAAAGATTGTAAATTGTTTTGAACAAACCTAATTTGCAGTGCCAAAATGTATCTATGTACATAGAGTACTGTATCCCATGTAGTTTTTTTTGTCTCTTTTTTTTACAGACCCAAGAGGAACTTGACTGATGTCTGTCTGTCCACAGATTGAATCACTGTGCTACTGTTTTTTTATTGAGTACACTGCACTTTAAAATGCATTCTTTTATGCTTCTTTAATGTTTCCCCTATTTATGTTATATAAAATATAACAGTGCTAGGTTTTTAAAAGTGATGCCACTGAAGTGCTTAACTTCTATAAACAAGCACAAACAGTTTTTAAAATGAGATCTATAAGTGTGAAGGACTTTTCTTTACACTTAATTTAAAGATTCTTTACCAAATATTTCTTACAAAAATATTTTTTCTATGGAAGTTGTCCTTATAGTATCACTTCAAGAACTCTCTATACCTTAATGTGTGATTAAACTACAGTGACTGACTTCTTTTTCATGGTGCAAGTGATGCGTCTAGCTTGCGTCAGCGATTTCTAGCTACTGTGCCCCGATTTCATCACTGTATGTACACATACAGTAAATGTTTTTGTTTCAGACTTCACTTGTTTAATGAAGTGTTGCCTGTGTTTTAGAGGGTTGAAGAGTACAGTTTAGGATCAGGGGTCATGTTCAGCAGTGAATTACTGCATAGAGAAATACTCCTTTGTTACAAAAGTAGCTTTAACACTAACTCTTTTAGGTTTCTGAAATTGTTGCAAAACGCAGCTGCCCAGCAAATGTGTCCCTGGCAGTTATTCAGTGTGTAAGTCCTCAGAGGCCGTCCATTGCCATATCAGACATGTATTACTGGTTTCGGAAGTTAACAAGATATTTGTAGGGATATTTGTGGTGTAGCCATCACAGCATCCTTCGTATCATTCAGATATTTTTGTCAATTTGGCTGGAAATCAAGGTGAGCAATAGGACGACAATGTTGTTATCAAAATGAAACACAACACTGGATAACTGTATGTATCAGAAATGTATCTTTGACTGAGTAGAGAGCCTTTAACCATTAGGATGATGTGTATAGTAACAAGTAGCTGGTTGAATACCAGCCAATTAAGACATTAAATTATTTTATTTATATTTTTTAACCACTTCTTTCATTTGTATTCTCCTGTTCTGTTTTTTAAATACTTTATATTTGCAAACAGTGAATAAAATAAAACCATTGTACTAACTGTTTCTTAGTGTTGTAATTTACTACATCAAGACAAACATCTTGAAATATGTGAGAAACACCATTACTTAATTAAACTGAAATACAAAGAAAGCCCATATACAGCCCTGTTATTTAACCCCAGAATATCATGACTACAAATTACACAGAAACTAAAAACCATAGCTTTGTTTTTAGCTCTGTAATAGAGCGGAACGTACGTGTCCCTTCACAATGTGTCTAAATTTCAGTGTCATGTGCGGGACCCAGTGTTTAACCAATCTAGTGAGTACAGGAGTGTGACTATATACATAAATATAAATGCCACAAACGAATTAATATAGTCTGTATAAAATGATAATAATCGGTTACCATAACATCAATTACCATGCACAATGAATTACCAGGCCTTACAATGAATAACCATACATCACACATTATTACTATGTGGGTAAAACTGTTTTGCTTTTTTTTTTGGAGTTTTTTTTTTACATTAAAAAACTGAGTTTGATTCATTTAGATTTCTTCATTTATGAATAAAAATAGCTTACAAAAGTAATAACTAATTTCTCCCAAAAGGTAGAAATGTTTGTTGTCTTACAGATATGGTTGGGTTTGTTGATGTTCAATTATCTTTTTGTATGTAGGTGTATGCAACCTACCAAAATATACATAATATAACTATATTGTTATTCTTGCTTGGATTTTATTATTATTTTATTACTCTAGCCTGCTGGACAAAGCTGTGGCTACAAGGACTGAGTAAAATAGCAACTCGTTTTTCAAAACCTAGCAGAGTTTAGCAGTTTTACTGATGCACAGTTGACGGGGAAAAGTTTCCTCAGAAAACTGACTACCACATCTTTGAAAAGGCATTAAATCTCTTTTGGTGAACTGGGTGTGGGACGTAAATATAATGAGTCAGGGTTCTAAAACGCACTATGCGATCTGCACATATCATTCCCCTTCTTTATCAGCTACTCTGGCTGCCTGCCTGTTCCCAGATAAAATACAAAACTCTCTTTCTCACATTTCATCTCCTTCGTGGCCTTGCTTCATCTAATCTTTCAGAACTTTTTTTACGCTCCCTTTCACACTCTCAGATCCTCTGGCGGGAAACTGTTCACTTTACCACACACTTGTCCTTGTTTCTCTGTGACAGCTCTGTTTCAAATCTCATTTTAAGTAAATACTTTTGTGAAAATTATTATTTATCTTGTCTTCAATTTGACTAATTCAATTTTTTAATTAATCACTGTATTGACTGGAATCATGAAAATCATGTTCCCATGTGCCATTAGTGTGTGGGTCATAGTAGAGAAGCATCAGAATTCTGTAGAATTTCAGTGTGGGGCATACGTGTTGCACACATCTGGATAAATAATGCATGAGCAACAGTAAATTCTATTATATCAGATCTCTGTCTCTGCTCTTAACAGTTTTTCAGGAGTCACAGTCTATTAAGCCTATCCAGAATTTAAACTGCATTTTTGCTATTATAGTAAAACCTATTAGGCAGTGGGTGTAGGTAGAAGTGGAATGGGAAGACCAGATATTAAAAGAAAAATACTGTAATGTACTTCACTGAAACAGTTATGTAAACTTGAACAATAATAATAATAATAATAATAATAATAATAATAATAATACAAACAAAAAAGTACATTTGAGTTGTTGAGTTGTACCTTAAATTAGTGGTAGTTTGCTCATTACTTGTGCAGCAACAGTTGGTCTATAGTTGGTCTTCTCTATTAAAGAAAGGTGGAAACTTAATAGAAAAGTAATAATTTTAGTTTAATTTAAATTTGTTTAAGTAAAAATAAATATAGGCAAAAAAAACATTTGTTAAAACTTTGGCAGAAATCTTGTCGGCATAAAATATTAAAACAATGCCTTTATTATTATGATTTAAAATATAGGTAACAAAAGGCAAATAAATATATTAATACATGTTTTGGTCATACTAACTTTTACACGACTGTGGCTATACTTATTAATTTGTAGTAGTCGTATGCCCTCTAGTGTTGAAATGTCATTACTGCATCCTCCAAAAGTAATATTTCATAAAAAAACGAGGAATAGCTTTAATTAATTAATTAAAATTCTGTCTAAAAAGAGGAAAAGTGGAAAAGAGAAAATAACGCTTTGGGTAGGTTTAACAATTGATGAAAAATATTTTTTAAATCACTTTCCCCTTTACAATCACTTTACAATCATTTGTTCTATATTTTGCCAAAAACGTTTTTATTTATGTATTTATTTATTTTCTTTTTTTCAGTATCATGTGTATAATTTTGGAGGTTTTAGAAGTAGAAAGATAGAAAGACAATTAATGCTGCACAGATAATTGCAACATCTTAAATATGAGTAAATGTAAGGTAAAGAACATTAAAAAATGAGATAAATGGATATAAGAAAAACAAATATATAGGAAAAAAACTACTACTAATAGTAATAGTAATAGTAATAATAATAATAATAATAATAATAATAATAATAATAATAATAATACAAAATAACAAAGTAAATGTGTTGTTTCCCAGATTATTTATGAGTTCAAGGACATTATGAGTAAACTTATGATTAGGATAAGTTTATACTTATGTATAAAAAAAAAATGGTGATAAGAATAAAATACTTTTACTATATGTTCTATATTTTTATCCACACTGGAGAAATAAGTAACACTGCGAGCTCGTAAGAAGACGTGGCGTCGGTGACGTAACGTATCGGCGTAGAACCCGGATGTTGACAGCTAATAGCTCATTACAGGCTAAGAACCAAAAGGAAAAGTAGCAGAGCTACAAACATTAGCCCTGTTTAGCCGGTAAGGAATTCAGAAATGTGAATATTAGAGCTGTTTTATGTGTTGTCATGTTGTTCTTTAGGTTGGTACCGAAGCGCTGAGTGTTCTGTGGGTTTAGAGGAAGCAGCGTTAGATGCTCAGTCCTTTAGGCTAAGCTAGTTATGCTAACTATGGAGCTAACTATGGATCTGTGTAAGGAGTTTAACCATTAGCAGATCTTCAGCTGTATTCTGATTAGATAGATTTAAGGAGATGTTCTACTGCTATCAGTTTACTGTCTGCATCTAAACTTACTGTACTCATGCAGTGTCTACAGTAACCAGTTACTTATAAACCATTGTTATTACCTGATAACATTGCTAGTTAGGTTAGCTATTTAACCTAGTTAACTAGCTGTTTTGTAACAGAACAGCAATATGACATGAAGGACAAAATCTAGTTAACTAGCTAAGGTTTGAGTTTATATATACCAACCATTATTGATTGTGGAAACTTCACACTAGACCCCCAGCAGCTCTGGTCCCTTGATTTTAAAATAAAATGCAAAATTTACTGATGGTGTGTTTGGTCCAATGTGTTATATGTTATATCAAGTCAGTGAAGTTTTACTTTTATGGAGATGTGGATTTCATTTTCCAGCAGTATTTGGCACACTGTTAACATTTTCTGAGACAATAATTTTTGTGTTTTCATTTACTGTGAGCCATAAATATAAACAATTAAAGAAGGAAATGGTTAAAAATAGACCCGTCTGTAATATGTAATATGAGTTTCACATTTTAAACTGAATTACTGGAATAAAGTAACTTTTTCAATGATATTACATTTTTTTGTGATGCACTGTTGTTGTGTATAACTTTCATTTACAATCTTTTTTTAATTTTATTCTGACCATTGTCTCTAAGATGTTTTGTGATGTTCTTTAGATAACAAATAATTGATAAACTCAATCCTGTTCCACCTCATTCTTCCATATCACAGGTAATGAGTCAGAGCACCCATGAATACACGGCGTCGCCACGGTCCTAGGAGCAGCGAGGATGGGGTATACACTGGGCCTTCACAGACCCAGTACCAGCTGGTCCAGCCACTGGAGTCCTCCCCAGCTGTGGCTGTGCCCCTGCCCACTCCCGTAGACACCAGCAGCATGTCCTGCAGAGACCGCACCAGCGAGTTTCAATCCGTGTGCAAATCCCTGCAGGGGAGGCAGGTGAGTATGTGGTCCCGTGTATAATTTGCACTATGTTAAATTTGTTTATTTGTTTGTTTATTTATTTTGGATATCATGAGCATATCAGCAAGTCATATTTTGTACAGGTCTTGATTTTTACCAGTGGGTGATTTTTGATTTACCTTTTGATGTAAGTGATTCATGTTTTGTTACAATGTTCTTTTCCTTTACCTCCTAACCTGCTGTTTTACAGAATGGAGCTCACACCATTAGACCAGTTAACAGTGCAGTCAGACAGCGCAGTGACTTCACTCTTGTGGCAAAGTGAGTATTACAATGTTCTTAAAAATGAGACTTTTTTGGGATGCACCGAAATGCTAATTTATGACTGAAACCAAACAAAATGGAGCATTTGACCAAAGGCAGAATAGTAAATACTAAAAAATCTGTTTTTCCACCATTGCTTTTAACTTGAATTAGAAACTTTTTTTCAGCGTCCAATGTCACACCATCAAAAAGGTCACTGGTCTGTATAAATGACTGAATAACAATGCTGTTTTGGTAGAATGACTTTTGTTGCTGGATATACATTGCATTTTTTAAATCACAAACAGACAATGTGTTAATTTGTTTTGCATTTTCTTTTCTGCAAACAAAAACATCTCTTTTTTTTCGTCCCCTTTGCAGGCAGATAGGCAGGGACCTTAGCAACACCTTTGCCAAGCTGGAAAAACTCACAATACGCAAGTGTCTTTATTTAATTTTAAGCCACATTTTCACTGCGCACAACTCGAGTGCATGTATGTGCTAAGATTCATATTGTTTTTATTTTTTTTATATTACAGTTGCCAAAAGAAAATCCCTCTTTGACGACAAAGCTGCCGAGATCGATGAGTTGACATATATTGTGAAACAGGTAAACCATTTGTTTGTCTTGCATGGGCACATTACTAATCTTTTTTTATTTTTTTATTTCTACACTTATAATTAAACTCTTTGTTTTTCAGGACATTAACAACCTAAATAAACAGATAGCCCAGCTGCAGGAGCTGGTCCGCTCTAAGAATAGTCAAAACAGTAGACATCTCCAAACACATTCCAATACCATTGTTGTTTCATTACAGGTATGTCTTCCAAACATATGCTGCAGTAAAACAAATAGAAGAATAAAACATATACGTGTAAAACAAATGTAACCTTTTACTTTGTATCTTCCAGTCAAAGTTGGCATCCATGTCAAGTGATTTTAAGTCAGTCCTGGAAGTCAGAACAGAGGTAAATTCTTTTATAACAAGTTAATTCAGTGAATTCGTTTTATGAATACTGCATTTTTGTGGCTACTGACAGAATCCTTGTCTCTCTGTAGAACCTGAAACAGCAGAAGAGCAGACAAGAGCAGTTTTCCCAGTCTTCAGCCTCCACATCTTCATTCCAGGATAGCAGCTTTAGTAAGAGCAGTAACTTTTTTATGCTGTGAATAAATGTGCCTTTTTGTGTTCTATTATCACTGATTTCTGGTTTACAAATAGATAACTCAGTATTGATGCAAGATAGTTCTGGAAAAGCGGATATCTCCATAAACATGGACCTGCACTCCAGCCAGCAGATGCAGCTCATCAATAAGAAGGTAAATTGTGTGCTATGGTGTACAGGGTTGGGTGGGTTATTTAAGCAGCAACATTCACATACGTAATTTTACTTTTTTGTTTTTACTTATTATATACTGTTAAAAATGTATATAGTAGTCCAAAGGGTTACTAGAAAATATAATGATCCGATAAATGTCTATTATTTTGGAAAAACAATGTCCTCATGAATAAAGGCAGACAAACAAGTTTTCTTATTTAACCCTAAAGGTAACAAACCTTTTTTTTTTTCGTTACTACACGGTCCCTTAATTTATTTTATGTAAAGAAGTATATGTAAAGGCCTACTTTGGCTGATTTGTTTTCATTTACATTTTGAAATATAGATTTTTAAAATGTTTCCTCAGGGCATCATTATACAATTGGACCACAAGGCAATCATACTGAAGCAGTGTTTTTTAATAGTTTTTTAGGCTGATTTTCTTTCTCAACAAATTTACATATCACGATGTAGTAGATTATATTTTTAAGTCACATTTGTGTGTGTTTTAAGAGTTGGTCTCAATTCGCTCGCCGTATTTGTAAAAATCATATTGCCATGTATTTGGGTTGGACAGTAGTTCAATATATATTCTATTATGAAATGTTTTAATAGTGATTATTTGTTTTTTATTACATTTTCATTATTTCATTAGGTGATACATTATTTAAAGTTCCAGTCACTGACTGACGCTCATTAAAGGGTGCATTACATGAGTTGGCAAATTCTTTTTTTTTTTTTTTTTTTTTTAGAAGACTGTGAAAGTTTTTACTGATGGCTTATTAGATTAAATTGTTACCATGCAATCACTAAACATGTCCAAGCTACTAACCTCTGAACATAATAAATTTAACCTCTGTATTTAGGACTCATTTATTCAGGACAGAGCAAACACTATGCAGAACATAGAGACTACAATCGTGGAACTGGGATCTATATTTCAGCAGCTGGCTCACATGGTTAAAGAACAGGAAGAGACTGTTCACAGGTGAGGAAAAAAAAAAAAAAAAAGATGTCATCTTACCTGATCTAGAGAGTACCAACACTTATAGATATCTGTAAATATTTTCTCTCTAATTGTATGTTTTTTGTTGCTTACAGGATTGATGCTAATGTTGAGGACACTCAGCTCAATGTCGACCTTGCACACAGTGAAATACTCAAGTACTTTCAGTCTGTCTCCAACAACCGCTGGTTGCTCATCAAAATCTTCCTCATCCTCATCATTTTCTTCTTTATTTTTGTGGTTTTCTTGTCCTGAGAGCAATGGACACCTGGTTGTATTTAGTCCTGAGAGATGTTATTGAGAGGAAGCCATTTCTGACAGGAGTGAATAAGTGGGGGTGTTTAAAATGTGAAATAGTATAAAGAGTGTGTGTACACACTCTTTCTCGACCTCCTGCTCCCTTTATTCTTCACTTACGCTGACTGGATATAAGTCTGCAAATACAAATACTTTTATTACATGAAAACAAATTATCAGTTTATAAAAGAAGCCTTTGGAGCATGAGCAGTGTTATTTGGTGCCAGTGCTACTATAACATGGTAATGCTGGATAGATCCTATTTTTATGGCCAAAATGAGTTGAGTGTTAGGTTTGCTTAGGTTAGTTTTTGTATTATTAAAAAAAGACATTAATATTATCCTTGATTTATTCTGCCTAGATACCCAAATACAGGTGTGCAGATAGCTTGTATAGCTCATCATCAACTTGCAGGAGGCATTTGATTATACACTGGCCAGTAACTGCCTTTTCTCTCTTCGCTCAGGCTTGAAAACATTGTTTAGTATTTGTGTACAAAATTAATCTGTTTAAGCTAATATTCCTGTCCTACTTTTTAATAGGAATGCACCAAAATTATTTTTTTTTTCCAAAATAAAACTTTTGACCGAAGGCTGAAAACCTACTGCAGAATCCCAAAAGGGATATAAACCAGAGAAGCATTTAGTAACAAACTGTAAATGCACACTGCTAACATCTAATCCGGATACAGTCCAGATACGAGTCCCATGAAGAAGTGTAAACATGGTCTAGGTGTTTGGTCAGTGATCGTGGTGGCTGCCCAAGTGCCATTTTATTTGTCATACTGTATTATCATGAATCCAGTGTCAGAGAAATAATAAATATTGAATGATTTTATTCTTAATGGAACTAAACCTAATTTATTGCAGATTTGTGTGAATTTGTTTAAATGTTTAGAAAAGCAGTGAATGTCGACTCTCTGTTTACTCCAACATTCCCCTCCATAGAATTAAGCTTTACTATGAACTGGAAGGAGTGACCCCTTTACAGCAGTGACAGTTAAGGTTAATGGAGCTGCATTTAGCTTTAATTTCTCACACATTTGCATTTCCTTTAGCTTGTTAGCCTGTTAGTCTTCATTTGTAAGCTTATACATGTCTTTTATTTTCTGTTGCAGTTTATCAATCACTCAGTTCTGTTCCAAAAAGCCAGTACATGTCCTGTATGCTTTTCAGGTGTATTATATTTGATAATTGTCTTACATATTAATGAGGGAACTGAATCTTTCTGTAATATGTGACTGTAGCTACAGATATTATCTAAATGTAAAACACTCTTAAGTGTTCAATGTTTGTACAGATATCAGAGTCTACAATTAAAAACAGATTCTCACATCTTTTTGTGTTTTTTCTCTGGTTATACTTTAAGTATTGATATATCAATATTGTGTTTGGCAATACTGTATTGATTCTCAGAAGCACAGAATACAATTTCATTATGTAGTTTACAAGGTAAAGACTGGTGTCAGACAGTGGTGCACATTGTTGTCCACCTACACTGCAAAAAATATCATCAGGAAAAACTAGACAAACTATATAAATTGAGACATTTATATATTATAATAAGCAAAAGAAAATGTCATTAGAGTGAGCAAAAATGTACAATTTATTAGATCTCAAAATTCTTGAATTATGACCTGAATTAATCAAAAATCCCTGCTTTTATATCTTAAATTAGGGCATATAGATAGATAGATAGATAGATAGATAGATAGATAGATAGATAGATAGATAGATAGATAGATAGATATCAATATTGAGTTCAAATGACAAAAAATAAAGTGAGAATTGTGAGACTGTTTATAGTAATTGTTCCTAAAATTATTGAAGAAAAAGTTGACTTTTTTTATTTTATGCAAAAAATATTGTTTTTCATAGTTTTCCTAAACTATGTTTTCCTAAAATTGCAGTACTACAATATATCAAAATATCTAAAATTGTAACTCCTCTATTGTGATACATGTATTGTTATGTCCTTGCCTAGTTACACTTTCAGGGTCAGGGACAGAGTGTTCTTGGAAAAAAACAAGTTTTATAGTCAAAGCTTTTTGACTGATGTCATCTGCATAATTGTAGAAGTCTTCTGAAACTTGTGAGCCCACATTTGTTTTAGTTTGTTTGTTTCAGTCTGGTATCTTTTGCAGAGCAGGCAATTTTGCTTGTACAAATCTTCCAGACCAAATAGAGTCCTTTGATGAGTAGTGATGGTGGGATTTGACTAATGACAAACAGAAGCACAGTATGGAACCCCAGCTATCTTGTTGATATGCCTCAGGCTGATTCTGGCACCCGCATGCCATATTTTTAGCCTGTTAATGAACCTATGCATAATAATAAAATACAATACTTTACACAGAATATTTAGTGTTAAAACACTGGCACTCAGTGTTAATGTATCAATAACAATGTTTATTTAAGACTTAATAAACCTGATATAATAATAAAAAACGTAGCCATAGAGGATGTGTTTATGACCTCTCAGTTTAAAAGATATCAGAAGACTCTGATCCAGATCTATTTTCTTTGGGCAAACCCGCATTAGTCACCTTCTTTTTTCAAATATACATTATTATTACTATGTGTATGAATGTATTCATGTATGTTTGTTTCTTTTGTTGTTGTTTATTAATTAATGTCTTAATGTATGTGATGAACTGTTCATATAGTTTGTTCATTTAACTATTCAATTCAATTTATTTTATTTTATGTATATAGAGCTTTTACAACAGATGTCTCAAAGCATCTTTACAGAGAAATGGGTTCAAGCCTCTATGAGCAGGGACCTCAGTGATGCATATATACCGGGGTCCTACAGCCTTGTTGTCCTTGTGGGTATACACACGAAGACTACAGGACTAAAAGGTACCGGAATTTAGCCTGTAGCTCTCTGCTACCCTCTCCTGGTGGTGGTGGCACCCAGTATGCCTCATTATAAAGTCCAGGTACAGCATGAATGTGTGAACGTTAAGAAGGTTAATAATTGTTATTCAGTGTATAAATGCAGTGATGTTTAGTTTTGCTTACAGCTGAGATATTAGTAAAATATTTAATTAAAAGTTGCTCAATTTTATAGCTGAAAATCCCTTTCACTGTTTGCAGTAGTTACAGCTGCAAGATTTGAAAGGTAGGATGGAACCATTTTTAGTGACATATCTAGTTTGAAGAGGAAAAAAAAACATTTAACTAGCTCAAGAACTGAGGTACTTTTAACAGTCAATGTTCCAGTAATGCTTGGGGGTTCTCTTCATAGACTTCAGTCCTGTGTCACTCTGTAGTCCCCGTATGCCCATATTTAGGGTTCTAAAGGGTGTCTAAGCTACATTTCTATATGGCCAGAATGAAAGGGCTTTTCAAAAACTCTGTCATATTCTGTGGTAAATATGTTCAGAACCCTATATGTTTTATTCCGTGTACATTTGTCTCCTGAGTCAGAATACTCTGAATTATGAGATCGTTTAAGAGTCGTAATAGAAAAAACTGCTAGCTTTTAGCTAATGCTACACTGAACCTCAAATATATTGCAAGTCTAGACACGAAACCCCAAATATGGGCACAAACAACATGGCGCCAGCTACGACTACAGGAATGTAGTTGTCTATTCTGTCCTATCTCCACTGTCCTGTTTTACTACACTTGCCATAATCCTCTATATCTGAAGAACTCTGCCACATGTCTCTGCTCTGCACCCCAGGAACTGTCCAACACACTAGTGCTTAATCTGCCTCTGCTGTGACTCATTAGTAATTATCTGTGTCACCTGTGTCTGATTGCTCTGTGTGTACAAGCCTATCTGTTTGCCTTATTATTACATGAATATTACCTAACCTATTAATGTGTACCAAATCTTCAGTTCAATTGAATTTGACTCACAAATTCTTACTAACAAAGTATCAAGAGAAAAGACTTTCAAAAGGCAAGGAAATACACATAGTACACTAATAAAATCTTATTAGCAATATAAATAAGGAGTTGAAAGACATAGAGGCCTATATGATTGTTTGAGTGGAGTTGTAATACAATTTGAAATGGATAGTATGAAAAAAAATGAAATTAAAATAAAAAATATTGTTTCCAATATTTATTTGGACCTTTATTTATTTTCAATATTTACATTTTATTTTTATTTAAAACAGACTAAGGCAAATTGGAAAACTGTTCTGTGGTCAGATTAATCAAAAGGTTACATTTTAAATGTGTTTTTTTTTCCCCCAGAAAATATGACGCCGTTTTACAGAGAACTGTGTTCACAGACAATGATTGCCAATACAGTATCATGCTTGTTTTTAATGCTCTGCTGCCTGAGGAGGCAAAGATCACCAGCATCCAATCTTGATAATCTGCCTTGTCCTTTGCAGGGATTTTTCAGATTCTCTGAATCTTCTGATAAAATTAAATATGTACTGTAGATGATTTTTGGTTTTCTGAAAAGGTTCCACAATTTTTTGTCACAGTTTTTTACAGTCTGTTTAATCTCCTATCATATCTGCATATAAGAGACTCTGCTCCTTCTGTTGCCCTGTCCCAGCTTTTTTGGAATGTATTGCAGGCCTGAAATAGATAAAATATCAATAATTCATACCGTCTGCAATGAAATAAAATTATTTAAATGAAATTAAATGTTAGAAACACAATTTTTTTTTATTTGCATTTTTTATATCGTCCCATACTGTTTTCTGATGTGGGGTTGTGTAACAACATGGGTTTGAATACTTTGTGAAATCGGACTGCACAGCAAGTGTTTAAATGTAGACTGAAGACGATATGAGATACTTCAAAGCTACAGGGGATCATCAAAATAAAACATTACTGGAAATCTGAGTAGGTAAGATAAAGATGGAGCAGACAGCAACGTCTGCCAAAGTCTTGTCTCATGTCAGCACAGATTAACTAGTGCAGCGTTGACCCCTTAAATTTAAAAGACACAAATACCAATATCTGGGCGTAGTTCTGAGTGTTCAGAACTATATTCAGAACACAAGCAGACCCTGTGGAATATGCAGAAGAGTGCTGGGTTAGCTTTTTAAAATTGTTTTAGAGAGTTAAATATGTAAGAGTTGAAGAGATCAGTCTGTCCTGCATGTCTGGATAATGACTTAATAAACCTCGCCTCTCAACGGAAGATGATTATTAATTAATTCTTACTGTACAGTGACCTCACATTTAAATGCTTCAAAATGTAACTGAAACCAGGTGTCCTACAGTTTTGTGGAGATATTAGTCAATATTTCAGCTTTTGTTTCCAGATAATTACATCGGTATTTAATACATTGTTCAGAAGATAGCACCACGGTGTGTCCTCATACATTAATTATTCATACAATAAACTGCACTGAATGTCTGCGCTCAGTTTTAGATTTGGGTTTTATCCGTGCAGACTGTGCTTTTACAGTTAGAGGAGTAACCAACATGAAACCCAGAGAGCTGTCTATGGGTGAAAAACAAGCAACTGTGAAGCTGAGAGAAGATGGAAAATCAATCAGAGCCATTTTCCCAAATATTGCCCGAATAGCCAGTTTAACCTTTTGGAATGTCCTGAAGAAGAAAGTCGTCACTGGTGTACTAAGTAACATATGTTGAACAGGTATATCAGGGAAAACCACAGCAGTTGATGACAGAGACATTGTGAGTTCTTTTAAAAAAGACCATTAAATAACTTTTAGTGGAATCAGCAACAATCTGCCAGATGGCAGGAGTAAGTGTTACACAATTTACTGTTCACAGAAGACTTCTTGACAAAGATTAACATTTACTAATGTGATGGAAAGGCTAAAGTTTGAAGAAAGAAAGGATCTGCTCATGATCCCAAACATACCATCTCATCTGTGAAACACAGTGAAAGTAGTGTCATTATTTGGGCTTGCATGGCTTCTTCTGGAACAGGTTCTTTAGTCTTCATTGGTGTACAATGAACTCTAGTCTACAGAAGTCTACAGAAACATGTTGAATGTCAGTTTAAAGAAAGATACAACCAAACTAACTGGGAGAGATTCTTCTTCATGCAGCAAGATGATAATGACCTAAAACACACTGCCTGGAAAAACATAAATCATAAATCATAAAAGAAGAATGCAGATGTTTAGTGATGTAGGTTGCTTAATACAATTATTGCAAGCAAAGAATTTGCAACTAAATATTAAGTCTTATTTACTTTAATTTACTATAAGTTTATATATTCCAATACATTTGCTCACAAGAAAAATGGGTGAAAACAGAAAGAAGGTGCTATCTTCTGAACTGTGCATCAGATCCTGATGTAAATACCTGCAAATAAAAGCTAAAGTGTTGAGCTTTTGCGTCATATTCATCTTTTAATGAAACCCAAATATGTTGAGTCTACAGTGGAAATAAAAAAGGGATTAGGCTTACTGTTACAGCTTTGCACTACTTTTGGAGGGCATTGTATATTGTTAGGCTGAACACTGGCCAGTGTGCTCATGGCAAGGTGATATGAATTATCGAAGTTGGGACATTCTATTTCTGAAATTGTTTGGGAATAAAACATTCCTCGAGCCACAATGCCACAGTTTGAACCCACTAGCACCTTCAGGTCTAGGAAATGTGAGCTGAAGCTCAGACATGATTTTCAGAGCAGTGACTGTAATTCATTGAACTCCTCACTCCTGTTCTTCCTTTCTCAACACTGACCTGTCTCCACTCTGTGTTAAAAGCTCATTGGAGTTGCTGTGATTAGATTAATGCGTAATGTAAGAGTTCCTTTGCGTATTGATCAAGTGCAGGAGAGTGCTGCTCTTCTGCAGGTGTTTCTCTGCCTACTTATCATTCAGACTTGAAGGAACACAAAACCAACAGCAGTCACATTATTAATCTGGAGTAGAAGGTGTTTGGAAAAATATTTCTATCTTGTGTCTATGTGAGGTATTATAAATAGGTAAAAGGATAATGACATTTTCTGACAATTAATACTAAACTGATAATCAAATACAGTACAATTAAATGTACAAGTGAGAATGGAATGGAAATTGAATTGTATTATTACAGTCACTTATGACTATAATAAACATTGTTAAATGTAAGTATTGTCTTCACAATTTACTAATTGGCACTAGTTAATATTAGTTATTTATTAAACATTATTAGACTTTTCATTTTAATGCTTAATAATGTAAATAATAATTGTATAATATTAATAATATTGTAAATTCAATTAATAATTAGTTGAGACATACTGTCAGTTAGTGTTACTGTTAATTACTGTACTCTGAATACATCAGTTCATATGATATGCTAATATAAAATGTTTTCACAATGACACATCTACTCTATTTCCAAAATAATGCTTTAAATAATTATCAAAAGATAGATCTTTTGAGATAGAAAGAAACCAAAAGTGAGCTCTTCTTTAGTCTAAACTTTTATTTTTAATAATGTAGAAGAATCCCACAATCGCATTGTAGAATTGTTCCTTTTTCCATTGTCCTGCAGTGGTCTGCTTTGTCTTGGGGTAAAAGGGGTAAAATTGCAGACGTCTGCAAACCAATCATCAATTTGCTGACCCAGAAGATCTGATGTGCATCATCAGAAAGCAGCAGAAAGGAGGATTAATTGTGAAAGCTTTGTGGATGGAAGTTAAGTGATCGTCCACCTCTTCTTTGCTCTCTTATACATCCCCCTCCCTCCCTCCCTCCTTCCTTCACTACCTTTTCTGTATTAATGGTAAACACAGCCATTAGTGTTTAATCAATCCAGAAATTTTATCGCTGTGCTGCTTCTCCCATTCTGTCTCCAGGCTTTTCTGACCAAGTCATCATAACATCATCCGGCAGTTACACTAGGTATCACTTTCTTACTTTCTTCCGTTTGTTGTCTTTTCTTTTCTCTGCTTTCAGCTTTGACTCGCAGTAGAAACCTGTGTGAGAAACCTGTCGGAGACGAGTTGAAGGAGAGAGACAGCAGCGCCTCCAGCATCTCCAGTCACAGGAACAAGTAAGTTTACTGAGTCAGGCTGTAGATTTTACACTGAAAAGACGTGATGCATTCAATTTACTTCATCCAACTCTTAAAATCAATACAATATATATTGCATTAATGCAAATAATGCTATTAGAATCAAACGCAATACACAATGAAGGATACAATTTCATTAAACAAATTCATATTAAATGCATCACTTTTTTTCAGTGTACCCCCTTAAGGACAGAGGTGGTTCTTGGCGCAGTGCCATAGAAGAACCATTTCGGTAAATGAGATGTGTGAGTATGATGAACTATTTTAAAGTTTAAAGAGCTTCTACATAATGCAAAGATTCTCAAATCGGTTACACTATGTGAAGATCCTCTCAAACTTTACAGTGTTCTTCATGATCTTATATGGAGTGGCTTAAAGAACACTTTGTGGTATCTTAAAAGAACAGACCACATAATCTCAGCTAAAGCATTCCGTGTCTTCTGGCATAGTTATAGTTGAATATATTAATGGTGGTGGTGGTAAAGTACATTTTGCTCAAAGGATGGGGTTTGTCTCACAGAACGATGCTCAGATGCTTAAAGGAAGGGCGAGGAACAGTTTATTTAAATAGTTGCTTACTTCATTATTGAACAGTATTTTACGGTATCACTCCAGTTTTTTTTTTTTTCATTTTCTGAAAGAAAGTAGTGTTACTGAAAAGTCAGTTAGAGAACCCTTTTTTTTCTTACAGTATTAGCAGCATATATAAAGATACAAATATATTTCTTTATTCTTATCATATATATTTAAAAAAAGGAGGAACAAAATAAAGAATGAAGGAAATGCTGGAGAACTTGAGTTATGTTGACATTAGAATGCTTCTATACTTTTTGTGTTAGTACATTACTATGTTGTGTACTAACCTGCAAAACCTGCAGTATTAAGATTAATATATAGTACATAACTTATACTATTAATGTTTAGTATACAATTGGGGTGCAGTCATGACTCTTTGAATTTATTTGATTCAAACTGGTGTGAACATTTCTAGCCAGATGCCGCTGCTCATGATAACTGCCACACACTGAGCTGTCCACTGTGGTTAATGCCTGAGTTAATGCCTTCTATTATGTATTTCTGGTCCACTCCTGATGCTGTGGATCAAGCAAAGTTCATAAATGGAATGTCTCATTCTTCTGGTATCCACTGTCAGGCATCACTCGGAATCAGAGGCCAGTGTTCATCACAAGATAACACCTTACAATTTGTAGAGCTGTGGGTATTTCCAGGCTGTCCCTCCTGGTTAACACTTCTAGGACAATTTACATGCTGCTATCCCATGACTTTTGGCATGTCAGTGAATATCACTGATGAAGATTTCTGAAGGTACCAGCAATTAGATAAGTGAAAAGACACAGATACAGGTATGGCCTAGTCTTTAGACTGACTAAAGATTGGAAATGTATATCTGTAATACTTCATTGGGATTGTGAAAGTGCTGTTTAGGCAGTATTGAATCTGTTTGGCTTAATCAATAATAGCTATGAGTCCACTAATTTGATTCACTGAAATGAAATAAGCGCTTTAGAATATCTAAGAATCATCACCATTATGACTACTATAAATAATGACTATTATATCTGTTAAATCAGCTGGAACAGTATTGATTTCTTTGATTCAGTTACATAATGCAAACTGTGGACTGAGATAAATATAGCTTTTCATTAAACTGTGATACAGGCTTGTGAATCGAATTAATATAACAGAGCCATGGACAAGAGCACTCACAGCTGTGGACAGATACTGTATATGTGCTTTTACCTACTATCACATAGTTGTAAGCAAAGAGACCAGCCATGGGAGGAATAATAAATGTATTACTTCTATAGGATACCTTATTAGTTTATGAACACATCTATGGGTCATTATCAAAATATTGTACCATTTTTTTCACTCTTTCGATGATTCATCAAACAAGATTTTAAACTACACATAAATCATATTTTTCCTGACTTCAATACTTTTTTATTTCCTAGCATGCAGGTGTCCCCCTGTAAAGGCAAGCTACATGACAGGGTGGACAATTTTAGCAACAATAGTTGGCCTACAATTGCAGAAATGTTAAAAAAAAAATTGTGAGCTTTTTTTGTTCTTTGTTTCAAACCCCCAGCCCCCATACAAAAACTATATCAAATGTCCTAGAAGTACTTTAAAGTAAAGATTAACATTCCTATATTTTTAAATAATGTGTTCTTTCAGAGTAAATCTTAAAAAATAGCATTATTACACAGTGTTTGTAGGAAATTAAAATAAAAGGCCTGTTATATCAATACAGACTCCTATAAGTTCATATAAAATTGAGAGGACTACAAAGCTAAACTCCTGAATAGACTGTATATTATTTGGCCTGGAATGAGATTTGTAGCTTGACACTCACTATAGGAATAAGTAGCTTGACACACACACTAACTCATTTTTGCCCCAAGAGTGGCATAAAGTTATTCAAAAGCAGTGTGCAAGACTGGCGGAGGAGATGTCAAGATGCATAAAAATTGTGATTTAAAACCAGGGTTATTTTACCAAATATGTATTTCTGAGCTCTTAAAACTTTATAAATATGAACTTGTTTTCTTTGCATTATTTAAGGTCTGAAAGCTTTGCATCTTTTTTTGTTATTTCAACCAGTTCTCATCTTCTGCAAATAAATGCTCTAATTGACAATATTTTTAATTGGAATTTGTTAACTGTAGTTTATAGAATAAAACAATGTTCATTTTACGCAAACATGTACCTATAAATTGCAAAACCAGAGAAGCTAATTAAAAAAATTGAAGTTGTCTCTTAATTTCTTCCAGAGCTGTGTGTGTATATATATATATATATATATATATATATATATATATATATATATATATATATATATATATATATATATATATATATATATATATATTGACAGGGTTCACCAGTTGTTCATAATTGGAACACTCTGCAAAATAGAGACAGAACAGCAGGGGGTCATAATCAGGCAATGACACACATTTAAATCAAGTCACATTTGCATCACATGAGCAGGTTATCTGAGGAAGAGCTTTTATATGATCTTCTTTTAGACGTTAGACATTTAAGCCTTTAAATGGAATGTAATCCTAAAAAAACATGGCAGGTTTGCTTTCATTACTGAGACCATGCGAGTATAACCTTTAACAATTTCAAGAATTTATTCTGATACAGATACACTCTCGTCTGCTTTCACAACTGCTTCTGTTTCTAACGCCTATTTTTTTTACTTTAATTATTCAAAACGAATACTAATCTAACACCGTAGCTCCACCTTAAATCTGTGTTAATAAGCCGATCTTTCTTTGTCACTGACTGATCCGTTTTTATATTTACTCTCCTACCGCTGCTGCTATAGCAGTAATCTGACATATGCATCTGTGTGAGTCGCTGCTGATTTACTGCTGCTGGCCTTGTGAGTAATAGGGCTCCTGTTTCACGGCTGCTGGATCTCAGTCAGCAGGGCTGGAGGAGAGGAGAGCTGAAGGCTCTCACGCAAATTGCATTGAAGAAGCAAAGTGGGTATAAAAGTTTGTAACAAACTAAATCAAGCCAACCTGATTTTAAGCAGAGGCAGTTGAGATGTTTAGAAGCAGACAGAAACTGTGTGTAGGATGATATTGATGTCACATCAAATGTTTTTTTTTTTTGCAAATTATTACTCTTTTATATTACTCCATTGTTTAAAAAAGTAGAGCATATTACCATTTTATGGGCAATTTTTGTTGCACCTGCAGTTTTTAGGATTTTAAAATGACAAAACACAGGATATATTTATTTATTTACTTTAGGGCAGTAATTTTGAGGTACCAGGGGTTCCAGAAAATGACCAGTTATAACAAACATTTTATGGCACTCCTGTAAGTTATTTCATGTATATTTCATTTCTTTCCACATGACAACAGTTTTTTAAATTCGTAAAATTACAAAAAATAAGAAAATATACACCGAAACCTGTGTAAAATAATAAAAGTTTGCATTTTTTCAATATAGATATTAATACCCCTGTGCTTACACTCTTAAAAAATAAAAGGTACTATAGTAAGTCTCTGAGTAAAGCCATAGACAAACCACTTCTGTTCCTTAAAGAACAAGATTTCTTGGTTTGTTTTTTGTTAGTTTAGAGCAATAATAAATGTGTTAATGTTTTTTTTTGTTTATTTATAAAGACATCTATTTTTAAATTGGAAACCTCTTTCAAAAGTCCATACAGTAAAGTTATAGTATTCTATTAATCATAACCCTCTGTAACTATAATATGCTTACGTTAAAATTTCCACCAAAAACACCAAAAATCTTCTTGATTTATGGAAAAGTTATACCACTGAGAGACACAGCATCCTCTAGGGGATTTTATTAGCCTAACATTCCTCTGATAATTTGTTTAAAAGGTACAGTCAGGTTGGGTTAGATTTAACATCTTCTTTAATAAGATACTCAAATTAATTCTAATTTGCTCTACTAAACAATTAAACAGATTTTAAGGGTTATAGACTGTAAAAAAAGAATAGCATTCACTCAATTATAGGATTATACAGAATTATAGAAGAATTAAAATACATCTCTCTGACATTAGCGAGCTACAAGTCAACAGGTTTTCTGTACATTATTTTATTTACAGTTATCACAAATATAATGAATAGGGCAGACAGGGGTTAGGTTATGAGTTGTTAAAGTATTCGATGATGCAAATGCATGGAAGAATATATAATCTTTTCATAACATTTTATATGACTCAGGTATTTACCTCTGCGTCTCAGTTTGGTCGATAGTTGAGCTGAACCAACTTATAAACCTTTGTAAACCTTTTCAGCTGCAGCTGAAATGCTTAAATAACTCAAAAGTTGCAGTATAAATTAAATTGAAATTAAACAAAAAGGGAAATAAAACAAAGGGCTTATAACATATCTAAATACTCCAGCAAATAATGGGTAAAAAGGGGCTATATTTAGGCTCTGTGTTTAAAACATGGTCGCAATCTTAAAAGCTGCCATATTTCATTTCTGAAATAAAAAGGTGTCTTGAATTTTAAAAGTTTTTTAGTCTGTTTATTCCCATCTGCATGTTAGCCCTTGATGTTTATGATGTTCACAGAATAGAAATTGTTTGACATTGTTTAATGGGATTTGAATGTTTGGTCTCCTCACACTTTACGAGCAGACAGTTACTCCACCGTCTGTCTCTAGAGCGATGAAATTCTTAAAAACTGAAACAGAAAAAAATATTATTTTTCTTTCTCAGAAACAGAGATGTTGTAACGAAGAGGAGGAGGCCAGATGAAAATGCAAGTCGGTTTTATTTGACATAATAAGACAAACCAAAGAACTAGGACAAGAAAATAAACACTAAGACTATAAAAACAAAGACTTAGAACAAATGACTAAACCAGGTCAAAACAAACAAAGAAGTGAAATAAACTAACAAAGAATCAAACAATATAAAAAAAAAACAACCAGGACAGCATCAAACAAAAAGCACGACAGAGAACAAAGGAGCACATGGGGTATTTATACACAGGCACACACTAGGGACACCTGTGGAGGTAATGAGGGGGCGGAGTTACAAATGAGACACAAGGTGATAACACTAATGACTAGGGCAGGGCTAGGGTGGGGCTAGGGTGGAGACTGGACAATAACAAAACAATGCCATGTGCTCAAAAAAAGCACATGGCTGGAAACACAACACAGGAAAACAGAGGGCAGGAGCACAGAAAACCAAAAGAAAAACACAGGACAGACACAGGCTAATGTGTGACAGTACATGATTTCATAGCCTTAGAGTGGCACAACTGTCTAACTGCCTGCTTGTCCAGAGACAAGCGATCATGAATTCAAACCTTTAACACCACAACCATCCATGGTCAGAAGTCTCAGATTAGGAATCTTCCCCATGTAACATGGAGAGTGCCACTCTGCAGATGTGAAAAAACAGAGAACAAATTGGTTTGGCCAGACTAAACATCTTATAAAATACTGAAGCAAAAAATGCTTTGTATTCATTTTAAAGTGGTCTGACATTCATCCAGAAATTTGGACACCAAGTAAAGGTCGGCTGGCAGATCGAGTTACATTTTTTCTTGTATTTTTATTTATGCAATATGAATGCATTTAAAGCTACCAATCTTGAGATATTTTTCATTCTTCTCTTCTAATAAATGCACTCTTGGAACTAATCAAATGTGCTGTCTTTAAATTGCCATAGTGGTTGAAATCTTTGGACAACTGGAGCATGAGTAGTTGTGAATAAGACTTCCACGCTTGTCCTATTAGATTTCAAGGATATTTTCCACATCAGATTGTGGAAGCGAGCTCTGGTGCAAGCTTTCTTGAAATAAGTAAGGTAGAGCGTATTTCATTTTTACAGGAGATGGCTCACAGCCCAGTGTAAACAGCACAGCACTACATCAGTTAATTACAAAGCCCAGCCCAGCAGGAATAAAGCCACTCTACTTAATACACTAGCATTCAGTTTGATCTGCCTCGTCTTTTGTTGTTGGGAACTTCACTCCGTGTTCAGCTTACACAGAAGCGTGACATGACAAAAGTGTAGATTAAAAAAAAAAACAAGGTTAGACCATGTGCCTTAATGTCACATGACCCCTTAACAGCTGTTTAGGATTGATTGTGGCAACAGTTGCTGTTTACTTTCATCTATGGAAAGCCAGCACATTGCGGTTACAGTCAAAGCCCCTCCAGACTGCTACAGTAGGCCATCCCTCCATCATCTGCGACTGCTTTAGGGCCTATTACAGGCTGATTGCTTCCCCCAGCGGTGGTCACAACAGTCCCAGGGCAGCTATTCCTGCTTTAAGTTAAGCTATTTACTCAAAGCGGTAGGAATTAGCGTAGCGTAGTATGTAAAGGAGGCCTGGGTATGAGTAGTGGATGTTGTAGCCCTTTTAGCAGAAAAAACAGAGTTAGTAATTCATCATTATAAATAATAGATTGTTAGTGAATAGATGTGCAATGGAGTTTTTATATGCACCGACTTTTATATTTACTAACTCAGCAAATTTCAGTTTATTGTTTTTGTGATATCATAAAACACCTGTGCTTCTTAGATCAAAAGCACTTTAGCCCCACCTATTCGTTTTCCAGTTATAAGGAGCGTATTAGCCTGGGCTGATTTTTGAATAAGGCACAGTGCAGGTCAGACAATTAGAACAAACATCATTTACAAATGTCATTTTAAAGGAGCAGCAGCAAAATACAACATGTTTAAATAAGTGGTGGCAATCTCAGGTTCGCTTAACTGATCTCACCTGTTAATTGCCAGGTTTATGATGTTTGTTAGAGAAGAAAATTTAACAAACTGCGGGACTCCAGCCCTCGGATGCCCAACCCTGGTTTAAAATAGCAGCTTCCTAATCGTTCTGATGATCCACACCCTGTAAAAGAGAGAATAGCATCTCTGTCATTGTCACTCCAGTCCAGAACGCTACATTGCACTGTGTTACTTTAGTAAAGCTGCATGAACCCCAAGTCATATTAATGAAAAATGCTGCAAAATTATTTTCTATCTCAGTCAATCTTTGCTTACTAATATGATGTAATTATATGTAATAATGTACGGAATCTTTACTGTTTTGGGGCATAAGCATAACAACACAAATATAATAAATAAACTTATTATTATGATTAATAATAGTATTACCAGTACCAAAAGTATTATTGCTCTAATACTATCATATTGGTGAATCATATTCAAATAAAAAATAAAAAATAAAAATACTGATATTATGACCACTGCTGTTAATGCAATAAAATATTATTTCAATCTAATATCAATATTAGCAGTAGAGCTAATAATAAAAACATTGTAATTATTACCAATTATATTTAAATAGAATATTTTAAAATTATTATTATTACTACTTTTAATAATACAGTAACTCTGTACAGTACAGTTTATCTTGATTAATGAAAAATTTATTATAACATAGTGATAGTGTCTGTGTTATTAATTAAATACTAATAATATTAAGATCAATTAAAATATGCTGATATATTTACTACTACTATAAATAACATTATGGATTCTTGAAGGAAAGATGATAATGAATGACTATTATCATCACAAATAGTGTAAAATATAATAGTAAATCAGTGTTATTGATTAAATGGTAATAATATAAAAAAATGAATACACTGAAATTACTATTAATACTACTGTTAATAAAAATTTTAGCTTAACGAATGAATGCATTATTATCAACAATAGGGATAATAGTAATAGCAGTGTTACTGATTTAATATGAATGACATTCAAATGAATAATAGTCATTATTCTAGTGTTATTGTTATTATTTTGGTTATTATAAATGATATTATTATTGTATCTAAAAATAAAAGCTAATATATAGTTTTAAAAGGGATAAATTATACAGCTTCTAAATAACTTTGGAGTTTAAGGGAGAAAAGTTTTTCACTGTAAATAAATTATAATCTGTAAGAGCAGTAAAATGGAATCAGATCCCGGCAGTGTAAAGGAGGTGATGAAGATAAACATTGACTGTTTGCAGCCGTGTCTGAGCAGCCGGTAGCTTTTAAATCAGATAGCTCTGAGAAACGGCCTCGTGGCAAACGGCCGTGTGCTCAGATCAGTCTTACCATGTAGCTTCTGGAACAGAACTCAGGACTGATGGGCTTGTGCTGCGTCTGCAAGGCCACGGCAACAGCGGCATGTCTTACGCAAAGCTCCCTGAAGTATGCGTCCTGGCACTCGTCGAATGTAATGCTGATACTCACCCTAGCTGTATGATTGTATCAGTATATGGAGAGAGAGAGAGTGAGGTGGAGAGAGATAAACTGTTTATGATAGAGGTTTATGACTCTATCACTGAGGAGTAATTATAAGAGCCATAATGTATCTACACTTCAACTGACTGATGGGAACTGATGAGAGACTTTTAAACATAAAGATCCCTAAAGGGTTCTCAGTCTTCTCAAACTTCTTCAAATCCATTTCGCAAAAAAATGGATCTTTGAAGAACTAAAGGTGTGTTTTTCTGTGGCATTGCTCCAAAGATCAATTTTTAGTACCATTATATTTTTATGGACAGTTCCACTGAGTTTATTCAAGTCTGCGTAATTCAGTGATACTGATATTTTAATTCATTTTAATGGCTCATTAGAGATAACAATACTGACTGATTTGTTTAAAGTGGTGATGTTTAGATCACAATGCCACAATAACACTAAATCCAAATAAATACATTTTATTTACTCTAAGTGAACTGAGATTGTACATGCAATGCAATTTTATAGTAGTGATACAAATAATATAATTTGTATATATTTGGCTTTGCAACATCCTTTCTTAAATGGATTGTGACACATGTAATAGGCCAACATGGTATCTGAATTTGTACTATGAACCATGTAACTTCTTGATTTTATGAGCAGTGCAATCTCCTATTTTCTTCATATTTCACTTTAAATATGTTCATAGTGTATATATGTACCAGCATCTGCATGGTCAAACTGCTTCCCAATGACACCAGTAATTGTTTCACAACATTTGATGCATGTGGTGTTCGACTGTCCTCTTTCAAGTGTAAAAAAATATAAGCACTGAGAAAATGTTTCATAAAATACGAGAAATTTTATTTATTTATTATTATTTAGTTCATTTAGTTTTTACATTGCCATTAAAATACGAAACAGGTAAATGTTGGTCCTCATTTCTCTTTTTATTCATTAAATTTGTAAAACACAGGAGTTGGCATACATTTAAAATAAAAAGTAAATAGTTATCCATTGATGTTTATTGCCATCCACACACATACACAATACCCTGGTCCTACTTAAAGCCAACTTCCTAGCCACAATGGACACCCAGAGTCTCTCTCTTTTTTTTTTTTAATATAGACACCCTATTTACTTCTCCTAAAAAGGTACATCTAATATAGGTCTTGCTTTTAAAATTGTCCAGAGCAACATACACAAGTGGTTAGATATCCACAGCTAGTGTGAATAGGCTAGAGTCCAACGATGCTGTTCCTCTAAGCTTAGATATCTCTATACACGAAAGTTAGGACACAACACCCGACCGTTTCTCAATTAAAGGCATTGACAGCATGTTCCTAACCATTTTGTTTAAAACTTTCTGTTAAAGAGCTTTTAGAGGTAGCCTATTAAACTCTTAACAAATGTCTGGTTCCTATCACCACCACCTGAGCATTTCTGACTTGGTGAGCATCTCTAAAACAGAGCAAATCTCTCCTTGCTATGTCTGAGTGGAACATTAGCCTCTTTTCCACTGCAGAGCCAAATAGTTACAATAGGGCTTGCCATACGATTCTGTGCCAGTATAGACTCATTAGTCTGGTTACACAAACATGCAGCCAATCAGTGGACCTCTACAATAAACCATTCAGAACCATACTATGCCCCCAAATACAGTTATAGCTAAGGTGTTCTATGCAGAACCCTGTCCAATGGGAAAATCCACCTGAACAGTTACCCTCTGTGCTCAGAGCCACTTAACCCTGCAGTGGAAAGAAGCCATAGTTTTCATTTTAAATCAAGGTCCATTGTGTTAAAGTAAGGGAAATTTGTGGGCAAGTTCTGCTTCAGTATTGGGGACCACCATTCTAATACTGTCAGAAAAGCCAGACAAGAGCAAGGGGAACCTCTCTGATTGCATTCTGAGGGACACAGCTGCCATCCACAAATCCAAGACTGACAAGTCAAGGTTGCCTGGTCATTTTAAGACTTGGATGTATCTGCGTGGCATGCCATCCTGTTCAGGATGTAATGGCACTGTTACCATATGATGTTCACTTGTTAACAGTTGAGGCTCTGAGGAGGAAAATCAGTAGCTATTTACGAAGGTTACATTTGAAAAGAGTTCATGGTGATTCAGACAAGGGAAGCCTTAGCATACAGAGACTCCAGTGATCCCAAAGTAGCATCAGGCAAGAAGGTATGTGCAGGCAGGAAGTGGAGTGGAGAGGTACAGGGGTTGGACAATGAAACTGAAACACCTGGTTTTAGACCACAATAGTTTATTGTCCCGACAGACAGTTCTGGTGGAAACAGGAGAGATGAGGTGCACATTAAATTCTGCCGTGATTTGGGCAGCCGTGCTTTTATGTTTTATGTTTTTTTGGATACAATCCGGGTTAGCACCCGAACATCTTGTTCAGACAGCTTCCTCTTGTGTCCACAGTTAATCCTGTTGGATGTGGTTTGTCCTTCTTGGTGGTATGCTGACATTACCCTGGATACCGTGGCTCTTGATACATCACAAAGACTTGCTGTCTTGGTCACAGATGCGCCAGCAGGACGTGGACCAACAATTTGTCCTCTTTTGAACTCTGGTATGTCACTCATAATGTTGTGTGCATTGCAATATTTTGAGCAAAACTGTGCTCTTACCCTGCTAATTGAACCACCACACTCTGCTCTTACTGGTGCAATGTGCAATTAATGAAGATTGGCCACCAGGCTGGTCCAATTTAGCCATGAAACCTCCCACACTAAAATGACAGGTGTTTCAGTTTCATTGTCCAACCCCTGTAAGTCTAGGGCTGAAGGTTCTTGTTGGGACAGTGGCAACCAGACTATGAGCAGTAATCAGTCCTGGGCTTTTATCAACAAAGTAGAGTGACAACACCTTCTCCAGGAAGAAGTGCGTGCAGTTATGGAACATGTCAACAAGATGCTAGGTCCTCGTCAGCAGGGAGCCTGGACAAGATGGGAAAACACACTGTGGTGAAGGATCACTTGGACAGATTTCTAGCAGGCAGATTTCAGCCACATCAAACCCGTGGTCCAAGTTGTCTATGATACCTTAACTAGCCTGGCAAACATTTATGCCTGAAGTAACACTGAGACCCCTTCTTGCACCCTGTGCACTGGGAAGGGAACTCTTCAACACATGATGATTGTTAGCACAGGTGCCAGTTCAAGTGCGAAAAGAATTTTGGAAACAGTAAGCTCCATGTCAATCATAATTTTCCTCAAGACTAGAGAAAAGTCCTTACCAGAGACAAACAATTGCTAAATGTCTCCTGTCCTAGATTGGCTGCTGAGAACAGACCTTTAGAAAACTAAATGCTCAAGTGTGGCCTGTTGGGGGGTTTGCTGGGTGCACTCTTTCTGTAAAGTTCTGGCACACCCTGGATTAAGTGGAGTGAGGAAGAGATGGACTATTCATTCTACGAGTGAAGCTGCAGAGTAAGCCTCTCATTGGCTTTAGATAAAGATTGCAAGTTTGTGGACTCCTGGGAGGCTTGGTCAACACTGGATGGGTCAACACATTATCCTCAGAAACATCAGTAATTATGCACACAAGTGCATAATGATGATAAAATGATATAGATAGAACGTACCAAAATCTTGTATTCTCATTTTTGCCATTTTTCATTTGGATCGATTAAAATGCTCCAGCATCACTGAGAATAAAACATTTTTTACATTAACTTCCACTGAATCCTAATGACTTTTTTCATGAGTGTTCATTCTTTTGTAAATTTGCCATTTTGGAGATATAAAGTTTTTTTCCATACAGTGACTATATGCTTTTGCGCATGATGAAATGCTGGTGATAGGACATCTCTTGAAAGTTACACATAGAACATTTACCAAAAAGAGTTGCGTTTCTGAGTCACTAAACTGTCGATAATTCCTTTTTGGGCCCTTGAGCTCACTTAGGCATCCCCTACGGCTCTTCACAGAGTGCAAGTTAAATAGCCTGTGACAGTGATGGGTGAGCTTGGTGTACTCTTGGTCTCTCTCTCTCTGTCTCTCTTTCCCTTGCTCTCCTTGTCTTCCTCTCTTTCCCTACCTGAATATTTTATGGGACTTCCCCCTGGAAAAAATAAATATATACACACACACTCACACACACACATAGGCACTGTGCACAATGGAGAACCAGAACCAGAGAAATTACTGATCAAGGGAACAGCCCACTCATTCAGACTGAGAATATCTGCATCAACCCCTCCCTTTATTTCTCTCTCTCTCCTCTCTTTCTCTCTCTTACTATTTATCTCTTCCCCCTTAGTGTAGCACCTATTTATCCCCCCCCCAACCCGCTGTCCCCTCCCTGTCCACCCTCTTTCTCGTTCAGACCCATACACACACACACACATACACACTACCTCACTCTCTCATGCTCACTCTCTTACAACTCAAGCAGCAGTTTGATGGAGTATCTTTTCATTTCTTGGACACTCAGCAGCCAGCTCTCTCAGACACCCATACACACTCACTCACACACTCACTCACTCACTCACTCACTCACACACACTCCCATATACACATACAGAAGGCAGGCATGCTCACGCCCACACACCCTCAGTAGTGTGTGTCTGGACTGAGTAACTGCAGTTTTGTGGTTGCTTCTTTGAATCTCCTGGACCACTTACGTTGAGGTAGGAGATGGACACAGACGCATGCGTCCGGAGTATGTGTGTGTACGTTTGTGTGCATGTATATATGTGTGTGTGTGTGTGTGTGTCTAAGTGGGGTGTAAAGTGGCTCTTCTACTACTACTACTATTGTCTTAACACTGCTGAAAAACAGTCTGACAGAATGTTAATGCTGGAGTAATGAGCCTTCTATTAATATTGCATGAATGGCGTGAAATGATGTGCATCCACTCTGCACTTTTACTTCGCTTTGGTGCAGTGGAGTTAAGGAGGGTAGCTTTATGGCTGAAGTGGTGTTTATACTGTAGAGTCATGCAAGGATACAGTAGTAAGTAATAGTGCGTAGATATCAATACATGCGCTTTTATACTGACCATTATGATTGTAATTATGTACTGCCTTCAGCTCACCAGCATTTCTTTATACAGGTTGTTTCTAATGCCATTATAGATTAAAGAGCATCCAGTTTATTGGTCTGATGGTGCCATATATCTGTGTGTGTGTGTGTGTGTGTGTGTGTGAGTGTGTGTCTGCATGGATTTGTGTGTATCAGGCTTCTGTAAAGTGCCCATAGCTCCTTCTGCCCAGCTCAGTCTCAGTTGTAATGTTGATCTTGAAGCAGTAGCGTCAGCAGCTCCTTCTGCTCTCTGAATCAGCCTGAGCCCAATAAACTGTCACAGAAATGTGCTCCCCCACCCCTGGCATTTAGACCCACTGAGATCACGCTCTCTCTTTCTGTCTACCTCTCTATCTCTCTCTCTCTCTTTTAAACACACAGATGGCTCTATATACACTTACAGACCAGCACACACGACCCTCCCTCAGTGCAATCCCATGGGTGTAGGCTTACCACCTTCAATCCTCACCCCATACTGAAAACAAATTACAGTACAATACCATAGAGTGGGTTTATTAAGTCCAGTAACATTAGAAACCTCCTCCCGGCGCAAAAGCCCCAGTGCCCTAGAGGCGACAGACCACTTTGTTAGCTCTCAGGCTTTTGTTCCTTTGTGTTTGTCCAGAGTCATTAAGCTGTCAAATTGGCATCGCAATCCAGCTCCATTATTAGCACTTTGAGTGATCAGGGCGGGGTGACATGACTTTTCCGTGGTGTGCAGTATCCATCAGCTCAGCGCCTCTGTAACTATGATCTGACTCTGATACAGAGTTTGTTACTAGGGGTGTAAATCTCTGATTGAGCAACAGTTCCTTAGTGGATAATCCAGTGGTTCATTAGGAAAGGATCTAGGGATTCAAGCAAATCAATGGGATTTTACTGTATGTAGTGTTGTCCCATGACATTTGGCCCACTGTGGGTGGTAATGCCTTCTATAATAATGTATTCCTTGTACACAGATGAAACTTTGGATCAAGGAATTTGAATGCTTGCACATTTTTTGAAATTGTTCAGAAATCCCATCCATCAGCACCCACCCATCAGGCATGGATTAAACTTGGGGACGCGCACAGCCAGCGCGTTAATCACCACATGGCCACACCCCTTTAAATATCACAAAATAACTCCTATAAAGCGCATCAACTGTAACGAAAAACACTGGGAATTATTAACACAAGAGGGGGGCTTGCAGAATGTACAGAACCCAACTTCCAAACAAAAACATTTATTCATGTGTAATTTTAGATAAAAAAAAATTCTATCATCTTTCATGCAAATGAATAAAAAAAAAAGGTGCGGTTAAAAGTTTTACTGGAGCCATTAACCAAAGGGCGTAAGAGATATAGTGGCTTCACTTTTCAACCACTGTTGTGCTGTTCATACTTATATACAGTCTATGGTTCAACCACACTCTCAAGATAACACCTCAAAATGTATACACACAATGTGTAGATATTCCCATGCTCATGATCAATTTAAGTACAGATGTCCCATGACTTTTGGCATGCCAGTAAATGGTTGTTAATTTCCAAATCATTTCTAGTTTCCATTTTTATAAATAAGATAAATACCCCAATGTAATTGCAGGAGCAAAGTATTGACTGTATAATCTTTATACCATTATCTCAAGAGTTAAATATTGGCCAGAATCAATGCACTTGAATTGCTTTCTACAGATCATTGCATTGATGCCCTTTTGGCAACCTATTATCCTTTTTTGCTGAACAGAAGGAAGCAGATAAAGACGAACAAGGTCAGGAGGCCCCTCAATTCGGATTGCCCGTCATTTCAGTGTCCAACAGTTAGCTTGTATTGCACAGGTGTCTCTACTGGAACCAGGGCCTCCTCTCACACTATATGATTCATGCATGTCAACGCCAATGACAGGTGCATCTGCTCTTCTCCACACGCATACGCATACACACACACACACACAAAGCAGTTCCATAACATGGCTCTGTAAAGGTGTGCCACGCATATCGTGCATGCACAAATACCTCAGAGCTGCCAGCCTGTCACAAATTAAAAGGACAAAAATATACTTGTTTACTGCCTTGAAGGCATTCAGTGTCAGAAATAAAAAAAATACTTTCCAGAGCTTTGCTGAATTTAAGCCATAAAGACATGTATACTGTGTGTATGTTGCTGTCCACATCAGTATCAGATGTAGAACATGTTTATACACCCTTAGTTATGTTCAGTAATGTTTTATATCTTTAGTGTCTCCTCAGTCGGACTGCGAGGATTTGCCCATCAAGTACGGCTCTCGGGATTCCATCCTCAGCCATCGACGTGGCTGCAAGTGGTGGAAAAAAGGGAAGACCAGGGAGAGGTACACAGAATAATGCTGTCCAACATGATCATAACAGCAAAGCATACAAAGCTACACTGAAATAGATGCAATAGACATCACCAGTACTGTACACTCCTAAAAATAAAGCTGCTACAAAGGATTCTTTGAGTGATGCCATCAAAGAACTATTTTTGGTTTCATTAAGGGCCATTTGTGTACGAGAGATGAAAATTTGCGTAAAGAAACTAGGTAAAGTTTAAAGAAGACAATGTAAAGGTTGTTTTTACCTTTTTAAAGATTCAATGCAATCACATCTCTTTTATAATTTCTTTTTTTTCTATAGCTCAGTGGTTCTTCAATGCTTAATTATCCTTTTCTTTACACAGCAAATATTTCAGCATTAAAGGATCTAAGGGCTAGATCTAAGGGCTCCCTTTACATAAATAATATTCATCAATTATTTAAAACAATTATTGTCCAAACTATTAGTATTTATTATTAAACATTGTATTGCACATAAACATTATTAAACATTTTCTATGCTGTGCATCATTAATCCTATGAAACTCAATAACACAGCAAAACTAACAAACTAAACTCTGCTTTGTGTGTTAGTGTCACAAGGCATGAGGGATGAGATAGTGGACATAAAGGCAGATGAATATTTATTAAACAAACAAACTAAACAGAAGCTAAACAGAAAGCAAACATGGAAAAAAATGCAAAAGAAACAACTAATGAACAAGTAAAAGCAAACTTAACTACAAAAACAAGACTAAAGATAACAAGACTAGATATATAAAACAAAACTGAGAAAGCAAGAAACAGAAGAACTGAGACTAGACTGTGATCACGAAAACACACAAACCTGACAAGGGGCACACAAAGCATACTAAATTACTATTATAGGACTAGGAAAACAACACAAGTAACAAACAAAAACTCACAGAACTGACAAATGCACATGAAGCTCACAAAAGGCAACATCACAAAAGAGAACATTAAAACAAAGGGGCTTATATACACAATGAGGGTGAGGAACACCTGGGACCGGTAACAAGGGGGCGGGTTAACAAACAAGACAGGTGGGAACTCTAATGACAGAGGGGGGCTAGGGCGGAGACGGGACAATAACACAAGGCCATGTGCTCATGCTAGAGCACATGTGGAGGACAACAAAAAAGGAGAACAGAGAACAGGTGCAGAAAGGACCAAAAAAAAGAAAAACACAAGACAGACATAAACTAAGGTGTAACAGGTAGATCTGGTTTAACAGCTGTAGTGTGTTGCGCAGGAGAGTAGGTCTGTTTAGAATTCTATTAGTGTGTTTTCATTAGTGTGGGGAAATTGAAACTCCTTAACCAGGTGTTGATAAAAGTTCGCGCTATACTCGGTAGTGTGTCATATTTGGTTTAGTATGTGATAGATTGAACTTCTCTCTTCATCTCTCTATATTTTACAGTTCTTGCTTGATGACATTAATTAATTAATTTGCAGTCCACTCAGATAAATAAATGGCTCTTTATTTGAACTAACCTTTCTAACACTGTAGTGACACATACTGCTGCCACTGTCACGTAAAAGAAAAAACTGCTCACGGGCCATTAATAATGTATTCTCGAAAGTGATGCCAAGGGCCAATTAATGTCTGTCTATGGACACCGTGCTCTACATAATCTTTTACACTCATTGGCAAGAGTCAGCCAATTGCAAACACACCAGAAATTACCTTCTAAATGTGGCCTGTATTGGGCACGGGTGAGGTTGACCCAGGACAGAGAGAGTGTCAAAATCCAAATTTGGGCATACAGACATACACACATATACTCACGCATACACACTCATTCACACACACACACACACACACACAATACACACCAGGGCAATGTAGAAAAAAATATACTTGGTCTCTGTTTTTTGAGCTGTTTAAGTGAAATGGGGAATGGTGATATTATAACCATATCAAATATCAGAAGATAACTGTTATAAATATAGGGGTTGGACAGATGTTTCGATCTGAATTGTAAATCAAATC
Organism: Astyanax mexicanus; assembly: GCF_023375975.1. Classification (NCBI taxonomy): domain Eukaryota; kingdom Metazoa; phylum Chordata; class Actinopteri; order Characiformes; family Acestrorhamphidae; genus Astyanax; species Astyanax mexicanus. The sequence continues at coordinate 15,625,014 of NC_064424.1, forward strand.
AGTATATGACTGCACATTTATTGCACACTAAAAGCACATAAAGTTTAGACTGCACTGGGTTGCTGTGTAAATACCTGCAATTTATTAATTAAGCAATTAATATTGTATTCACTTGTAATACTTATACAGGTGAAATGCATTAACCTGTGAACCTTTAAAAGGTTCTTCACACACACACACACACACACACACTCCATTCACAAACATAGTATTTCAATGGCATTCTTCAAAGAACCTTTTGTAGCACCCGTGTCTTTAAGAGTTTATAAATAACATAACAACTACTATTAGTAAAAAAAAATGGTGGACAATCCCACAATTCTGTTTAAACGTCAACAGTAATGTAGCAATTTATAAGAAATGGTTTGTTTAGCTTACTTCTGTAAATATCTCCACTCTCTTCTAGAGGAAAAACAGGAATACAGCTCTGAAAAAAATAAAAGTTCCTTTGATTTTACCAAATTGAAAACCACCAAATATTGACATTATGAACTTGTTCTCTTTGCATTATTTTAGATCTGAAAGCTCTGCATCTTTTTTTGTAATTTCAGTCTCATTTTCTGCAAATAAATGATCTAAATGACAATATTTTTATTTGGAATTTGGAAGAAATGTAGTTTATAGAATAAAACAACAATGTTCATTTTACTGAAACATATACCTATAAATAGCAAAATTAGAGAAACTGATACAAAAACTAAAGTGGTCTCTTAATTTTTTCCAGAGCTGTATATTCTAGATAGATTCAAGATAAATAGATAGATTTCAGATGCTGAGAATATTTATATTTTTACATATACTCATTATCAAAAAAAAAATCAGATGCACTCAGAAGGAATAAACTGACACGAATTACACTTGAAACAGCCCAACATTATGTAAATGAGGTCCTGTAACCAGTGGCTGTACCTGTGCTTGAAGACATAGATACCATACAGTGGCCAGACACATGGCCTGATCTATACTCAATTTAAAAAAATTGTGGGATGGTATTGGATGAGCTTTAAACATTTCACGCCTACGGCCAAATCTGCAAGAACTGTGTGAGAATATTTGAGCTGCATGGGATGGATTATCATAAGACACCATTAAGAATCTCTACAGCTCCAAGGAAAGTGTTGGCTATATCCAAATATATATAATTTTATAAATCATTTTTTGTTTCTGGCGCTGGTTTGTCTTCCTTTTGAATATAGCTGCAATTCGGAATATTTTTGCAACTGTATGAGGATGAGTGTATTAGCCAGATGGCTGGCTCTTCAGTGCACTGTTGTTTCTCTTGTAGTTCTGTTGCGGAGAGGAACAGCGCTGGCAGTGGTGGCAGGAAACGGGCGGCCTCTGGCCTTAACGGACGTCCAGCCATGCGCTGCTCAACGCTGTTGGTTATCTTTGCGGCTGTCCTTCTCTACCTGGTGATGGGGGCATTGGTGTTCAATGCACTGGAGGCCCCAGCTGAGGAAAAACAATACAATGAGCTGTACGACAACCTGCGGAACACATGCAGCATATTCTTAGAGAGTTATAGCTGCATAAGCTCTGAAAATCTACACGAACTCCTTGAGGTATGCAGATCCATAGCTAAGAAAATTGAAATTCTCAAAATGGCCTACAACAGGCATGAACACTAGGAATGCTATCAGATTCAGAGTTTGCTTACCTTTTTTATACTTTATATGTCCAAATGTTGGTGGACACCCCTTCCAAAGTTAAGTTATAAGTTGTAGATTTGAGTTTGATCTGTCTTTATTTAACCCTTTCAGACCCTGCATCCATTACAATGGACGTCATGTATTTTCTTTATTTTGAAATGATTTGTAGCACATAACACTATTTGAGAGTTGTTGTCCATTAGAATAAAACCAGACAATGAACAAATATATAAACAATGAAACAGTAACCCAAAAACATACAGTATAGTTGGGAATAAGCTTATATGTTGTCTAATTCCTTACGTCTCTATAGAACATTACAGAAGCCATTGAAGCAGGGGTCAACGCAAAGAACAACACGTTCAGCAGCAGCTGGGACCTGGCTAGTGCTTTCTTCTTCTCCGGCACCATCATCACTACCATCGGTATGGTATTTCCACATTGCTGGATGAGCCCCGCTCAGGCACTGGCCTGCTTCCTGCATTCTATGGATTGCTCACACAGCAAGTTCTCTAAAAATATCTGATCCTCAAATCACATTGCGTTTCTGTGTGGGCTCCAGGTTATGGGAATATCTCCCCACAGACAAAATGGGGCAAGCTGTTCTGCATCTGCTATGCCCTGGTAGGCATCCCCTTGTTTGGGTTCCTGCTAGCTGGAGTAGGGGACCATCTGGGCACAGGGCTGAGGAAGGCCATCGCTAAGATAGAGATGCTGTTCATGGTGAGAAAGAATGAATTTGATTTTAACAACAACAAAAAAAAACAACAATCATTACACTACAGTTAAATAACTGCTAGTAATGCAATCCAGCATGAACTTAATGATAAACAGGAGTATGCAAAATATGCAGCACTCCTGGTCAAATGATGTTTTGTTGATTTTCTACATACATAACAAAAAGTGAACAAATCATCTGCAGAGCACACTTCAGCATGTTTCTACACAATGTTTAATAGCTTTGTTTAACATATTAGAAAAAAAAAACATACAATGTGGTCAAAGGTTATCTTTACTTGCATGTTAACATGTTAGCATGTTAAATTTAGCAGTGAATACAAAATTGGGCCTACCTGTTATTTGAAATGCAATGAAAACATATATTTGTGTCCAAACTGTTTATTTTATAGTGTCTTTTTCTTTTAACTTTTTGTTAGAAGTTAAAACCAACAACATTATACTAATGTCGTTGTAATGTTGTGTAACAGTCACATCGCAGAACGTACACATAAAACAAATTAAATCATACTAATTATACTTCAATTTACTTGATTAAAATATAAAAGATAAATCAATATGTTCTTCTTTTTCATCACATATATACCAGAGGCAGGCTTTATTTGGCCAATTTATTTTATTTTCCTCCAATAGTTGATACACAAAGTGCATTATTAATATAACGAGATTGGGTACCACTTTAAAATAAGGCTCCTTTATAAAGGGTTTATAAATAGTTTACAAAGGAGTTTACTAAGGTTATTATTTAAGTTATAAACAATTAAAAAGCAATTACAACACGCAAATAGAAAGGGCAACTATGTGGCCTGCCGTGTACCAAGTATTGAGTCCACATTTGTTTATACTGTTAAAGTTTTAATCTTACTAGGTGCTTTTCTTACTTTGTCTTTTTCACCAGTCCGCATGAACATTTTTATTAATAATTGTATTTATTTCACTATAAAAAATATTGTATGACTAAACTGACTTCCTATATTATTTTATTACATAGGTTACAACAAGTTATTTTCACTGTTGTTCTTTCTATTTATGTGTTGTAAGTGCTTAATAATGTTTTTAAAGTATTAACAACTTAATTTATAACCATTAATAAACTTCTTTTACAAACTATTTATAAACCATTTATAAAGGAGCCTTATTTTAAAGTGGTACCAGAGATTGTTGTGTCAATTATTATAATGGCATTATTGGGCTTTCAGTAATGTGTTTAAACTGTAAAAACAGTAATATTTATATATATTGCACTGCTGTCTCCTGATTTGTTGATTTTTTTTTCTGTTCTCTTTCTTGATGCTTTCAGAAGTTGGAAGTGAGCCCCATTATTTTGCGAGTCATGTCATGTAACATATATGAATATCATGGCAGTATTGGCATTTCAGTGATTTTTATTCTATTCTTTTTTATTCTTTTTGTAGTGCAGAATGACATAACTTAATATACAACATCCTAAAAAAATTAAAATAAGAATCTCACACACGTTTTTATTAAAAATATATGCACAACATACATAGTATTTGGTCAAATGTCTCTTAGCAAGTTGACCAGCACCTTAATCACAGGTAGTTTTTGGTAGTTATTTAGCAACTTTAAGGTAGTTGGTAGCCTTCTGATTGGATATTTGAAAACTCTTTTTGGTAAATTGAGTTTTTTTACATTATTTATTTATAATTTCTGCCCATGCATCATTGCCTGAGCGGTTAACGTGCTCGGAGGAAAAAACAGCGACTCGTTTCCTATACATCAGCTCACAGATGTCTCGTGCTGCCCGGCACCACCTTTGAGTGTAATGGGGAGAGAGCGCCATCTACCCACCCAGAGGTAGCAAGGGTAAATTTGCTCCCTCCGGGTGCAGGCAGCTGATGGCAGAGCTACATGAACAGGATTCGAACCTGCAACCTCCCATTCATAGTGGCAGCGCATTAGACCGCTGGACCACTCTGCACCCAATTAAGTAGACTTAATTTTTATGCATAGCACACAGATTTGAGTAAAGGTGAGGACTTCTGGGGGAAATCTGTTCCCAAAAAACTTAATGTTAGTTTGTTTTGTTTATTCCACAACCACCTGTGATGTGTGTGGGGG